>NW_025999949.1:13810660-13859105 GCF_001458135.2 Marmota marmota marmota
TGTGTGTAATATATATATATATATATATATATATATATATATATATTTATCTGCATGTGGATATAGATATTAAAATATCACTCATTATATCTTATCATAAATATTATGTTTATATTTACATAATCAAAGAAAGGAAATAACCTGTTAAATTCACCTGCAATGCATTATCATAGGTATTCTGGATGCTGTAATAGAATTCCATAGGATATCTCAGTCTCCTTTTTACCTATCTCTCTTTCCTCCTTTCATAGTCCACTATCAATTTATAGCAGCTAGAGAGAATTTTAAAATAAAATTAACTTGCTTCACATAATTTTTCAATTTAAAATACTCTAATGGCCACCCTTTACAATTACAATGAATTGCAAATTCTTATGTTGCTGAAAGACTTTTCCTCATGCTCTGACGTGAACCCACATGTCTGACTTTGTCTGCCACTCTTTCATCAAGTGTTAGCAACATTGGCATTTTTCTGTCCCTTTTGAGGTTGTTTCACCAATTTTTACTCTTAAAAAATTCATATTACTTTCAATCAGCAGTCATAATTACATTACAATTATGGAGTAGAATATATTGGCTTAAACCACTCTTTCTTAAGGGCTCTGCATGACTTCTTCTGATAATTCCAATCTGAAAATCACAATACTTCTTCAGCAAGGCCATCCTTCACCACTTGATATATTGTACATTTGCATAACATTTACACACACACACACACACACACACGAATGCATATATTTATATGCATGCAAGAAAGTCCAGTATTGTTTCATTTGTTGCTGTTGGTTTCTTTTCATTATTAGGATGTAATTAGGACCACACCATACTGTGGTCCTAATATTTCCAAGAAAATAGGAAGCATTCAATAAATAATTGTCAAATTAGTTGATTGGTTGATTACTTGCAAGCACTAAATAATAAATGTCCTTTAAAAATGCAAATTTTGCAATAAACCCCTGAGTCCATATTTTAATATTTGCAGAATTCAAGAATAGATTATATCTAATATTTATATGATCATCAATACAAGCTGGCATTCTAAAGTTTATGGGATAATCAGCTCAATGACAAATTCTGTGTTTTTACCATAATTCTTAGACTGTGGACCTGGTATAATTATTACAGAAATTTAGAATTATTCATGTTTGTATATATTTTGTAACATATATTTATAGATATGAGAAAATAGAATAAATATTAAAATATTAATATTTATATTAAGCAATGTATTTTTCAAATTATTGTAAATTTATATAAGAAAATAATGAAGGAAAGAGACAAAGGAAAGTAGAGAGAGAAGAGAAAGAGCAGAGAGGTAGAGGAAGAGAAAAGGGAGAGGGAAAGACAGAGGAGGGGAATAGGATCTTTAAATACAAAACAAGAGTATTCTAACCTACCTTTCTTGCTTTTAAAGAAAACAACCACTGATTTAAAGGCATCATTAATTAGTATAGTTTAGTCAATTTCAGCACAAATTTATTCTGGAATAGTACTGTTAAGATCTATTAAAAGATAAATGTGAAATGAACACAAAAAGTTCTTGTTTTATTGGAACTGAATAACTGAAATGAATTGTGATAGCAGTCGCTTGGGTTAGAGTGGCCCACAAGTGGTGTTGTAAAAAGGTCAGTTCAGTTGTCCGCCTATTACCACTATTACTTGCTAGGCTGTCTAGATCTGGTCTGAGCCTTAGAATATGATGCAGCTCTTTTGTTTTCTCTACAAACATCTGGCACATGTTGGAAGATAACACATCATATGTTGTCATGTTATGAGCACCTTATAAAATTATTTTAGATTTTCTAAAATGTCTATTAATATTATGCATGCATTTATATGTAAGAAACCCAAAGAAAAACACTCTGCTAAATGGTTAAAATACATAACAGATTTGTTGGTAATTTATTTGATGAATTAATATTCTAGATTGTTTTAAAGATATAATTACTTATTTCCAGATTCTACAATCTGACTATAACTAATAGCAAAATTTATATTGTTTATTTTTATTTTTTTCCACATTTACACGTCAAATTAAAGAATAGAATATGTGGAAATGAACATAAAGGAGCCCATTGTTGATATTTTGTTTAAATTATATTTTTCTGAAAATTGTTTTTCATAAAACTAATTTCATGTTTTGTCTCCATTATTGTTTCAATACCAGTTTTAAAATATCATCTGAGAACATGTTTATTAAGAGCATTCATACATTTAATGTCTGGGAATATTTATGAAATAACTTTATTCTGAAATTTTTATATGAATATAAAGTAGTTAGGTTTCAAATTCATTTATAAATTAATAAGCTAATTCATACACTGAATTAAAAGGATAATAGAGCACTTGCCTGTCCAGTGCATGCATAGGAAATGTTGCGGTAACGTGATGAAAAGAGATTGTCCATCTGGTCACTTTCTCCACCCTGTAGGACCAAGAAGCATGAGCATTCAATAAACCAAACTATGAGATGGCTATGGTGGCATAATGTCGATATAAAATAAACACATCATAGATTTTATGATTTGCAGAAACACTGCTTTTATCAGGGAACCCTTTCTAGAATTTCTGAAGTTAAGATGAGACCTGCAATCAGATATTTAGAGAAGTAGAACTGGCACTGAGGACAGTATAGGACAAGACCTAAAAGGCAAAGATAGTATCAGAGGATTAAGAAAACAGGCATTCTGAATGGTTAGGAATAAATATTCAGAAGTGGATAGGAAAGGGAAATCATAAAGCAAGTGAAGAACATAGAGGGACAGCTTAAATAGGATTTAGTCATTTTGGTTAAGTTGTCTGGATTTTATCTCAAATTTAATGGCAAAATCATTGAAAAGTGTATTCAATGAATACTAACTCATTGTGATAGGAATCATTTGGGTTGCAGTGCCACATAAATAGAAGTATTGAAAAAAAATTCATGTATATTCTATTTTCTGGATGGATCACTGGGAGTAGGGGAAATAAGCCCCAGAGCCTTGGCTTGAAAGCATCCTCTACAGAATTCAGGTGTTGAAACCGACTGGCTCATTTGACAGTATTAAGACTTGGGGCTTTTAAGAAGTAATTAAGCCATGTCAGTCCTCTCTCTGGTTAATAAAATTAAGACATTTATGAAAAAGATTTCACAGAGCATTCAGCTTTCCTGCCTGTCTGCCTTCTGTCATGGGAGGTCAGATTTCTTCCCTCTGAAAGGAAGATGCAATGAGTCACTATTTTGAAAGCAGAGAGCCCTCACAAAACAATTAAACCTGCTGGTACCTTACTCTTGAACTTCCAGTCTCCCTAATTGTGACAAATTTCTATACTTTATAAATTACCAATCTGTGTTTTGTTATAGTAGCATAATGAACTGAGACACACTGTGACCTATAGAAAAGTACTATAGGTGCTCAGTCAGGAGATGATAGTGATGTAGGGGTACAGATGAGGAAGTCAAAGACAATAATCATCTCTTACCACTAAAAGATAGACCATAAATCTTGCTTAGAATCTGAGATGAAGAATAAGTTCAAAATGGCATAAAATTAAGAGTTCAGATAATATAATATTTTCAAAGGTAATCTGAATGTATTTTAATTATCTATGTTTAAAGTGCAGGGTAATTTCCTTCAAGGTAGTAATTTTTAAGTTTGGACCATTAATAGCATCAGCATCATCTGAGTACTTCATAGAAATAAAAATTCTTGGACCTGAGCCCAGTCCCACTAATTCAGGACACTCTGAGATTGACGATTTATGATCTGGTTTGGACAAATTCTACATGGTATTCCAATATATGCTAAACTTTGAAATGATTGCTATATTCAAACCTGCATTTCCTGTTCTGTTTGATAGTTTTAAAAATTCACTTCATTCTTAATAGATACTTTTAAAAAACATATCAAAATCCCTATTCAAAAAGTGAAAAATTTTCAAGAAAATAAAAAAAGGACATAGGATATGGTATGCAAATTATCTGAGACAAAGATCACAGGAGCACAAACACTTGATAGTATATATGATGCTTTATAAATTAACTAAAATATCTGATAATAAATAGATGCTAAAGAAATTGATATCTGAATAGATTTCAAGGAGTAATATCCTCAGGCAAACAATCTATTTATATTTATATTAGTTTCCTAGGACTTCCACAACAAAGTAACAAAACTTGTTGGCCTGAAACACCAGAAATTTAATTTATACTCTCATAGTTCTTGAGCTTGAAGTCTAAAATAAGATGCTAGCAGGGTTTGCTCTTGCCAGAAGCTCCATGGGAGAAACGGCTTAAGCTTCTCACAGTTTGTATTTTGTCATTGGAATCACTAGTGGTAATAGTAAGAAGTGCTATAGTCATTTCCACCCCTGGGGTCTAGTGAATCCAGGCAATGGGAAAAACAACCATATTGGATGCTGATTTACAATACATACAACATCTTCAAGAAGTCCTGCAAAATATTGTCATTTTGTACTATATGGGCACTGTAATTGTGTCTCCAAAAACCTATTCCACTCTTCTATCAAAACAGTTGTTTCAAGATAATGGAAAACCTGGTGAGACCAGTGAACTCCATGAACATGAGCAACCTGTCTGTTTCATTTGCAATGAGTGAGTTTTCCTAACAGAAACAATGTGGTGTGGGATATCATGATAGAGCCCAAGACATTTAACAAGACTGTAGATGGTCATTTTTCCAGAAAGCTTTTTTACAAGAGAAAATTGTATACAAGAAGAAATTTCAAATCCAGAGTATTATTCCAGTACAAACCAAACACTGTCTTTTTCCTGATAGAAGTGGTGTATTGTGGTTTGAAATCTAGAATGTCTCTCAAAAGCTCGTGTGTTGAAAGCATAATCCCCAATGCGATGAGGTTCAGAGGTGGGAATTTTCGGGCTCTGACATCATTAGGGAATTAATCTGCCAAATGGATTAATTCATTGATAGCTAGATGGACTATACTAGGATGTGGGACTACTTGGAAAAAGTAGATTTCTGGGGATGGCTGCCTGAAATGCTTTATCTGGTCCCCAGACCCTGACCCTTCTCCTTATTCTCTCTGCTTTCTGTCTGCCATGAGTTGAAAGATTTCTTCGCTTGCCCTTCTACCATAATTTTTCTAAGTGTCAGTCATTATGGACTGAATTCTCTGAAACCATGAACCAACATAAGTCTTTCTTTCTGTAAGTTGCTCTTGTCATATATTTTGGTCACAGTCACAAAGAACTAACACATGATTCAAAATAACAATTTATTACTGGGTAGCTCACTGGTCACTTAGGGAAATGGTACCACATCAGGAACTCTGGGGCTTTCTATTCCTGGCAGATTTGGTACTCATTCATGGCTCTATCCATGCCTATTATAAAAGTCCATGTCGTAGAACCCATGCATGACCACAGACCCTGCTGCTATCACCACTTTGTCCATGAGTCCATTTGGCAATGATAGGAGATTCAAAAGAGAGACACCACAGAACATTGTATACTATCTACTAAGTTACTGAAAACTGGACATGTAAATCCCTAAGTCTTCTTATCACCAATTTTTCAATCATGTTTCCTTCCAAGGCCCTGACTATGCAGCTAAACCACATGGATAAAATTCATGAATTGGTATATAATTGTAAATCTGGTTATTTCTACTTCATAAAAGAAATGAACTGTATAAACTTCTTGGAGTTTGGCTCACTGGGAGTTTTTCCCCTCATGATAATTCTTCAAGGATTTCTCAGAAAGTGCATGCTGCAGCTTTTCACTTTCAGGTGGTTTCTTTATATGGAGCAAAATAATCTATAAACCAGGCCAGATCTATCTCTTCACAGCAAACTGTATACCAGTTGACATCAGAAGTATTCATTTGCCCAAATGATAAAATTAATTGAACAGAAGGTACATTTGAATTCATCACTTTATTAGGTTTAAAATATTCCATACTCATTCTCCAAAATTCATTGTTTTCCACACAAGCTAAATAAGCAAGGTGAAGGATGGTGGCACTAATCTCTATAGACCTTCCAGCAATATGATATTGCTTTTGGTTGGTTAGTGTTCCTCTTTAGAGACAGTTCTAGTGATTTAACTTTTTTACCACAATAGACTTTGCTGCACAAGTCAAGGAACCAATGTAGAAAAATATCTGAATATATCCACTCCAATTATGCATTGTATAACTCTAGGGAATATCACAGGATGACTTCAGGAACTCACTTTGCCTAAAGTCTAGAATGGTTTAAATAATAGTTCATGTTCATATGATCTTGAATCTTTCTGGGGGCATGAAGAAATCAGGTAAAATTATATGTTCTATAGTACATACCAATTTTTATTATGTTCAAATGCAAATTAAACATTCTTCTGAATGAATGTTAAGCCCATGAACACAGAAATAGTGATGGATGAAATTTTTGAAGCACTGATGAAACATTGCAATTTTAATAGATGTTCTTAAAATATTGTAGTATTTTTCTTTTTAGATTTACACACTCACCATGAAAATATTATATCAAGAAGTAGGTGCATTGTTACAGTACAATTATATATTTTTTAAAAAAGTATATTGTTTCTGTTCAAATCATCACAGTAACTCACTATTTGTCAGAGGGAAACCAGCAAGTAGAATAAATCATAATTAAATGGAAGTAAGCAATATTGTAGAAAATTTACTTCATCAAAAAAACCGATGTGTACAATTAACAATATTAATTACATAGTGATTACAGTTGGATTGTATTATGAGACATTATGCTTTTTATGTACTATTGTGTTACATATGAATCTGTGAGTTGTCTTTTTATCTCCAATCATGTTTAAGGATTAAGAAAGTAGGTCTTTCCTTCTTTACCTTTTCATTTCTTTTTCTCTCTCCTTTTCCCTTCCTTCCCACCCTTCCTGAATCTTTGCTTTTCCTTTTTAACTTTATTGTTTTGCTCTCAGTATATAGAACATGGTATGAAACCTGTTCCTTGATAAATATTTGTTAGTAATAAATAGCCTAGATTATTCCTGAAGCTTTACTGGTTTTAATATTTTTTAACTGAAAATGTAATAATAAATATTTCAACAAAACAGAGGCACTTGTAGAAGTCATCAGACAAGGTGGCAAATAGCTTTTAGCTGTTGTAGCTTTGTTTTGAAAGGAACCAACGATTTGGACTGTGTTCCACTGAATGCTGAATCAATCAGCATATTGCAGGCCATTAGGCCAGGTTGACATTTCCTTCATTGGGTATTAAACTTTATGTGTGTTTTTACTGGCTATATGCCTTCAGTGTTGGAAGGCATTTCTTTAGATACTGCTATAATTTTTTAACATAGCTTCAAAATATGCTCTATAACATGACATTATATCATTCATCTGACAAATAAAACAAGTAAACATCAAATGCTAAGTAGTATTCAAATATGTATCATGAAGCTGTTCACTAGAAATTTCATAGATTATCTTAAACAATCAAGATATTTTGACCATAAAGTGAGAATTGCAGGTTATTTATAATTCTAAAAATGCTATTTAGATGTAAAGTGTAAGAAAAGGAAATTCCTGATCACTTCAATATTCTATCTTTTTCTGTGTCATGAAGTATACTTTGCATTTCTTGTTTTAGAAACTCAGGAATCCAATTCTACTAAAAATTTAATATATTTATTTTTTTTTTACTTCATTTTAGTTTTTATATCAAACACACCAGAAAGACTCAGTGATTATGAAGTGGTCACATTCATTTTCTTTTATTTTTTTTTTCCCTTTTTCTTTTTTTAAATTGAAGATCAGGCTATAATGTTGTATTCAGTCAAATGTTTTTCTGTGACTAAGGCAAACATTTTAGCATTTTAGGACAGCTCACTACTTGCTGTGTATAGACAGAAGACTGAAAACTCTAAACCTCTTTATCGTTTAAATCATGGTGCACAATGGAACACTTAAGTAAGCAAAAATCTCTTTTCTGACTATCATCGAATTTAGGAAAAAGAGAAAAATGTCTAAGCACATAAGAACTATTCCTATGCCAAGGGCTGATATATACTAAGTCAGTGTTTTTATCCAAATGCAAATTAAACAATTTCTGGCATGCATATAATAATAATTGCTTTTCCACATCAGATGCATTAATATTATATGAAGTCCAACTATCACTTGATGGAGGAATTTTGCCAACAGCTTACTCTGCTTTATCTCTGAGAATAATATTTTCATTAATATTACATATGATTTTACTAACTCCTTAGAAGTAGTTTGACTTGGATATGTTTTTGCTACAAGAGGGACAACTTTGAATGATGTTTCTGTTCTGGGGCTTACTCTTGCCTTTAGTGACAAAACTAATCAATTTTGTATGGGTGAACATTATTTTGTTTTTATTTTGGAAAAATGCACTATATTCTGTAGTATACTCTTTGTTTCACTTGAAAGGAAACTCACATCTTTGATTGTCATGATGTTATTTGAAGATTCATAAAAGACAACCCACTGGATAATAGAGTAGTGTAAGTCCAATAAATTTAATGTTGGGTATTCATCACACTTCCAATACTCACTTTTGTTGCTATTTGGCTGCTTGTTCAAGCACAACACTTCTCCAGATACCTTTCTCTTACTACTAACAATAAAACATTCTCTACTGTGGCTTAGTTTACTCCTTCATTTGATAATATAACATTTAATTGTATTAAAATTTTTTCATCATTTACCCTTTTAAAAAAAATTTATAGAATGTTGATCTTAAGGAACAGAAAATAAAATGGAAAATTAAAAACACAAAAACTTAAACCTAGAATAAGTAGAAACACATGCAATCCAAAGTACGAAATAAAGCAAAACCCCCAAAACATGCTTACAAGCAAACTAATCATATTGTGTATGAGTAAGTTTACATTCATGTGTAATAAGGGAATTGTGGCATTTTAATAAAAGACATAATTCAAGATATATTTTAAATTTATGAAATGTTTATTAATAAAATTATTCAATTGCCTTTTTGTCTTTTGAAACAAACACTATGAGATTTATTCTATAGACAGAGCAACAACAAGTTGTTGGTTCTTAGACAAAAGTTTTCAGTGGCTGCCCTCCTCATGAATACTTTGTTCTTAATAGATTGGTGCAATTTAATAAGCTAAAGATATCTGGTGGGTCACATTTATACTAAGCATTGCATGTTAATCTTGCAGTGCGAGGGTAAATAAATGTGTCTACCAATTAAACACGGTGATATAATTACTTATCTTTATTTCCATGCCCTTTTAAAACCTATCAAATTGATTGTAAATGGATAAAAAAGAGGTTATATTTATAAAGAAAAACAGTATAGGAGAGAATGCAATGTCAATTAGAGTTTGGATTCTAGAATATAAATGACGAGAAGATACAAATTAAGGTGTTCTATAAACTGATATAAATGCTAACAGTTAGAAAAGTAAGAAGTACAGGAAGGCTTGGGGGTAGAGATAAATTGAATATCCAAAAGGGGAAATATACTTGAAACTAAAAAGAAATTAGTTAAAAATCTATACAAAAAGTAATTAAGCTATAAGATATCCTTCTTCCTGCCAAACAGAAAATTTCCCCTTTATCTCTAAGTTTCTAAAATGGTTGAGACTCTGGAGTTGGAGATACCAAACATGACTGTGGGCAAGAACACAACAATAGAGAAACACCTCAGTCACCCATGTTCTTTCATTAAACCCATGGATTATTGGATGATTAGTAATATATCAACCGTAGGGATCAGAAAATATCCCTCAGAAAAATTCAGCTATAATGATGACCAAAATAACATAGTTCTGATAGATCCATTAGGATTAATCATCCATGGTCCAGACATCCCAACTGAAACATTAGAACTCCGTGAACCCGAGCACCTTGTCTATTTCATTTGCAATGAGTGAGTTTTCCTAGCAGAAACAATGTGGTGTGGGAATACCATCTCTCTAATTCTAATAAAAACTTTAAAAATTCAATGAAAAAATATATTTGAATAAAAATAGAATAAAAGGAAAAATTATATAAGAGAACAGTAAAATAATCCAGATTTTAAAAGGAAAAAATTCCTGTTAGGATACTAATTTTGTGAGGGTGTTCTAACATCACTACATAAACTTTAGAAAAAAAAATCTCTGGAGATAAAATATGTCCAATAACTTAATCTTAACAGAAAGTAAAGCTCTAGTGTATTTATAGAAGTACAAAAATGTTCAGGAACAAAAAAAAATAAAATTTACAATATTGGGCATGTACTAAAAAATAGCCAGACATGCAATGGAACATGTAAATTCTTCCAATAATGAGAAGAAAAACATCAATCAATAGAAAGAGACCAAAATGTGTCTCAGAATGTGAAAGAATTATTCATCAAAAACATTGAAAATGCTATCATAACTGTAATGTAAGTACATTAGCAAAGCTTTGTTATATCTATATTATTTCAAGGGTTTTATGGAATTAATGATTGGCATGATAGAGAAAGCCTCTAGAATAAAAATATGCAATACTGGAGATAAAATATATAGTACTGGGGATGAAAGATGTTAAATTAGATACTGCAGCCTTTGAATCATTTCTTCAAAAGTCCCCTGTTCCCACTGATGGGCAGAATCATAACCCTTAGGACAGGAGTCCTTGTGTTTCTCCTTTGAAAGGATAGTGAACTTGGAAATAGCAACAGGTGCTATTCAAAACAAAACAAAATGAGGGGGAAAAATGAGTGGATTGTCATTAGCTATAGGACAACATCCATCAATCTAATGTTCCTGGAGTCCTGTATAAGGAATAAGTTGCCGAAAGCTAGGTTCTTGACCCCAATGCCAATCTAATAAGGAGAACAGGGTTTTGAGACAAAAGGAAAAAGAAGGTTTATTGCTTTGCTAGCAAAGGAGAAACACAGGGGACTCCTGTCTTGAGGGTTATGATTCTGCCCATTAGCAGAAACAGGGGACTTTTAAAGAAGTGATTCAAAGGCTACATTCCATATATTCTCTGGAGTTGTAATTCACTTGTTAATTTTTGAGATTGGCATTTCTGAGATCTTCTGGTACCATCCCCAAAGTCTGGATTACTTTGTTCCTATAGTGAGTATGTATGCAAGGACAGATATCTTTGCCTAAAAGTGAGAAAGAAAGATAATCCTGTTTCTCCTGAGATTAGGGAGGGGGAAAGAGATTAGGGAGGAGCAGGAGGAGAGGAAGAGAAAGAAACATGCCCATTTTAAAAATAAATTGTAGTAGCAGAGCATCAATGGCTGTATTCAAAGCATAAAGTGGACCACTGTTACATATTTGATGAAACCATGGCTAAAAATATTCCAGTATTAACTGACTATATCCAAATAAATCAATGATCCTCTTTCATAGAAGAAAAAGAAAATTACATCAATTTTGTTAATAAAGTACTTACAACTAATTATAACAAACCAGAGAGGTGTGATGGGAAGGAGAGAGAAAAAAAGACACGTTAAAATAAAGATGGCAGGCTGACCTGCAGTCAGAAACAATTCAGGACAAAGGATTATGAAATATCTTTAAATTACTGAGGAAAAAAATAATCTCATTAGTCTATAGTTAAATACCTAGAAAAATGTCCTTCAAAAACAAAGATGAAATAATGACTTTCTCAGGCTACAAAAATAAAAAACTTTCAATGAATCCATAGCACATTAGCACTATGAGATATTAAAACAGAAAAAAAAATTATACCAGGTAAAATATTGTATCTACACAAGAGAATGGAGATCACTGGAAATGTTTGCTTTCCTGTCAATTAAACTTCAATAGGGATGCATTTACACAAAACTTTAAAGTACATAGGCACCAGAAATGTATATTAAAATAGGTTTACCAAAATAATTCATCTTAAAAAGTGGAAATGGGGGCTGAGGTTGTGGCTCAGGTGGTAGAGCACTTGCCTATCATGCATGAGGCACTGGGTTCAATCCCCAGCACCACATAAAAATTGAACAAATAAAATAAAGGTATTGTATCCACCTACAACTAAAAAAATATTTTTTAAAAAGTGGAAATAATGCTTATGTACATCAGCAGTAAATTGGATAAATAACTTTAGCATTTTAATAAAATTAAGCTAACTTTACATCACATGTATGAATCTTACAAACAAATTTAAACAAATGATACTATGGATATAACATGTCTACACTTTCTTTTGAATAAAGTCCAAAACTATAAAACCCTTTTCTTTCTTCAAAAGTCAAAATAATAGTTACCTTTGAGGTATTTGAAGGGTAGTGATAATGGTGTTTCTAGAATGTTAGATAATCTGTTTCATAACTTGGGTTATAAAGTTAAGTCACTGTGTCTGTGTTATGTAAATTTAATTTTTATATCAAGTAGTTTAAAGAATTCTTTTGAAATTACCTGAAGAAGATTCAGAAGGATGTATCTATATTATACTGGGAAAAATAATATAGTAAATCCCCATTTTCATAATAGAACTAAAATAGGTAATATTCACAACAAATATACATCTATACTTATATATTTTCCAGTTTTTGGTGCATTATAGTTATATATAGTTGTGGGATGTTGTTATACATTCAGACATGCACACAGTAAAACAATATAATTTGACTAAAAATCATTCCCCAGTATTTCTCTATTTCCTTTCACCTACCCCTGCTCTCTGGTCCATTTCCTCTACTGATCTCCCTTTGATTTTCATAAGACCACCTGTCCCCACCTTTCTTTTCTTTTTTCCTCTCTAGTTTCCACATTAAGAGACAAAAATATGATTATTCACCTTCTGAGTTAACATCATAGTCTCAAATTCCATCCATTTTCCTGCAAATGACATATAATAATTTCACTTTTCTATATGGTTGAACAAAACTCCATAGTGTGTATACACTACATTTTTTTTTTACCCACTCTTCTGTTAATGGACACATAGGCTGATTACAAAGTTTGGCTATTGTTAATTGTGCCTCTATAAACATAGTTATGCACATATCCCTATAGTATGACGACTTTCATTCTTTAGAATAAAAATCTGGGATTGGCACAGCCAGGTTACATGGGGGTTCCATGACTACTCTTTTGAGGAACCTACAACTAATATATTTTAAAGAAATAAATGCTAATTATTAGAAATACACATGTAAATATCTTAGAAAATAGTTAAAAATTGTAATAGAGCAGGGGCATCATTGAGCATGGGACTCAAATACAGGTATAATCTAATATTTTCTTTTATAGAAGATGAGATTATACATATTTAAAAGCAAGTGTTTAGTTCTCAAGGAACTCAAATATATGATGTATGGGGGAATTAATATGTTTACATATTTTTATAATAATTTTTATTTTATTGTATGCTCATTAATTTTTAAAATAGAGTATAAATAAGAGTAGATGGGAATCTCTATATTGTTATTTTGCTTTATAAGAAAACTCAGAATGACATCTGGCATATAGTAACACTCAATAATTGTGGGATGTTAAATAAATAAATACATTAATTGTAGCCATTACATATAAATTCAGGAAATATTTGTGTCAAGGCAATGTAGGGAAATATAGATTAAAGTAATTGACATAAAAACTAAATTCAGAGATTTAAGTAGAATATCAACAATGTGGAGCATTCTGAATGAATCTGACAAAAGAATCAATGACCTCAGAGTTATAAATATCTTTATCCATCTTAAGAAACTTTAACAACATCGACCAAATTCACCACTCGGTGGGGTTTTGCAAATTTTTTCATCTCTCTACTTATTCCATTATATAGGTACTTAATTTCTCAGACTTAATCTGGCCAAGTGGTTTTAAGATATCATTCATAACTTTCAGTTGAATACCACTGACAACAATAGATCATATACAACAACACATTTTTCTTGATTATTTAAAATTGTTTATCATTTTAATCCCTCTACCACTTTTACATTTGCAGAAGTAATGTGAATGAGCTATGGTTATTGTGCTTAAATCACAACTTCATCAAATTGATATTCTCTTTAATAATGCAAATTTTTCATTAACACTACCTGTGAATTACACTAACATTTCAGATTATATAAAATAATAATTAAAATATTAACATAGTCACAGATAACCATATCCATTAATTAACAAATTCAAATAGTAAATGATTAAAGCTACTAAGTTACTAAGAAATGTTTCTTAGATTATATCTCCAGGGTCTAGTCATTATTCTTGGATTTAATTATAGATAAAAATCTGATGTGAGGAAACTAGGCATCAAGAGAATAGCTATTTTGAAATGTGATATTTTTGTTACTGAGCATTCTGGTCAGTTAAATACCAAACTATGCTTTGAAATTTTAACTTCACGTTGAAATTATACCATCATATATTAAGATAATCAATGAAAAATATCACATTATGGAATATTTTATAAAATGTTACATGATAATATTTTTTTTAATTATGTGATACTCATCCTAATAATTTCTAATTACAGATTCATATGTTACCGCACTTTATGAAAATAGTTTATTTTATTTTTTTAATTCTAATTAGTTATACTTGCTAGTATAATGCTTCATGACACATCATACATAAATGGAGAATAACTTCTCATTCTTCTGTTTGTACAAATTGTAGAATCACACAGGTCATGTAATCATATATGTACAAAAGGGTAATAATGTCCGATTCATTCTACTATCCTTTCTACCCCCATACCTCTCCCTTCCCTTCACTTTCCTCAGCCTAATACCAAGGTACTAGAACAAAGACCCTGAACCTACTAAAAGAAAAAGTAGGCCAAAATCTTCATCATGTCAGCCTAGGATCTGACTTCCCTAACAAGACTCATAAAGTGCAAAAAATAAAATAAAAAATAAATAAATGGGATGAATTCAAACTAGGAAGCTTCTTCTCAGCAAAGGAAACAATCAAGTACATGAAGAGAAAGTCTACAGAAGGGGGAAAATCTTTACCATGCTCACCTCAGATAGAGAATTATTCTCCAGGATGCATAAAGAACTCAAAAAACTTAACACCCCCCCCCAAAAAAAATAAAAGAAAGAAAAAAAAAAACAAACAACCCAATCAATAAATGGGCTAATGAACTGAATAGACACTTCACAGAAGAAGAAATACAATCAATCAAATATGTGAAAAAAATGTTCAACATCTCTAGCAATTAGAGAAATGAAAATCAAAACTACTCTAAGATTTTATCTCATTCCAGTCAGAATGGCAATTACCAAGAATACAAGCAATAGTAAATACTGGCAAGGATGTTGGGAAAAAGTACACTCATACATTGCTGGTGGGACTGCAAATTGATGTGATTATTATGGAAAGCAGTATGGAGATTCCTCAGAAAACTTGGAATAGAACCACCATTTGACCCAACTACTCCACTCCTCAGTTTATACCCAAAGGACTTAAAATAAGCATATAACAGTGACACAGCCACATCAATGTTTAAAGCAGCTCAACTCACAAAAGCTAAACTATGGAGCCAACCTAGATGCCCTTCAGTAGATGAATGGATAAAGAAAATATACACTACAGAATATTACTCAGAATTAAAGAAGAATGAAATTATGGTGTTTGCCGGTAAATGGATGGAACTGGAGAATATCATGCTAAGTAAAATAAGTCAATCCCAAAAAACCAAAGGCCAAATATTTTCTCTGATATGCAGAAGCTAATTCACACTAAGGGAGAGGTGGTCTACAGAAAAATAGAGGTATTATGAAAAGTAGTGAACAGGAAAATTTGGAATAGAATTTATAAGATTTTTAAGTTTGAATAATTCGATTTAATCATTTATCTCTTCCTTTTTAAATATTCTATTTAATGGAATGAGACTATAAAATCACTCATAGCAGGGAAATAATTCAATGCTTTGTTAATACGGTTTACCTATATTTTAAAACTAAAGCAAAAGGCCAACCTTAAATTATTATTAATGAATGAAGTTCTAGAAAATATCATATATAATATTTATATATATGTGTGTATTAATGATTAAACTAGAATTTGAAATAAACAAATGAAAAAGAACTAGACCCACAGTAAGGATTAATTTGATGCCAGATAAGGACTAAACTTAAAAATTACATTCCTGAATTAATTTCCATATGATTAGGAGGTCAATTTGGTCTAATAACTGATTCCTTTTTTTCCCCTCTCATTAAACTTTTATTTTAATGGTTTTCAAAATTCTGTGACAGATTTTTGGTCAAGTTGTTTCCATTAAAAAGTACTGATTTAAAAAACTAATAACTTAAAACTGCCACACACAAAAACAAAATGGTCCACAAGACATTTTCCTTTTCATCTGAAGGTTTTATGATGTATTGTTATAATTAACCAGTCTTTTATTATCAAACTTAAATGGTCAATTGAGACAAACAATTCTGAGACAATTGTTCCATCACTGATTAAGACTGGGGTGGCAGATGTGAGGGGCAATATTCATTTAGTCTTCTGAGCTTTCTGGGCAGATTTGATGACTTTGCCAGCTCCAGCAGCCTACTTGTCCACTGCTTTGATGACACCCACAGCAACTGTCTGCCTCATATCACAAACAGCAAAACCACCCAGAGGAGGATGGACAGAGAAGCTCTCAACCCACACAGACTTTCCTGGAAACAAATCAATGATGGCAGCATCACCAGATTTTAAGGATTTAGGACCCAGATTTCAAGGATTTAGGACCATCTTCTAGCTTTTTACCAGAAGGGTGATTAATCTTTTCTTTCAGCTCTGCAAACTTACAAGCACTGTAAGCTGTGTGACAATCCAGGACAGGGACATAGCCAGCACTGATTTGACCTGGAATGTTCAGGATAATCACCTGAATAGTAAAACCAGATGCTTCCATTGGTGGGTCATTTTTGCTGTCACCAGCAACATTGCCATAATGAACAACTTTGACAGACACGTTCTTGACATTGAAGCCCATATTGTCCCCAGGAAGAGCTTCACTCAAAGATTCATGGTGCATTTCAACTGACTTTAACTTCAGTTGTAACGTTGACTGGATCAAATGTGACCACCATGGCAGGCTTGAGAACATCAGTCTCCACTCAGCCCACAGAGACAGTACTGTACGACAAATTTTGTAGACATCCCGGAGAGGCAGATGTAAAAGCTTGTCAGTTGGATGAGTCGGTGGTAGGATGCAGTCTCAAGCTTTAAGCAGTGTGGTTCCACTGGTATTGCCATCTTTACGGGTGACTTTCCATCCCTTGAACCAAGGCATATTAGCACTTAGGTCCAACATGTTTTCACCATTTCAACTAGAAATTGGCACAAATGCTATTGTGTAAAGGTTATAGCCAATTTTCTTAAAGTAGGTGCTGACTTCTTTAACGATTTCCTCTGATCTCTTCTGACAGCAGGATGTCTCAGTGGAATGCATTTTGTTAACATTAATGATTAGTTGTTTCACACCCAGTGTGTAGGACAAAAGGGCATGCTCACAGGTCTTCCCATTCTTGGAGATACCAGCTTCAAATTCACCAACACCAGCGTCAATAATCAGGACAGCCCAGTCAGCCTGAGATGTGCCTGTCATCATGTTTTTGATAAAGTCTCTGTGTCCTGGGGCATCAAAGATAATCACAAATTCTGGTCTCAAATTTTCACAGGGAGGTGTCAGTGGTGATACTACACTCATGTTCAGCTTTCAGTTTGTTTGTTTCAAGACCCAGGCATACTTGAAGGAGCCTTCCTTCTCAAATTTTTCAGTGGTTATTTTGTCAGTCCCACCACATTTATAGATCAGATGGCCAGTAGTCACAGACTTGCCGGAATCTACATGTCCAGTAACAATGATGTTGATGTGAATCTTTTCCTTTCCCATTTTGGCTTTGATTTCGGGGACGTTTTCATGAAACCTGTGTTCTGACAGCAAACCTGTTGTGGGGGGAAAAAAAAAAGAAACAACTGATTCTTATTAAAAAATTATAAGATACATGATTTACTTAATATATATCAATCACTAGAAACAAAGAAAAATAAATGAGTGAAAATCTTTTTTTCTCCATTTTCAATTTGTTTGATCAGTATTGTTAGTTTAATTAATTTTATTTTTCTTTCACTCTTTTATCTTCTGTCATATAACACATTTTCATAAAAATAGTAATTGCCTAGCAACTTGTTCTGTTTTATAACTATCTTTCTGAAACTTTAAAAATAAAATTTAATTTTATCTTAAATACTGATGAGAGTTCTTTTAGAACAATGACCTGCTAGGAAATTTCTACTAAAATTTAAGAATTATATTAATTGGGGCCTGGGATTGTGGCTCAGTGGTAGAGCGCTTGCCTAGTGCATGTGAAGCACTGGGTTCGATCCTTAGCATCACATAAAAATAATTAAATAAAATAAAGGTATTATATCTATCTATAAATTAAAAAATAATTATATTTACTGAATTTTTAAAAAGTTATTTTTTCTGTACTTATTAGGTTTATTTTTTCAATTTTAACTTAATTTTCAATGATGATTTGCCTTATAGAATTTTTTTCATAGTCATATCTAAATGAACTACCAAGTGACATATGTCTTATGTAGTTAGTGTGGCTTCCCACAGCCTTCTCATCTTAAATTTATCTAATTGTAAAATGGATCTAAAACATGGATGTCTTCATAGTCACAGATTTTGCCAAAATTAAATGTAGGTTATTATCCTGTAGTCAGCAAAATATAAGCCATCCTATACAGTTTTTAGTTTTCCAACAATTCACCTGAGTATTTCTCCCTGAGCATACTATCTTGATATTCCCTTTCAAATCCCTATGCTTTCACTATGATTAAATTTTATGCCTTTTATTTTTTTATCAAATTTCCTTTCCTGAGTATATTTTTCTTACCTTTTTAAGATGCACCAATATGTCATAAAATATTTCTCAAGTACTCAAGTTATACATGATTTTTTCCCGTAAGAGTCAGTTTGTAACTAATAACATATCACTTTTATTAAAACATTTATATTTGATAATATTGTATGTCTGTGCATTTTAAATTATTGATTCCTTGAAGACAATCTGGTTTTATTACTTAATAAATATCAATGTATCATTTAATCATTTTATCCCTTTGACCTTTTCTCCAAATTTTCCTCAAATTATTCTAAGACAGATCTCTCATGCATTTCTGTACCAAAACACTCTGCATAACATATTCTTTATATTTCATATATATTTTTCATTTACTCTTTGTCAATTATTTTTCAAATAATAGATTTAGGATCATTCAACTTCTTTCTTTTATTAGTGCTGCTATTTCATATAGTATTTGCTCTTGACCTTAGCTTTTGCCTTTGCACATTCCTGAGTGAGCACCTCATCTTTTTCTTACAGGTTTCTATTTCCATTCAGAGGTTGGTCACCAACTTATATCACCTAAACCTCAGAAGGTCAAATACCTTATGAAAAGTGTGAATGATTATCACACAAACTAATAATCCACATCTGACTTAGAAACAAATTTCACCTTCTCTCTGTTTGGCTACCTTTCTCTGTTCTATTGCTTGCTAAGATTATTGTATGTTGTTTCACTCTGACTGAAAAATTGATATTTCACCTTCCCACATGTATTAGGACTTCAAGTAGAGGCAATCCCATAGGCATTTCTCAAATCATTTCACATCTCCACTCCCCATCCATGACCTTAGCACAACCCCAAAACTTTCCTCACTGGCTTGAAGCTACCAGTTCACTTCTTCTTCATTTAGCTTCCAGGTTTATTTTGCCTAGTTATTATTCTTTTTTTTTTCTTTTTTCTTTTTTGGAAATGGGGATTGAACCCAGGGCTTTGCAAATGAAAGACAGATACTTTGCCAGTGAGCTACATCCCAGCCCTTGCCTAGTTATTTTTGAATTCTGATTTTTAAATTATTTTAGATTTAAATAGAAGTTACAAAGGCAGTGCAAATTATTCTTATATCTTCACTCAGTTGCCCAAAATATTAACATTGTATATAATCAAGGAACATAATTTTTACCTAAAACTTAAAAATTAAAATTGATATATTGCTACTGCTATACAAATTTCATTAGTGTTTCCACAATTTTTTTTTTCCATTAATGCCATCTTTTGGTCTAGGAGCCTCAAGCAAGACAGCACACTGAGTTTTCTATCAAGTTTCCTAGTGTCAACTGGTTGTGACAAAGTTTCAGATGGTATTTCCTTATTTTCATGATGTTAATAGTTTACAAAATACTTAGTTTTTTAGAATGCCTATCAATTTTTAATATTTTATCATGTTTCAGCTTAGGTTTGTTTATAGATGTATGTTTTTTGGAACACTATAGCAGAGATAAAGTTTTTCTATTGTTAACATGTCATAGGACAATGATAGCAGCATGAATTTTCACTAGAGTATTCTTGATCACTTGATTAAGGTTATATATGCCAGGAGTTTTCCTTTTCTTTGTTCTTGGAAACAAGTTGCTAAGTTTATCCCACTCTCAATAAGAAAGGAATCATGTTCTATCTCCTGGAGGGGAGAGCAAAACATATATTATTTGGAATTTTGGAATGCTGTGAAGAAGATGGCTCTTTTCTAATGTTCTTGTTTTAACCAGCTATTGACTCTGTATGTTCTAAGTCTGAAATACAAGAACATCAGCAAGCTATCAAAAGTCTTTTTTAAATGAGGCACTTGCTTGATTAACCTGAAACTTCATTATTTAATCTAGAAATTAAGTCAAAATTAATTGAATCCAGAAATTCATTTGTTTCTTAACTTTTGAGGACCAATTACAGTTTTGTGTGAGTGTGTCATGATGTTACAAATTATTTTTCTTATTATATTCATCTTGGAACAACTTGTCTAATTATGAATACATCCTAAGACCTTTCTTATCCTATTTTATGAGCATTTTCAGAGAAAATTGAACCATTATTTCCTTGTGTTATTGTTCTAGTATTGGATCTTGCAACCAGTGCCTTTACCAAATTTCTTTCTTTTTCTCTCATTCTCTCTCTTGCTCTTTTTTTCATCCCAAAGCAATATTTAAGCCTGTAAATTTTTTGGACATTGAAGCCATTTCTCTTCATAGTTCCATTATCAGATTTTTTACTTCTTTCCATAATTTTATGCAATAAATATTTACTTAATGAGTAAACAATCTCATGTTAAGAATCTTAAGGTTTTCAAATGTGATTTGCCTGTATTGTTACACGCTCCTGGAAAAACTGTGCAGCATCTGTTACAAGATGAAAATAACGATGAAGAAGAAGGAAGGAGAGGAAGAGGAGAAGAGAAAAGGAAGGAAGAAATAAAGGCAGAAGTAAAAAGGTAGGAAGGGAAGAAGTATTTTAAAAAGATGAAGGGCGACAGAGAAGAAAAATACAGGCAAAGAAAAACAACTGCAAATTCTTTCTTACTCACACATAAAAACCTAAAACCTCCAAACAACTCTCCTTTTTATCCTCAGCTTTCTGTGTTATTTTCTATCTACTACTCTACCCTATGCAAGAATTCCAAGTACAAAAGCTACCTTTGCCAAAATGGCACTTACAATTGAATAAGTGAACTGCAGAGGACTGAGCCCAGAGCATTTTTCATTAGCATTTATGTTGGAGGATATTTGTGACTTTCACTTTCAAGGCATTTCTGGCCCATGCTTGCCCTGTGTCAGCATTTTCCCTTGTTTCTCCACAGTGTGCATATCTCTGATTATTAACCTGAGAAAAACATTTTATTGGGCTCTTTGTATTCAAATAATTCACTCTTTTAATGCTGTGAGAAATGTCACTGCCATTAACTCTCCCTCCTGTGGATTTTACATTTGTTAGGTTGCATATAAATATATCTATTCTCAATATTTCTATAGTAGTATTTGTAAGACTTGATGAAATGCAGTTTGCTTGTGAAAATATTATGTGTGTTTATTACCAAACAGTGTCCTTCTATACAGCTTTACAGTTCGCTTGAAGGGCATTAAAAGGTAAATCTTTCATAATATGTTTCCCTAGCTCCTTATGTATCATACTAATTGATCATTTTGTTTCAAAAATATTTTAATTATTTTGAAAACTGATTGATATATTGATTGGTTTATTTTATTTCTTCACTAAAAAAATAATGACACATGAATATTGATTTGGCAATGATTGCAATAAGAGCAAAATGTGTATAACAGATGTTTTTAAAAGAAAATTTATAAATATAAATATAAATCAAAATGTTCAAAAGTGCTGATTCTAACAATGCTTCTCATTAGTCCGTCTTCCCACAAATTGTGTTAGCTACAGCTAATTTTGCAGATCCCATAAGTAAAGGTCTTAAAATTATTCTGCAATTATGCATGAATTAATACATGATTTAAATCATTTTTGATGATAATCTTTTGCAATTTTAACAATAAATCTTAGAATGAGGTTAAAGTATTATATGACATTTCCCTAAGAATTATTTTTTATTCTTAGATATTTATTTGTGACTGTTTCTCAACATTTTAACCTATAAAAAACAAACAGTAATAGAGAAACCATTTCTTTCTAACATTAAGTAAAATCTATCCAGATAGACATATTTATTTATAATGAAAGAAGGGGCCCATCTAAGTTATTAGACTACCTACTTCCAATTAAATATTCATTTTTTATATCTGAAAGTTGCCAGTAAAGTTTGCAATACATTTATTTATGTTTTGATCCCTGATATTATACTGAAAATAATGATTATTCAACATAAAATACAATTATATTAATTAAATTGTAGAGTTGCAGAATATTTTTTAAATTGTTTTTAGTTATATACTTTTTTAAATTGATTTTTTTAAAAAATAAATGACAGCAGGATGCATTACAATTCTTATTACACATATACAGCACAATTTTTCATATCTCTTGTTGTATATAAAGTACATTAACTATTCGTGTTTTCATACGTGTACTTTGGATAATGATGTCTATCCATTTTTTATTGCAAACAAGTATGAAAAGTTGAGCAATTGAAGACTTTTTAGCATAAAATTTATTCCAGTAAGAAAAAAATATGAAAGAATTGAAATGGACATCTCAGATTAAGATAGAAATAAAATAATCTAAAATTCTATCCATTAAGAAGAGCTTTTTCATATATTTTTAAAAGGATTAAACTTACTTTGTGCCAGGAAGTTTTCTAAGTGCTTTATTCTAAGTGCTTTATTTGTATTATTCATTTTAATTCTCACACAACTCTGTAAGACATGTTCCAATATTATCCTCATTTGAAGAACAGGACACCACAGCACAGAGGATTTGCCTTGCTTGCCTGTAGTAACATAAGTAATTATCAGAACAAATAATTAACAGAAGAGTTAAGTGTAGATGCAGACATTCTGGCCCCATAGTCTTTGCTCATAACCACTGTACTAAATACAGTGTAAAATTTATATGAACTTTACATTATTTTAAAGAATTAGAATTGTAATAGTGTTATTTTTTTTTCCATGTTCAATATTTGCAGCTGTTCGCACAGAATCACTGGTTTTCAGGAATTCAAAATCATGAAAAATTTAAATTATCACCCATCTTTGTTTTGGGCTACTATAAAAGGATATCTGAGAGTGGGTAATTTATAAAGTAGGGATTTATTTCTAACAGTTCTGGAGACTTAGAATTCCAAGGCTGTGCTGTCAGCATTTGGCAAAGATCTTTTTGCCATCCCAAAGTAGAAGGATAAGACAGTAGGTATAAAGGAAACTGAAGCTCAGGAGGCTGAACTCATCTTTCAATCAGGATCCCACTCCCAGGATAACTGCTTCCTGTGATAAGGACATTTATCCTTTTACAAGGGCAGAGCCCTGATGATCTAACCAATTTTGAAAGTCCCTCCTGGTAATAATGTTCGGTTAGAGATTAAATTTCCAAAGTGTGAATTTTTGCAGGGACATATTTAAACCATAACATCATCCTAAATATCTAAAGGAGTACTTTTTAAATAAATTATTTATGGCATAGGCAGAAAGAAGTATTTTGATTATGTCATTTTCGCATTGTGGTTAAGCATGCATGATCAGAAGTCAGACTGAAAAAATAGGAGTTGTCACAAGTTCATCTGTTTTCTAGCTACTTGAGTCTTTTGGTAATGACAATGTCTTATATAGATATACCCAATTTGAGATACTTGAAGCACATCCCAATATATAATGTCACTAATGAATTTGGAGACATGGACCTGAAATTTTGCTGTCTAATTCCTTTCATTAGAATTCAGATATCATGTTTGAAGATTCTTCTTTCTGCCAATTTTAGTATTAGTTTCATTCTTATTATCAACAGATACCTGGAAGCTTGCAGAGAGGAAGGGAGAAAAGATATGCTAAAACTTCTAGCAATTTATATTTGGTACTGGTGCTAATATTAGTTAAATGATTTGGTATTGAATATGCTGAATTCAAGAATTTTATGAAATTCTTTGATTTGAATTTCTTTTCTTTCAGTGAAAAGAGTTTGCAATTACAAATTCTAAAATCCTAAATTGATTAAAAAAAATTTAAAAAACTACCAGGATTTAGTTCCCCCCCACACAGGTCTTTGTTTGTGTGCTGATTGTATTCATATGCAAAACAGTAAATTGAAGGTTTAGCCATATTTCTTTCACAAGTGTATACAGATTCGAACTGCATCCTTTTAGCCAAAATTAAACAATTGAGGGAAGATTAACTTGCATTAGAATTGCTGTTCAGGCCCCCCTCCCTGTAGTCTCTATAAAAGTGCAAATGCAATAACAAGAAGTGATAAAACATAAATATTTAGCATACTATCTACATTTTCTCAGGAAGATTCCTGTTTAAAGCAGAATAATTTACAGTAATTTATGCTCTAGTGAACAATACTCTTTTACTCTCTTGTTGCATGTTGAATTGTTTTGTACCAGGTTTGATTCCTAACAGGGTTCTTGAATGTGTGTGTGTGTGTGTGTGTGTGTGTGTGTGTGTGTGAGAGAGAGAGAGAGAGAGAGAGAGAGAGAGAGAGTTAGAGTTCTCAATATTTCCTTCTCTCTCTCATTATTTCCATATATGTACGGGTAGACAGATAGAAATACAGCTATATAATTTTGGTGATAATTTTTTTTCATAAATATAGATACAATAATGCTTGTTAAATTTTATTATTTTTAAATATTACTTTTACTAGCCCAGATTTCATATATGGTAAATATTAAGGGACATAGATGAATCTTCTCTCTTTTTTCTTTCTTTCATTTTTTCCCCTCTTTTCAGTGCTGGGGTTGAACCCTGGAGCTCATACAGGTTAGGCAAGTGCTCTATAACTGAGTCACAATCCCAGTCCCATTTTTTTTTTCTCACATAGAACAAAGAAGACTTAATTTCCTGAAGTTTTATAATAATAATAGTGTGTGTGTATGTGTGTATATATTTTTTCTGATACAGTGTAATCTCTTTTAAGTTAGGGACATTAACTTGGAATTTATCATAATTTACATAGGTTGTAAGTTAAACTTAATTTAAAATAAATTATACTATCAAAAGATGAATAAGTTTCTATAACTTTTAACTGGCTGAATCTACCAAAATACAGAGTTTTTTTCCTAACAAAATCAAAGTTGTAAAATATTGGTATATGTAATTAAACTACATATAAAAATTAAGTTGAACACTACGTTTTTATAATGATAGTATTTTATGTTGGTTGGGCAGATATTTGTCAGACATTATACCTAATGCTTTATGGGATACTCTATTTACTCCTCCCCCAATGGACTATCTTTCACCTACCAGACAGCTCACTGCATGGGGATCAGGACTATGTCTTTATTCATGATTGCTCCATCTAAGCTTAGCACATAAATTTTCATTGAATAAAACATTATTCCTTTTAGTACCTCTATATGGTGACTATCTGAGACTGAAAAATTATAAAATTGTCAAAGATCATGCTGTTAATTAAAGTGAAAATTTGGATTTATCCCAAACAATCTGATCAAAGAACCTGAACTCCTAACTACTTAGGTCTAACAAAATATTGACACATCTAAGTGCTTACTAATTTATTTCCCAACATATTTCCTTTTTAACCAAACTCTTTAGGGGAGGAAGTGACCTTGGGAATTATCCTTTTTTATTTTCTTGCTCTACCTGTGATTATACTGTTACTTGTTACATGTGCAATACAATAGAAGCAACCTTAAAAAATTATTCATATTCAGATATTCCAAAATATGTATGTGCATAGACAGTTGACTGTAAGCAACACTATTTGTCTTGAAAGATAATATCCAATTTTAAAATATTTCCCTCAACCTATCTGGATAATCTATTCTACATAACTTGTCTATCAGAGGGAAGATTTCTTCTTCTACCTTTGGTAGGTGTGCATGCTCTAAACTCTAGGAAAATACATCTGTTAGGAAAAAGTTACCAAAACATGGAAAGCAAATAAAGAATATAGGCATCATTTCAATTTTATCTTAAAAAACTCTGTTTAGCAACTTCACTGAAGACAGTTTTTATTCTGAGAAAATTTATGTGTAACTGGTTTTGTGATTTGACATTTGAACAAGCTGTACATTGCATGATATCTTGTAAATTTCTGCTGCTGATAGAAAAGATATCACCAAAGACGTTGCTTGGCTTATTTCATTTGGTTCTGTAGGTGCAATTTTGTGTTTAACTATTGTTCTCTATTTTTGTTTGTTTGTTTTTGTTTGAAATGAGTATAAGGGGTCAATTCTTCAAATGATTCCTTTTTAAGAGGCTTCATCATCTCCTACTTCCCCTGTGAATGAATGCATTGAATAAAATCCTTGACATATGTTTATTCATATTTGCATGAATATATATATATAACTTTTAAATTATTATTCTTTGATAGATATGTAAAATGTGCCTCTGCTCTTTAGTAATGACTATCAGGTATATTCCTTTAGTTGAGTAAGTATGATGAGTATTCATTGTAATAAGGAGAAGGCACACCTTGGGTAGATGTAAAGTACAAGGTGAGAATAGTAGAAAGGATTTAGAGGAGTTAGGCTTTTGCTAGGTGAATATGGAAGCAGGGCTTCGTCCTGGAATGGATAGTTTGAGGAAGCAGGGATAATTTATAATTGAATATCTGAATGAATCTCATCTAGGAAGAGAGAAAAGTAGAGTGAGGATAAACTATAATTGGAAAAGAAGCAGTAATCATATTAGCCAGGATGGAACATATTTGGAATTTTGTGTATACTGTACAGTGACCTTGTTTTTTGTCTGTGCTTAGAAAGATTACAAAATGTTCAGATTTTTTGGTCACACTTTATCCAGGTCATGGTGTGACTTTCTTTGATGTTTTTCTGTGAAACTGCTTTTGTTAAATTGGAAAATTCTATGACCTGAGTAGCAGATCGACAGGAAGCTATTCTGGTTTCTAGATGTCAAGGACTACTTTTCCCCTTTCAAAAGAGCAACAATCATTCATCAGTACAATGTCACCATCATCCACTTCTTTCTGACACAAGAGTTTGTGGAAAGAGAAAGAAAAGGGAACAGAGTGAAGATTTAAGAAATGTTTCCCATTTTTCCTCTGGGGGAACTAGCATACTTAGCAGAGACCAGAAGTTCTCATCTTGTCATGCTATTGGTGTATCCAAATGATAATTGGTTGAAAAGTTTACAAGCCTGGAATTACCATTGAATGGCAAGAGTATCTGCACTGAAAACTGGGAAATAGTGCACCAAAGTTATCAGTGAGAGATGTGGTGAGATGGTGTTAGTCAGGGACTGCTAACAGATTCTGAGCAAACCAAAGACCAGATCAAAAACTTCTTTGGCCACAGATCCAGATTTTACACACTGATGTCAGCAGGGCATGCAATCCCATATAAAGAAAAGTCAGGAATCTGAAAACTAAGAGGTGGAGGACATCTTAGACCAGGACACAAGTTTCCCTTCCTACCACAAAACTGTGTATCCATATTACACACGCATGCACATGCAAGAATATTAATGTGCATGCACACACAGCATTTAAGCCTTTGGTTCACAGGATACAGGTACTATGTGGATGAACTGCTCTCGTTATCAGACTAGGCTACACAAACAATTCAAGTCAACATTGTGTTGTTAATCTCTTTACAAAAAGATAAAGATAAAGAGGAAAGCAAATATGGTAAACATAAATAAATGCATTGCATAAAACATGTATGCTGTAAATTGTACTGTGATGTAAAATGTTTACCCAGAAAATGGATTTATAATATTCAGTACAAATTAGTTATCTGTACATTATTATATATATTAATGACTTGTTAAATACACATTTGTAGTATTAGTCAATCACTATTCTGAAAATAATTTTATTGAATTAAGATTATAAAAAACAACTCTGTCATTTGTTTTTAAATCCAAATTGAATATTTAAAGAAAACTTTAAATTTTATTAAATCAAATTTATTCTAGATATATAACAGAATATTACTAAGCATTTTTAAAAAATCATTAAACATTGATTATGAATAGGTTATAGCATATATTGCATGTTAACATTTATTGTTGTTTTGGGTACTGGAGATTAAACTACTCAGCCATTGAGCCACATTCTTAGTCCTATTTTCTGTTTTATTTAGAGACAGAGTCTCACCTTGCTTTTGCTGAGGCTGGTTTTGAACTCTCAATCCTCCTGCCTTAGCCCCCCGTGCTGCTGGGATTATAGGAGTTCATGACTGCATCCAGCCCATTTATCGTTTTTTACTGCAATGATTTTATATTGCTGTAAATACTTGAGAAAAATGTGAAAAATATATAAGATAAAATTTCTAAATCCATAAGCAGCTAAAAAAATAAAATAAACTGGAAACACAGTATTATGTGTTATTATAAGACCCTGACACTTTGCTAAATATCCATCATCAATAAATATTTTGGTCCAAATTTTCTTTCATCAACATAATATTTTTTTTAAATTTATACATATTGATTCATGAATCTCTGGCTAAGTTTTTGAAATTAAAATATAGTATTTCTTTCATAATTTTTAATGTTTATGCATTCTCCTCCTAATGGAAATTTAAATTATTCCTATAATCAGCAACAGAAAGATTTAGTTTATCAAAAACAATTAGTGATATAAGCTTTCTTAGGCATATCTCTGTGTACTCAAGTAAACAAGTTTTTTGTCTTTATGTGTGTGTATATGTATATATGTATTTATATATACAAATATAAATATATGTGTGCATATATATGTAAACATATGTTTGTGTATGGGTTATACTGAATGCATGCATAATTTCAACTTACTATAACTGGCCAAATATTTTCCAAATTGCTCTTACAATTTTAAAACACATCTCTTTATTATAGTTTTTATTTTATATAGGCTTCACATGATATATGTTTAAATTTTCTTTAAATCTGATTTATCTTAGTGTATTTTTCTTCTCCATTTAAAAATTGCAGGAAAAAAAAAGTTTTCTTTCTGCAAATCATAAAAAGGGATACACCTCATATGGGCTCAAGGCAGATGCTTCCTAAGACACTTTTTTCTTAGGTTTATCTCAAGCCAAATTACTTTTCTCCAAGATTATAAGCCCATGGCCACTCTCTGAAGCATACTGTATAGCTAAATACAAAGAGAACAATAATTTTATTTTTATTTTTATTTTTTTGAAAGAGTTATATTTTCACCCCAAAAGAAATGAATGTGCAACAAATAAAGTTTATAAAAATGTTATGGAAGTCTCAAATGAGCAAAATAAAACCACTGCTCCAAGGAAGAAAATGTTTAAAACACCTTTTAGCAGATTTTTACATTTTCTCTGAGTAATTATCTATAATTTCTCATTGCTAAAATAATGAAAATTACGATATTAAATTCAGTTCCATTTGTTGTACAATGTTTTTAAAGTACCTTATTAAAAAAGTTTTTTTTCTTGTTTTTCCCTTAGAAAACATAAACTATTACTGGATAGGAATGAAAGCAAAATATGGTAACTAATTTTGCTTTGGAAGGATGATTACAAGATTGTCTTCTTATGTTATTCATTTACTTTTCCTTTGAGCCAAAGTTTTTGTGAAAAGGAAAAAAAAAAAAAAACAGAAGTTTCTCAATTGAAGTAAATTATGCTAAATGACATCCATAGTTTTATGGTGTTTGGATTTTTAAAAACTGTAAGTACTTTTTTATATAATGTAGATGATCCAAATTCCTTGGCATAGCCTTTAGAATTCTAGTTGATATGGGCCTCTGACTACTTCTCAGACCACAGCTCACAGATTTTTCTCCTACTCATAAAATCCTGCTATCTCAGTTCACATTTTTAAGCTGTTTTCTATTTGTCAACTATAACAGTGTCTCTCCCATGTAGATGTTTTGCACATATTGTACATATCTGAAAGTATTCTTCCACTCATTTTTTGCATAAGGAACATTTTGCGGGGAGGATCTTTGGAAAAATATTACTTCTTCATTCAGATTTTTTTCCCTGTCTCCTCCAGTCAATAAACAATCACTTTTTAACAAGCACCTTAGGTTACCTTTGTGGTGATATGATGTATTTCATCGATTCCAGGATGTCAATGATTTAAAATGAAATCATTTTATGAAACACTGAGAAAGAAAAACAGTACTGCCACAATGCTATCTTAGCACTTAGATTTTTTTTTGGAAATAGTTTCTTTAGAATTGATTAGATATAGATTTTTTACATATAATCCTTGTCCCATTTGTAGACCTTGAATGAAATAAAATTTACACTAGATATGTGTAATATCAGCAAAGTACATTAGCTCAATGAAATAATGACACACACTGTGACCAAGCCCTACATATGTGAAATATGACAATCAAATTACAATTGCTGCCTGAAAAATAGAGTTTTGAAGACGGATTCTATTATGATACACATTCTAAGTTCAGAGAAGAGAAAATGTAGTATAAAATGTAAATGTATGAAATATTGTATATCATTATTAGATTTTTTGTTACTTCTATATTCTTTCTTTAATACATAATATAGTCAATGGGGATATGTTGCTTTTTTGTTGTTGTTGTTTCATTGCCTGAAAGATCTAAAAGATGTTTGAAGCATAGTACAAAATTTGTAAGTATATTTAAATGACCTGATATAAGCATTGTTTTATTACACTGAAACACTTCTTATGTTTATCTTGGAAAATATCCACCAAAAGTTAATTTTCCCATACATATTCATTTGTAAGTTCGTTACATTTATACTAACAATTGACAAAGGACTATTAGAAGAATAAAATGCATGCAATTAACTCCTTAAAAAAATTACCCATGTGCTTCTCAATTATACATAATCTTACAAAGAAAACAATACATTTATATAATAGGAAATGCTATAGTACCTAAATTTTGAACTATTTTTGGCTTAGGGAAATACAAATTTTATTTTTCTTTCACATAAGGCTTAATTGGTGGCCTCAGTGAGAAGGAAGGTGGTGTACAGACTGTTGGAGGCTTTGACATCAACAGTGTAGACGCTGAGATGCCTTTGAATGTCAACAGCCATCCAAATCACTGAGAAATGAAAAGAATTGCCTGGGATATTGTAGGAACCAGACTTAGAAAAGCTATTGATCTGTTCTCTTAAATTCTAAATGCTGGCACTCATCACATGACCCCACCTCTATGCAAAGTGGATAGAAAAACACAATCCCTGGATGTGTTTTATTTATTCCTCTACTCTGGAATAACTCAGAAAGGTGAATACAAATATTTGGGGAGGAGCTAGAACTATGATAAATGGTAATAGATTTCATTGGATTGTTTCATAGTTTCTTGTAGTGGAACAAGAACTAATTTATGTAAAAGTGTTCCTTGTGAGTACTCCATTATTATCAAACTTTACTAGTTAAATTTAAGTGAATGTTTTTAAAATAACTGAACATTACGAAATGTTGCTTACTTATTTCATTTGTTAATTCACCATATAAAGTGCAATTGGATTATCCTATTATATGAAAAAAATTGTCTGCAGTCTGATCTTATTATAAGGAGTGAAGCATTTTATCTTTACCATGCCTGAAAGGGAAGACAAAGTGATACAGAGAGTGATTGTCTGAAAGAATCATTCTTTTCAGTCAGGAATATTTCAGCTTCCTGACAGAGCAGCTAGAGAAGAACTCTTTAATTTCTCCAAAAACTCATAACTGAGTACAAGATATATCTAGCTGATTCCAAAACTGCATGCTTTTGCACTATTGTAACTTTCTGGAGGAATTTTCTTCCTCTTTTTTCTTAAGTTATGTTTATACATATACCTTGTGTGTGTGTATGTGTATGTGTGTGTGCACGTGCACGCATATGCGTGCATGTTAGAGTGTGATTTAACTGATGAAATTTCCTGTTTCACTCTGATTAGATGCAATTTGAAATTAAATATGTTTACAGGGGTATGCTTGATTTCTTCCTTCCTTCTTTTTTCTCTGATGCTTCCCCCTCCCTCTTTCTTTCTTTTCTGCCTTTCATTTTTCTGTTCTATTTTTTAATGTTCTTTCAGTAATTTTATTGAATACCTAATACTGAATGTTAGGTATATTTCCTTGTGTTGAGAAAATACAGTCTGGCCTATAAAACACACATGAAAATGAAGGTCCTAGAAAAAATACTGTCCTATTCTAATCACCTAGTCATCCTGTGATGATTTACACACTCTCCTCCACTTGACTCTTTGGTGTAGGCACCCATCATAAAGCCTGAGTCTTCTCCTTGTTCTTTACCATCACGGGTGATTTCAACATTGACTTTTGTAATGTTTTGTGTGGCGAGAGCTTGCTGCTGTAGTTCTTTAATTGCCTCAATTGCAATCTCTTTCCATTAGATATACTTCAGCAACTTTTTTTTTTTAAAGAGAGAGAGAGAGAGAGAGAGAGAGAGAGAGAGAGAGAGAATTTTAATATTTATTTCTTAGTTATTGGCGGACACAACATCTTTTGTTTGTATGTGGTGCTGAGGATCGAACCCGGGCCGCACTCATGCCAGGCGAGTGCGCTACCTCTTGAGCCACATTCCCAGCCCCAACTTCAGCAGCTTAATCTTTGAAGCAATGTTGTGAGTATTGTTACTGATTTAATTTTATGTTCTAGAATTACCTAGTTCATAGAAATTGTGATTGTTATTGATTAAAAAGTCTAAAATCTGCAATTTTGGATGAATGGACTTGGTCTTCCTTTTCTTACTAATATATCCTATGTTTTGACCCTTATTTCTATGGCAATGGAATTCTGTCTTGTATTTTATTCAATGTGCAACATTAGAAAACATTAGAATCAGGATCCATGTCTCTATGAATGGTAAACTGTGTCTATCATAATAAGATTAGGGAAGATTAGTGTTTGGGCTATATAGAGAGAAGGTGAGTGGTCCAAGAGGCAAAGGGAGAAGAGCTTCAGGAAAAAAGCCATAGGTATTACAGTTAAAGGTTTTGTGAAGCTGTGTTTTTTGTCTTATAAGTAGGACTAGAAATTTCTGTAAATGCTGTCTTGTACCAGTTTTGGAGTCCTGGCTAGAGGCTGGTCAGTTTTTTCTTGTGTAGCTGATTAGGACTACAACCCTGCCCACTTCCCTCACTCCACTCCACCATACATCTGTCCTCATCACTCTCACATCAGGTACCAGGAAGCACTATGTCTCAGAGCCTACTGAAATGGTTCCTACTAGCCAATCCTGAACCTGCTTCCTTTGCCTTGCCTGTTTCTTCCCTCAGAAACCAAAATAAAATCCCTGGCCCACATTTTGCCCTCTCACCCTTTGCCTCAAGACTTACCCTGATACTTTCCTAGTGGCAATGCTGTGTATTCCCTATTGAAGTGTGAATTACAACAACTTGTGAGCTTTTTTCCCCAATTTCTCTCTATTGATGTGTATTTGGGCTTATCACATGTCATCCAAGATAATGATATATTTAAAATAATGCTGTAATTCTTATTCAATCTCTAATTGAAGTATATTTGGTCATGTCAATAGATTACCATCATGATGGATAAACTGCTATGATTAAGAATTCTCTATGAGCAGACACAGTCATTACTCTTGGAGAAATAGGAGAAGAATCGCTAGATCATAAAAAAACTTTAAGCTTAACAAAAGCAACTTCCAGTTCTCTTGAGATGGAACATTCCAATCACTCCTCTCCCGAGTTCTGGTGATTCCATGTTGTCTCCAACATTGGGTTTGTCAGAGTTTTTAATCTGAAAATTCTGTAGTTTATGTAATGGTATAACCTTGTGGCATTAATTAATATTTGTATAGCTGATGATGGTGAGTTCTATTTCTTGTGCTTTTGGACAACCTAATGATCTTCAAGACTTTGGACCATTGTTTGTGTCTTAAATAATTTAATTCTTATAATTCTGGAAATGAGTTTTTTGACATATATGTATTAAGAATACGTTTTCTCATTCTGTGCCTTGCCTTGTCATTTCTTTTACCATGTCTTTAGATTAAGCCATTATCATGAAGATAATGTCTTACAGTGTATACTTGAATTTTTAAAAATTTTAGTTATTATCACCAGGTCTAAGATGCAATATATTCTAGAGTTATCTTTGAAGATAAATGAGATTTGAATTAGAGATCACATTTTTTCCACATGGAGAGTCCATTCTTCCAACACAGTTATGAAAATTAATTATTTCATATTGAAATGATATGACTTTTTTGGTTGCAAATTAATTGAGATTATATGTGTGTGAGCATTTGCGAATTCCTTTATGGCCAATAGACTTATACATATACCTTCATGTGAATATTAAGCTATCTTGATTACTGCCCTTTTAAATAAAATATTGTAATCAAGTAAATTATACCTCCAAATTTGTTTTATTCTTCCCCAAGTGTGTCTTTGATTTTTCAGATTAATTTCTTGCGATTTTAGAAGCAACTAGTCAACTTCTACAACAGAAAAAAAATAACCAAAACAATAATACAAATTCCCCCACAAGATAGCAACAACTACAACAACAACAAAAGAGCAATTTCTGGAATAATAACATGTTAACAATATTGGAATTTCCAAAACATAGACCTATTTATTTAGGTCTTTTAAAAGTTTCTCCCTGGATTTTTATGGTAGTTGGTGAAGAAATATTGTACAGCTTCTTTTCACATAACCACATCCTTTACATTTCTCTTCAGATGGGAGTATCTCACTGAAACTTATCTATTTCACACTGTAGTTGATTGTAGTTCCATTATACTTTTCTTAACCACCTATATCCCTGCTAATTCTACAGCTTATAATCTTAGTACAATAAATGGTGAACATTTGAAAGAAAGACAATGAATTTCATGACTCTTGGGAAATATATATTATGACTCACTGCAGACTGAATAATTTCTCACATGAAGGTTGGGAACCAATCATGACAAATAAAGTTTGAAAAAAGATGATGTATATAGATAGATAGATTACATATATATTTATTAGATCCAGTGTCATAACTGAGTAAAAACATATTTAAGTGATTTTTATCCATTCCTTCAAGTGTTTAAAGAACTGTGCTCTAGAGAAATATATGAAAATGCGTATGAAATGCCTACCAGGTTTCAGGTACTGTGCTGTCAAAGCAATGATCAAAAGTAAAATTCCTTTTTACAAAATTTTTATCTAATAGAGGATTATTATCTAATAGAGGATTACTATCTAATAGAGCTATCATTAGATAGCTTCTTTATATTTGATGTACTTTAAAAAAAAAACGCATACATAGCAGCAGGAGTAGATTTACATCAGATTTTGGATAAGAATATTAGTATTACTATTCTGGTTATATGACTTACAGTTGACTCCATATATGTTACTTGATGATATCCATCCTTTTATGTTTACTAGTGAAGATTAAAAAAAGTACATATTCAATTATCAGGTGAATAGATGGAGCTGGAGAATATAATGCTAAGTGAAATTAGCCAATCCCCAAAAAACAAATGCTGAATTATTTCTCTGATTTAAGGATGCTGATCCATAATATGCTCTGGGGGGTGGGGGGTGGGCGATGGGAGGATTAAATGAACTCTAGATAGGGCAAAGGAGAAAAGGAGAAGGGAGAGGGCATAGGGGTAGGAAGGATGATGGAATGTGATGGTTACCATTACCCTAAGTACTGTATGAAGACATGAAGGATGTGACTCTACTTTGTGTATAATCCAGAGATATGAAAAATTGTGCTATATATGTGTAATATGAATTGTAATGCATCCTATTGTCATATATAACAAATTAAAATTATAAAAAAAAGAAAAAAAATTCAGTTTTTGCACCTTGTAAAACAAAATGCAAGCCCTTGAAAACGGTTCCAGTACTGATTATTTTATTGCTTGTGAACTTGAGAGGTTCAAATACTTCAAAACTCAATCTCAAACCATTCTCAAACCATTCCACAGCAGAGACATTTAAACAAAATATAAATACGACTTGTAACTTACATTGTACATGAATGTTTGTGTATGCTTTTGTGTACGTGTGTGGGGAAAGACATACATTAAATTACATTCCACATATTTAATTACTAAACTTTTAAAGCATGGTTTAGTTGGTGACTTTTTATTCTATTGTTTTGGCTGGTTTAATGTACATAAAAACCTGACATACCTAATAAATTGCTTCTCAGTTCTGAAAAAAAGTACATATTCAATGCAATTAGAGTAGCGCTAAATTATATTACATGTTCTGTTAATATTTTCAATAATTTGAAACAAAAACAAAATATTCACAAATTATATTTTTATATATAAAATATTTTGTTATTTTTTGCAATGAAGACATCCTATTTGAAGATTTTTTTACTTGAATGAATTTGAAAATGATCCCTTGGCAGTAACTTCAAGATCGCCACCTAGTGGCAACTATTTGTGAACTGCAGACACATGGTCCCTGTAAAACTATAAAGCCTTCTAGCAATACCAAGCTCAGTCATTGTACATTTTAAATTCAAGGACTACATTTGATATACATAACTTAAAACTAAAAACCAAAGCTTCATTTAAAGTAGATCCATCAGGAATCATGAGTTACTAATTATTTATAGCACAACCATTCCAATCACAAAGGGAACACTTCATAAAGGTTTGTCAAAATTACTTTTAAAAAGATAAATACATACTACAGAATATTTAAGGAAGAAATAGGAAGTGGTCTTTATAATAAAAGACAAACACAATATGGATTTTAATGAAGTTACACTTGATTTGGAGTAAATATAGGGAACACAGGGTGTGATTTATAAATTCTATCTTTGTAGTTCTAATTGTGGGGCCATTAGACAAGTCACTTAATTAGTTATTTAAATTAATACTCAGCTTCATTTATTTTGAAGTAAACACTGCTATAAGTATAACCTGTTTTGATAAGGCTTGCCATATTTTTAGCAGCACATAGAAAGCACCCAATAGTAGTATTTCTTCTTATTTCAATATCATTACAAATAATGCAATCACAATAATATGAGTATTTGTTGCCAAATGATAAGGAATACATCTGATCTTTCACTCAAACTTTTAAAAAAGTAATGTAAGCAATATGATAATTTTATTAAAAATTAGTATATTATTTAGTATTTATTATTAAAGTATTTACTGTATCAATTATTTAAGATTTGATTATTCAATAATGTTAATGTCAAATTTATTTAAGGATTACAATGGTAATGTAAATCAAATAAGATTTACACAAGAAATTAAATAGAATATATTTTAATTCAATAATTTATATCTATCAGCAGGAACATATTTGCATAATAAAATTTTATATATTTATATAAAATATTTGGTTGATTCACAATTTTCAGCTATTCTGTAAGAAAGGTAAATTTTAATTTTTCTTCTTTTTAAAAGTCATTTTGTTTTTATATTTATAAATTAGCACTAACTTAATATATCTAAAAAAGCACTATGAGATTTGCTGGAAATAGTGATATTGATTTTTACAAATAGAAAACATGTGTTGTAAGTAATAATATCCAATGAATTGTCTAGGTTGACTCTTCCACATAGGATGGATATGTGATATGAATGAGTCTAGCATTCAAAGATGGAACTGTCTTATTTTCCTGAGCACAGTTCTGCATGTTTTTGTTTAATTGAGCAGATCAGATTGAAATCATGATTCTTTTTTCATCATGAGAGATCTTTTTCTAAATTGTGTTCATTATAAACTAGTCTAAGTAAACTATAAATGTGCCATTAAGTATCTTATGTTCTCTCTAGATTGCTATTTTCAAAAATCTACTTCAGGTGGTAGGAACAATAAACTGTTTTGATTTTAAAAGACAGATTCTTTCTTTAAGTGATATATACTCCTGGGTATAATTATGGGAAAGGAAACTCAAAGTTTAACATCAAAGTATATATAATATAATATTAGAGATGAGTGTGGTTGAGAAAATTTGTAAATCTGAAAGCAATGTTTTTTTCTGGTTTTCTTAAAGCACCTGTTATCCTAGCAACACATTTACCATGGAAAAGCTAGTTTTTATCCTAGAAATTACTTTCCAAAGTATAATACCAGAAGGTAGGAGACTCAGTTTTAGTTCCCGTTCTAATATTAAATGACTATTTGACTTCGGATAAATGAATCAATCTTGATAAAATCACTTAATCTTGTACTAGCATGTATTAGAGATATTCTGAATTATTTATTAATTATAAAATTTTATAAATTATTATTATACAACAGATTCTTTCTTTAATTTAACTGAATGTAATTAAAACAACAACAAAAAAAAACTCCAAAGATGTTTTATCATGTACACATATGCAGAGAAATGTTCAAGTGAATATTGTGGTTTGCACAGATCTACAATTTACATTTGAAACTTCCTTTAAATTTGTATCACTTCAAGTCTTTGAAACTCCTGAGGCAGGTGGCATGCAGATTAACCCAATTACTTAAATTTCATTTCAATTTAGTACCAGTGAACAAAATTCATTATTTCAGTGATCTTCCACATGGCTATGGAGTTAGAAAGAATTTATTTCAGCTTACAGAAGGTAAAAAAGAAAAGAAAAAAATAGACACAGCTAAGTATTTTTTAAAATATGTAAAAGTTTTTACATTGCATCTAAATATTTTGGGTTAGGTAGAGCCTTGTACTGGTATCATGATAGTCTGGGTATATCAGTGTATTTGTTCTTATGTCACAACTTTATAAGTCTAAGTCTTTCTTATAGTGCTATGGTTTTAATATATGTGGTACTCAAAAATTCATATTAGAATGTAAACTCCAAGGTATTGAGAGTTGGTGCCTTTGGGACATGATTAGGCCATGAGGGCATTTCCTTCCTGAATGTCCTTCTAAAAGAATTGGCAGGAACAAATTCACCCCTCCTGACCTTGTCTATGAGAACACAGAAACAAGGTACCATCTCTGAAGTAGAGCACTGTAACCAGATGCAAAATCACCAGTGCCATGATCTTAAACTTCCCAGACTCCAGCACTGTGAGAAATAAATTTGTCATTTACAAATTGCCCATTCTGAAGCATTTTTGTTATAGCAGCAAAAATAAACTATGTCCCACATCCACGAGATTGAAATTTTTTGAAAGCAGAATCTTTCTTCTGAAGAAACAAACCAGTATTTGGAGCACAATTAATATTAAGTGCTAATTGTTTTACTAAATAAATTGACAAGTGAATGGATTAATTTTATTTCAGTGTTAAATTACAATAATGCAAATCTTCATTAATTTATTCACTATTGCCTGGAACTGGCACATTTGGAACAATATCAATTTTTAACACTCATTATAGTATTTATTATCTGTGGATATATACACACATACATATATGTGTGTGTGTGTGTGTGTGTGTGTATACACACATACATACATACATATATACAATAAATTGCAAAAATATCTTTGGGGCAATGCACAGCAACTTTAACATAATTCTTAGTTATATATGTGAATGAAGTAAAGAAGAGATGTGTTAGGCATTAGCAAATTTTGATAAATTTCAAGATCATGTTAATAGGAATAAATGTTAATTATTACCTGTCTCATCAGATAATAAAAATATTTTGGGAAAAATACTTAAATAGCATATTAAATAGTATCTTACTTTTCTTTTTATAAATATTATTTTGCAAACAGAGCCATTCTGAATAGGCCCATTGATGATTCATTTCAGAAATAGGCATTACTGCATCAAAATTACTAAAGATTTTAGGTTTGAAGATTAGACAGGAGAGGCTATACTGAATCTGCTCCTCTGATTGATTTTCTTGTCTTCCTTCTCATCCACTTCTCCATAACATTCAAGAGAAATTTAATAAGAAAGATTTAACAATTTGAAGCTCAAGAAGAGTGGAACACAGAACATTTTGAGAGATAACCAAAAAGCTTTGCTTAATTGACTTTTAAGAAATGCTTTACCTTCTTTCTAAGGGCCATCAGAACCCATAAGTTTTTCACAATTCAGCGATGGCACAATTTATTATAGCCCTCCCCACTACTATGAATGACTTTCAAGGTCCATACATGAGAATTCTTCTTGTGAATCCATCAGAAGTATAGATGTGATTTTAAAAAGTAAGTTATTGGTATTACTTTTTAAAATACAGTTTGAGTACACTAAAATTCTACCACAGACATTTTTCCTAATGGGAAAGTAATAATTTTAGTTACTACCTAATAACTTAAATATTAAAAGATATTATATATTTTAGTTTGAATCTCAGTATTGTCTGTGCTTGATACTAACTTATGAACAATTGTCTCTCTGCCTTTCATCACGATTGTCCTCTGATCAAGGTGGGAGGAAAGTACTTGAACATCTTTATATACACATGTAGGTATTATTTTAGAATTTTAGATTTCCTCTTAGCTCAGATCCCCTAAAATTTTGTAGATTTGTGCTAAAGCACCTTTCCTGTGCTTTCAGCATATGCGCTGTATAAAGGTTTGAAGATCCAGAGGAGTCTGACTTCTTGCTTGGCTTAATTTGCAAAAAAAAAAAAAAAAAAAAAAATGTCCTGGCAATGATACAAGTTAGCCTGAGGAAAGTATGAGATTTTGTAATGTATGTGTCTTATTATTTGAACAAAGGTTTCTTAGTATATTCAGGAATTAATGAGTAGCAGAACTGGACAGTAATGAGCAGTCTGATAGACTGATAGTCTGATAGATAAATAGCAGAAAATAGCATAAGAGAGATTGGCTGGAGCTAGGTTATATTGAATACCTAGTTAGTAGGACCCCGCCTCATTGAATACTTAGCTTAGAGCATCAGAACAATTATTACCAATGGAATTAATACCATTCCCAATAAATTACTGTTTTTTTCAATTTTTAAAATGTGTATACTTGTATGAAAAACATTCTCTTCATCAAAATTTCTAATTGTTGCTAAGCTATAAAGAGATGAGTTTAACCACAGAGCTAGGCTTTCAATTCCCATATGCCCGAGCATTTAAATCTTTACTTGATTTTGAACTTCAAGGATAATTAAATTTTCTATTAATTTTCAAATAAATGCAAAAGTTTGCAGGTAAGAAATTATTCTATTAAGCATTCTAAATATGTATTTAAGTACGTTTAACATATTAAATACTAAACATTTAGAATGCGCAGCTACTAAAATGCATCTAATGTCTTTTATTGTATCTTATGTGTAAGAGATGATTGTTAAAATTCTTAGACTAGGTTTGAGATAACTAGTGGTTATCTAGGCTACAGAATCAACCCCTGAAAGAAACACAATAAGAACTGTTTCTATTGACTTTAGAAACCAACCTGAAAATAGGACATAAGAAATCAGCATCGAAAACCATGAGAAATGTGCCTTCTGTCTGATCAAGTAGTAGCACAGGGTCACATTGTGATGGGTCAGCTGCAGCATGCTGATCTGTGATCATCGCAAAGTACGGGGCAATGTGGATGTGTTTATCCACACTGATTCTGATTTAGAGCTACCAGATGTTGCTGGCACCTTTCACCAAGAGATTTGGTTCATTTAGTCAGAACGATTAGTAGAAAAGCACATGCTAGAATGAACCTCCTCTCCTGTAAGCAAAGCTGAGGCAATGATGGAGCAAAATAGCTTATCCACAGTAAGTCAGCGGGAAGTTTTATTCTGTCACCTTTCTTCATTAATCTGTACACATGGCTGCTTGGAGAGACAGTGAGTTGATTAGGTCTGCAGCACCATCAGAATGCAGACACTCATCACTACTTCTCATTTTCATATGACCCAGATGGTGTAGCTGCTTGACTGCAATTTCCCTTTATATGTGTTTTTAATAGGTTCCTTTTTTAGATATTGACTTTGCACCCTCTTACGGATATTTAAACCAAACTGTTCACTTTTCTTTCAGTAACAACGTGCAGTAACCACATATTGAAAAAAAAAAATTGAATATAATACAGAACTGATTGTTTGCTGATTATCTTGTAACTTAAAGAAGATTCACGAGTCAAAAAATATTAGTTAACTGTTCTCTGTGAGGTTTTAAGGAAGGATAGCTGACATACATTCCCAGAATGCAGTTGATAGAATGGAGGCAAACAGCTACTTCAAGGAAGAGCCAAAGATATAGAATTTACTCGTATATGCAGGATCTTACTATTAATCTAAGCAAATTAAACCAGTCATTAAGTGAGAACACAGAAGTGATGAGAATTTAAATTTTGTTACAGAAGTTACACATAGAGTGAATGAAATCCTACAGTTATATTTCTCCTTTACCTTATTCCCCAAAATATATGATAATATATCCTTTATGTCCTTTGGAGCCTGCTATCTTTTGAGATATATCTATAATGAATTTGAATCTACTTTATGTGGAAAATCTATTGCCTTCTCTCCATAAAACCTGTAAAGTCCCAAAGGTCTCTCTTACAGTATGTATGTGCAAGTATGTATAATTAACTTATGGGACCCCTATTTATATAACCAACTTAATTAAAACAGTATCACAAAGTTCAGAGTTCCTTCCATCTGAGTTATAATGATTTATTGGTGAATATAGACTATAGAAAAAGAACAGCTGGTAAAAAGTGGTATATATTTCTTATAATACAGTAAGCACAGTGCATATGAAAAATGTTCATACTGTGCAGGCATCTTTTTTATTTCCTATACATGTATGGAAAACATCTCTTTGTGTTCTTATTTTTGAATGTGCCCTTCCAGATTAACTTAATTTCTCCCATTATAAGAGATTGAGAGCAATACTATTACGATGCACAATGCCATGACTCTTTGGCATTTATTTCTATTGGAACAAGGTAGAAACATTTGCCTTTGCAGTTCCCTAATCCCATCTATTTAGTGGAAGCTACATGATTACAATGATACTATTCTACCCATAAATGCTCACATTCAAGGACCCTCTCAAAGATTTGTTACCATGTTCATTAAAGATTACAGTAACATTTAAGAAAATGTAAAAAAATTTGCTTTCTAATCATGTTGAAATACTATTTTTTTCCTACTACAGATTTAGAATGAAACATCTTCTAACCATACTTTACATGAAATATTTAAGCTATAATTTTAATTTCTAGAATCGAATCTCTTACTGTTGGTGGAATACCAGGCAAATATCAAAACAAAACATCCTTACTATGGAGCTTACTTTCTAGTAGGAGACAGATAATGAGCTAAAATGCATAATATGGTGGATGGTGATAGGACTCTTTATAAGAGAAAAATAAAGAGAATTATAAAATGGGAAGTTCTGGAGGTAAGGAAAATGCAATATTAAGCAGGACAGTCAGAAAAGGTCTTGCTGAGAAGGATATAGCATAGACTGGTTCACAGGCCCTCAATAGTAATAAATTTGCCATATTCAGAGATTAGTGAGGAATTCAAGTGGTTGGAAGAAAGTATTTGAGAGGAAGAGGAAAATAGGATGAGTAAGGAGGGCTTTTGGGGCAGGTAACCTCTTTAGTTACCTGAGCTCTATGCTCAGAATGGCCTCATGCTTGCTTTAATGTTCTACTGTTGCCATCTCAAAATTTTTAACAATATTCTTATTACATTTGTGTTTTGTAAATGGAACCAGATAGGAAAATGGAACATGCATGTAAGCAGTGGAAATGTACATAATTCATAAGTACTTCCACATTTATTTTCACCACATTCACAATATTTCCTGGATACAGAGCACTGAAAACAATGACACCGAAAGGTAAAGAAAAATAAAACAATCAATAGTTCCTTTTGCTTTCAGTCTTTCCTTACTCAATAACTTGAAGGTAAAGAGTGGTAGAATGAAAGAAAATCAAGAAGTGATATCAACAGTTCAGTTAGTTTTCTTTCATGTTTCTACTCTTCAATTAAGAATGAAAATACATATCTGTGTACAAGCTATAAAATATGAATTATGGTATTTCAATGTTTTTGAAAATGTTTTTACACTTTCAGATTTGAATTAAAAGTGCTATTGCACATATTAAGATAGACAGCCAAATTTATGCATAATTAAAATTTTAAATTATTAGTTAGAGTGACGTTAATTAACAGCAAAACATGTCAATTGCATTATTTTAGTGTTTCTACACATGATTTAATACCTTTATAAATTTGATTTAAAACTGTCATTGCACAATATAAAGATGGACAATAAAATATATGTAATAATTTAAAATTTTAATTATAAAACAGAATGACACTAATTAACAAATTTAAAACATGACAAATTGAAACACTGGCTGAAAAAGCAAGATAAGGCTTCATATTTAAGTATTTTTCAAAGTGTTTTTCCTGATTTTGAAAGAAGACGTCTCATATTTTCATTTTGCATTGTGCCCTACAAATTAAGTAGCTGGCCTTGGTGCAAAGTTTTTTGTTTATGTTAATTCAAAGCAATTGCATCAAATTTCACTTTTGTTTTGAGATCATTGGTAACATTAGAGGGTTTAGAAAATTTACAAAAACTTTTAAATGTTTTTTTTTTTTTTTTTTTTTAATCCTCAGGACCAATCAAGAATAGGAGCAGGGTGACCCACTAGGGGTCTCCTGGATAGAAATTTGCACAAGGAATAAAGGTGACCCTAATTAGGTGAAATGAGAAGTAATAAGAGATCCTCAAAATCTCCATATGTATTATAGATAGACAATATTATTGGCTACCTGGTAGGATAAATTTCTCAAAGAATCTATAAAAGTTCAAGGATTTTGCTCTTAGCAACCAGAACCATGCAGGTTTTTCTGAAAACTAAAAGACTGCTAGAGATGTGGGTTTATTTTTGTACTTTGTGAGGAGTGGACATTAGCTACTATTTTGTAAACATGTTAAGTTTCCCAAGAAACCCTAGGGGAAATTAGTAAACAAGTAGATACCGATCCTAGATTTGGCAGTAAAGGTCTGAACAGAAATGTACATTTGTGAACTATTAGGTCACACACAGTGTTTAATGCCACAGAATAGAAAATATTACCAAGGGGTGAGTGTGTGTACAGAAAACAAAAGGTCTAAGGATTAAGTCTGAATCACCATAGGTTTTAAAGGCCATCATGTAATGAACAAATAGCTAGGAGAGCATAAAGAAAACTAACATGTTGATGCCTCTTTGTAGGTACCATGTGTTGTCTTTTTGTGTATATTCTCACAAAGTGCTTATAAATTATTTGTGTTCATGTATTTTTAACTTGAACAACATTATGTAAATGATAAACTATGTATTTCATTTCTTACTTTTCTTTTTTCCCAGTAAACTTTGTGCTTTGAAGACATAGCCATCTTAAAGTTACATCTTGCCCATTGTTCCTAACTACTGCATAAATTCTCACCAGGGTGCATCACCAAAGAAAAATTGCACCAGCAAAAACAAAACAAGCAAAATGGGTGGAAAAAAGGCAGGGAGGTTTGAACCCTATGATGAATTGCTGAAAATGTAATGATGGATATTATAGAAAAAACTGGTCAGTGTGATTAGGGTACCCAAGTTTGCTAGCTGACATTTATCTAAATTGGACTCCTATCCTCCCACAGAGGCTAGGAAATAGGGACACTATCTCCCTTGATAATCCCACTTCAGATCAATTACCCCAGGATTGCTTCCAGTTCCTTGAGAAGAACATTCCTGGATTGTAAAACACTATAGCAAGAGTTCAGGAGAAGAGTCTCTGTGAAAGTAGCAGAGAAAGAATTCAAAATTACAAGTTCCTAAAATTAATAATCTAAGCAAAGAGAAGTGAAAAATACTATAGTCATATACATTTGTTCATGTTAGGAGGAACATGAAAGCTGTTTTGTTCAGAATATACCATATTTCTATCCATAGAATAACACCTAGCTTTTTTCAAATTTTTTGTTACCACAGTGGTATACCCCTGATGAATTCCTTGTGCTCCCCCTCTACCAGAGCATGAAAATTCTCAACTTTACTTCTTTAATACTTTCTGTAACAGAGTTTCCTATTTTAAAAGTGATACCTCTTTAGTTTTAGAATTTTATATTTAACTGATCACTAATATCTTTAGCATATTTTGGTGTGTGTAAGCTATTTCTATTTTCTTTAAGTCATCTGCCATAATTTTTGCTGTTTTGTTTTCTACTGGGGTATTTTATTGTTGCTTTGGTAAATTTGTAGTTTCTTTTGTCATCTCTAATTTGCACATTGGTATTTAGAAATAACCATTATCTCCCACGTCCTCTTTAGTATTCTTTTACTAAGAAATACTTTTACACAGAAATTCTTTACTTTGCCAAAATCAATCACAAATAATATATTCACTTTGATGTATTCTCAGGGTTTTATACAAAGTCCTTCCCTACATGAGGGTCACAGAAATATTTTTTCCACATTATCTTCTATTAGTTTTATAAGAATAAGGATCTTATAAAACTAATAGAAGATAATGTGGAAAAACTATTTATAATATGAATATAATAATGTAATAATGTAAATATAATTATTTATGGTATTCTATAGAAGAATCTAGATTTACTTTTCTTCTCATAGTATGTCACTTATTCCATATCATTACTAAATCAAGCATTCTATTCCCTTTGTTTTGTGTTTTATTATAGATCAGGGTCATACATTTTCATGGATTTTACTTTTAGCTCTGAATTTTTTTACAGTTGTTCTCTTGGTTAAGTTTCCTATTTGTAGCATAAAAATTTCCTCCTGTAGTAATATCCAGTAGAGCACAATTCCTCTTTATTCAGTTTCTAAAGATGAACTTGGCTAATATTTGACCTTACATACTTTATATAAATTTTAATTTATAAAATCTCTCAAAAATTTACTCAGCTTGTTTTTCATGACCTGACACTTTTCAAAAGGTACTGTTCAATTATTTTGTCAAATGTGCCTGAACTGAATTTATCCAGTATTTTCTCAAAACTGGAATTAGGTTCTGCATTTTTAACAAGAATATCACAGAGATGATGTTGTGTTCTTAGTGCAATATCTTAAGTGTTATGATATTGTCTTATTAGTAGTGAGATATACCTTGATCAGTTGGTTAATTTGCTTTCTGTCAGATTACTGCACTGTAAATTTACTTTCTCTTTATAATTGATAATTATCTTTGGGGAAATACTTGAAGACAGTATTATTTCTGTTTCTCTGCAGTCTTTTAGCCACTAAATTTAGCATCCACTGTTAGATCTTATCAACCACATTTATTAGTGGGAAATCTTTCTAATGATAACTTCTTTGGGGCAAGAGTACTATAATTATGTACGTTTTTAATGTAAGAAAGTGAGATTGCAACTTTTGTGTAAACTTAAAATTAGTTTCAAAATTAAAACAATATGTATGAAATAAAAGAAACTGGGCTTTTATTTGGAATCATACTGAATTTATAGGTTAATTGTTAGTCAAAGACAATATCTTACAATTTAGGTGCCAACTAACAACTTAGATATTTGGTTATTCCAGCCAATAGCACGACCTAGCCATCTTTGATGAGTAAAGTGTTTCATGACTATGAAAAGGATGAACTGTGTCAAATTCTATTTCTGTGTCAAAACAGGTAAGAATTTAGTTTTGAGAGATTTATTTCATTAATATTGGCAGCCCCTTCGAGCAACTAATAAAAAAAATATTGGCAGCCTTTCTAAAATTTTTTGCTGGATTAATATGGTTGAAACATGATGAGAATTCAGTAAATAGAGAACAGGGGGAGAAGAATTGCAGGCAATGCACATAAGCAACAATTCCAAGTGCCGCAGTCTGGCTGGGCACAAATGCCGCAGTCTGGCTGGGCACACAATCACGAGCCACCACACAGCTTGTAGATTCAAACAGCAACTCTTTATTCCCGAACTCACACCAGCCGTCTACAAACACGTTCTGGGGAAATCCACGTTCTCTGCCCAAATCCACGTCCACTGGGCTTCTATCTCCCAAAGAATACTGTCTGAATCCCGTGAGAACTCAAGGGGAACTCAGGCAGCAGGATATGCCCTATTCCCAGCAGGAATAATCTTAAACCTTAAACCTGGAACCTAAACTGGGAACGCCCTAAACCCGATTATCTTAAACCGGGAACACCCTAATCTGCCTGGTCCTTGAGCAAGGTCACCTACATTCAATGTCACTGCAAAATGTCAGCAACATGGGGTACGCTGGCAAGGAAATTGTCATACCTACTT
>NW_025999949.1:13864363-13930437 GCF_001458135.2 Marmota marmota marmota
TTTTTTTTTTTTTTTTTTTTTTTTGTCCAAGTTAGTCTCATGGTAAAGTCTGATATTAATGAGTCACAATAAAATCTTCTTAAAGGGTTATATAGCCAATATATATAAACAATAAAATCCATAACAACATTATATCAAATTAAAAATACAAATACAAATGATTGTCCTACATCTAATAAATAAAAATTAATCAAGGTTAGCATCTCATTTACATCTTAAATCAAAAGATTTTTTTAATAAAATGAATCACATCATCTCCTTGGTTGTATAAAAATAAGAAAATTTACAAAAGATTTAAACCTATTATGCTCTTAAAAGTCTCATAAATTATAAAATTATTCTCAATAATAAAATGCCCTATAAAATATCTTAGAAATGTAGATAACCATAAACACCTAAAGAATAATCATAACTTTGGAAATGATTCATAACCTTTTTATATTTAATTTAGCAATTGTTCTAGTTTAATCTTACATTTTCTTTTTTCATATCCCTCAAAATGCTTTCTCAAATTTTAAATTTATTTAAATTAATTTGTTATTCATTTATTCTACTTTTCCAAATCACACATATTCATCTAATTATGTATTTAATTCTGTGTTTAAACACTTAAGTTTAATGACAGCAGTTGAACTCTTAAGGAGGACTACCTTCCAAATTCTTCAGAGAAAAGAAACTATTTTACAGTAAAAATCAAATCCAAAAGGGCTCACACTAAATGTTTTCTATTTGCACCTTGAGATCTACTCCTTTCTGCTCCAGAAGCCAGGCTAAGAATCACTGAACCAATGGGTTTTTATGCCTTCTAATTTTTTGTTGGAGACAGTCAGTGAGGAACACTATCGACAAAAAGACCAGAAGTGAGACTGTTTTTTTGTGCATGTTTGTGTTTTGGTTTTCTGGGGTCTTTTCCTGTTTTGTCCTTGGAGAGTGGCTGTCTTTTCTGTCAAAGTTCCCAATTCCTGAGAGGCTGTCTTCTCTAAACTGATCTTTTTTGACTCCTAGAAACCACTCTACTCTTGCCAACTTGGGCATAGTGGTGATAATGCTTCCCAGCTGTGATTGCCCTGGGGCCCTCCTTGATCTCACACTAGTGGTTCCCCTTACCTTCTCTGTATTTTTATAGTGATCCCTTACTGCTTTTGACTGAGCCTTCTATTATCTGTCAGGACCCACAGAGATGAATCATTCATTAACAATTGAGCAATTCATTACTTTTTTTTAATAAAACAGTTATACATAAATATGACAAAAAGAAAAACAATCTATTATTGAAAATTTACTATATATTTTCTTTATTTCTATATTTTATTCCAGTTTAACACATTATTGGGGGAAAATGAAAAGAGAAATTATTAAGAAAAAAAAGATATTCACGGTGTATATCATATATATTAGGCAACATGCTTGAAAATTTTCAAATGCTGTTTTATTAGTCCAAACTTTTCAGGGGGAAATCTTTATTCAGCTAGTGCAACCTACTTCTGAAAGTGAGTGAAGATTCAAAGAAAAAGAATTAATTTGTTTATTGATTTCACTTAGAGTAATAAAAAGACCTTCAAACCTTGTGGGATATTCTTGTTGAAGCTATACTAGAAATGGGCCATCAGGCACAATTATTGCTCTTATTCCTATTGACATGCACCATCAAGAAGAGTAATTTAGGACACCTTCAGGGTCACTGGAAGAGAGAATGATTTCATTAAAGCTATCAAACTTATCTTAACCATTGTGTTTCTCATTATACTCTAGCATACCCTTTAAAAGAAATAAAACTGAAATTTGAATTAACTCTAAATGTGCTTATCAGCAGGAACTTCTCAGGAATGCAGGCTATACACAATAATTTTCCAAATGCACAGTATGTAATGTGTGAAAGGCTAGTACAGCTAGAAAAATGAATCAAATTAAAGCTAGGCAGATAGCATGGCTCATATAAAATTTGTCATTTTTTAAAAATTCATTTGAAAAACTGAAGCTAAATGCAACATATTCTTATAATGATTTGAAGAGGGTGGTCAGTTATCAAAAATGGATTTCTCAATTGAACTTAATTGAAACTGGTTGAAACTGTAAAATATGAATAAAATAAATAGTAAAAGTACTCAATAATTTATGCATACGTTCCTTTCATAGATATGTTTTTAATTTTAAAATATAGCTTTTTATTTTATTTTAATATCTGTTAAAAACACTTGTCATAATTGCAAAATTCAAAGAAAAGAAATCCATATAACTAATTTATACAGGGAATCCTTGGAAGAAGCTTGGCCAGTTAGGTGGTATGTAAATCACAGAGATAGAATGAAAGGCTAAATGAGAATAAACTCTGAAGGCACAGATCTGTAGTGACCTGATGATGTTTATGACTCAAACTTGAAGCCTTCAGAACAGGCTCATCTGTATCCATAAAGGGAAACAGAGATTGTTTAAAAAGAGAGGCAGTAATTGCTGAGCTTCCATGGTAACACTGCATTTAATGATGATCTAAGACTTTGAGGAGCTTATACCTTTTAAAAGACTTGAAAAGTCTCTAAATGTAGCAAATAAATTTTTGTTTACATAAATTCTTAGGTTTTACTTTGTGACCCTGACTGCCATATTCAACATGTATAACCATAGATAGTTGCATTTTTATGGTATATTATGAAAGTAAAGATACTGTCTAGAAATTTCAATTTAAGGTTATATCAGTTTATTTTAAATTTAATTTATTCAAATTATAATAATAAATATTAAAAATAGAGAAATTATAAAAACAATTTAAAGTATTTTTTAAAACAATAATAGAAACGTTTTGGGCCTATATTTGAATTTTCCATTAATTTCTGAAAATTAGTTAGTAAAATTGCCAACTTAAAAATAATTAAAAATGTACCTGGAGGATTTAAGTAAATATTATAGGGAAAGTGTTTATGGGATAGTACAACTAAAATTGACATATCATTAAGTTAAAAATCCCACATTCATGTTAAAAATAAATTAGTGATATAAAGCATAAACTTGAAATAATCTGCTTCCAATACAGGGTTGAGTACAATATTATTTTACAATGATAATAGCAATAATAGAAGAAATAATATGTGGAATTTGGTGAATATGTACATTTTATAGAAGATATGATAAGCAAAAGAAAGAAGGAAGCAGAGAAATTGAAAGCAAAATTCCTAAGTCAAATTTTCTAAGTAAAAATCTAAGTCATGAATTTTACAATACATGGATTAAGTAAACCTTGAGGAATATGTAAAACCTTGACATATGCAGGTGAAATTACTGCATCTCACAAATAAAGACAGAATCCTGAATATTCAAAGAAGACATGCAAGCAGAAATCAGATTATCTGCAAATGTCTCAAGCAATGAAGGAGAGCAGCTAGGAAAGTAAACTCTACAATGCAGTACAGATACAGCCAGGTGTGGGTCTGAGTGGTTTATGTAATACCACCTCACTTCATCCCTACTGTGGATCTGTGAGGTCAGTTTTTAATGATAGAGTTTCTGAGACCTAAAAGTGTTAAGAAATTTTCTTGGATTTGAAAATAGGCAGTAGCAGAATTACTGCTCTCTACTATTCATCTATACTTTTTACTGATTGGAGAAGTGGTTGGAAATTAAGAGGTATATAAACAGTTGAATAGGGCTTCCAGACAAGAGACAGAAAATTATAATTTTCATCATGGAAGATCTCAGAGTATGTGTATATTTCAGTGACCTTGTACCAAAATTACATATTCAAAGATGCACATCAATCCTTTGAAAAATGATGTGAGCAAAAAAAAAATGTGGAAATATAGGAATGTAGTGAACATTAAAAAATCAATAAATCAGATAAAGTATGTATGTCTTAAAATAATGAAACTATCAAGGTATCTTAAACTCAAAGCTACAGAGTGTAAAAATTAATATTATTATAGGAATTTTGAGATTTGTAATTACTACAACTACTACTACTATTCATATTACTATTATTCTACACTCTAGAATATAGCAGAAAAAGCAATAGTGTTGATCAAAGGAGGGTTCTTAAGGTGACTCAACCACATTTTTGTAAAAGAAAATGAATAGATAACATTTTTCTTAATTTAGTGATTAAAAGAATGTATAAAGAAGGGTGTATTTAGGTCCATAGATATGGTGGGACCTATTGTGATAAAAGCTAAAAAAATGATATAAAACATTGCTTGAAACTTATATTTCAAGTGACTTAAAAACAAAATTTTAAAGCATAGTATATATGAAAAATATTTTAAAAGATTTTTATAGGAAATAATGTTGGATCAACATGATAATGTCACTTTTCAATTTAATTTACTTATAGGAATAATTAATATTAATATAAAGCAATAATTTAGTAAAACAGCACAAATTCTAAAACTAAAAAATAGAAAAACAGCCTACATGTAATATGATTATGAAATAATAATACCATACACTAATTTTAATTTTGACATATTACTTTATAAAAATATTCTCAATCTAGATGAAAATGAAGTCTGAACATCATGGAAAATGGTAGTGTGAGTTTGGTGTATATAGAATAATTATTTCCCTGGTTCCATTGAAAATGTAAATTATTAACAAAACATAAATTACTAAGTTATTTATAAAATATTGTTCAGGATTGCTTCAGTCTATGGAGTTCTGCTAGATAGATAAATAAAAGAGAGGATAATCATAAAAGTTCAACATAAGTTTTTATCTCCATGGAAAGAAGACTTCTTAGTAAGTGGTGAGGTTAAAGTGAGTGGGAGGGGAATGTACTTAAAATAGCCTAAATGTTCCTGGATACTGAAGATAAACAGATTACTGTGGTAAAGGACAATTTAAATAACTTTACTAAAAATTTACTGTAGAGGCAAAAACAGTTAAAAAGAAGAGATTAAAAATGACAGCTATGGAACAATGATCCAATTTAACCTTTCTAAGTACTACAGGGATCATATAAGGACATACTGGAAGAGAGAGTGCATAAGGAATAAGTACCCCAATGTGAAAGAAAAATTTTCATTTGGGACAAAGAAAAAATTAAAAGAATTTAGTAGTATCTTAAATATTAACAGTAGAAACTTAGTTGATATACACCTGTTTCAAGCACAATAAAGCTCTAATTAAACCAATAGAGTTTGAGTTGATTTATGATCTTTCTATGAAGAGCAATATGTCTTTCAACAAAGATGAGTTTACTGAAATAGATGATTACCTTTGCAAAGTAAAAATAAAATATCATAAAAATCTGGATAGATGCAAAATGAACTTGACCCACTTCAGATTTTCTGTTTTTTTTTTTTTTTTTTTTTTTTTTTTTTTTTTTGTGTGTGTGTGTGTTTGCAAATCAAATGTTGAAGGATATTTCATTATTATGTCAAAGTATATTAATTTTTCAAAGTGATAGTTCCATTAACTTTTTAGTTTGTAAAATTATAGTGATTTCTTTTTATATTTTCTATAGTTATTTTTAAAATATGTTTTATTAATTTTAGCTTTATTCAATTCTAGTCAGGTACTACATGTTTGCTTTCTATGCTTTATTTATTTTATTTATGGTTAGAAACTTGAATAACTCAGTATTATTATGTAGTTTTTTATTTTATTTTATTTTCAAAAATAATTGTTTATATTGCTTTGTTGTATGATTGTATCTCCAGAACTTCCTTGGAGAATAGTGATAGCCTTGTTACATACATGATTCTGCTAATGTTTATTCCCATTTATCCACTTTTTTGTAGGTTATTTTTTGTAAAATTTACATTTATTTATCTTGTCTTTCAAGTGACGCTTATTTTGTCACACTGTGGACAACACTGTGTAATGATAAACCACAAGATTCTATATTTTGGCATATTTTAAAATATGGGTAGACTTGATAAGTGAGAAAATGTTATAACCCCCTTGATTTTCACTAACCTGTATTGTTAAGGTGTAGTAGCTATTTGAAGGACTTTATTTAAATATTGGACTTTTGCCTAATTTATTAAGAATGTTTATATATTTATATTAAAGCACAGGCACACCTTGTTTACACAGAACATTAAATCCCATCTACCTAATGAAATAACTATACAAAAATTAGCAATATACTTATTTCTCCTCTTTTATTAAGTGAGCTTTGAGATTTGAATATGATGATTTAGATTATACTAAAAGAAAAGTTCCTATTTGTAGTAAACCTTCCACTTTACATAGTTTTAAACCATTGATTTTAACATATTTTGAAAATTTAAATAATTTTGTTTCAGACTTTCAAGTTTGTTTATGGTATGTATAAAGTACAGCATTTATATATTTACTATTTAAAAGTTGAATCATATGTATGTGTTTGTAGCTTCTTCACGTCTAAGAGAATGTTCAGGAAGCACGCTGGTATCCCCAGTCTCACAAAAGAATATGCAGTGTGCCCAGAAAACTATATAGAGAAAAAACTGAAATATTGAAAGAAAAATACTATAGCAAGCCCATAATGAGGCACATGACTTGTAATTTCAGTGCCTTAGGAGACCCAGGCTGGAGGGCTGCAAGTTTAACACCAACTCAGGAACTTATTGAGACAATGTCTTAAAATGGAAAAATAAAATTTATTTTAAAAAAAGCTGGGAATGTCATTCACTGATATAGTGCCCCCAGGTTCAATTTCCAGTGCCCCCCAACACACAAAAAAAGAAAGAAAGAAAGAAAGAAAAATTTTTAAGTAAGAAGAAAATTTTAAGGAAATTAAAAAATAATGGATTTAACATTTTCTATTGATTTTCATACATAAAAAGTCAACTAAATTTTTGAGAGTTTTGTCAAAATGCTATAGAAACCTGAATCCTAGATTCAAGTTGTTATTTGGATACAGAAAAAGGAGTTCTTCTCAGTTCTAATAATTGGGAACCCTTGAAACATCTTCCTAAGAGAATTGGAGAATTGTTGTGTATTGGTGCACTGCCTGTTTATTTCTCTCATTTAGTCCCTTTCCAAGTGGGAAATTTATTGAAGTTATCCTTCACCATTACTTATTTGGGCTTAGCTGATGTGGAGAAGCTCACAGGCTCCAGAATACAAGGAGCCACATCCAGGTGCAACTTAGAGATAATGAGATCTTGGATATCCTTTTACTTTTAGCATTGTATGGTTTCCTTCCTCCAGGAGTGGCTAAGCTTCTTTTACATGTTGAATGAAAAGAAATGAATATCTGTGATGTGGCTGGGGACAGCTATGATTAATTTTATTCATTCAAAACATTTAATGAACCATATAATCATCAGAATTGATGAACAGTGTCTCTTATGGGAGAGGAATCCTAATACTCTGTCCATCTTAAGGAATACATAGTCACATGACTTGCTTTGACCTTTGACACTTAAATAGAAGTACTTGTCACTTGAAAGAAGAGATTGAAAAAAAGTCAGTTTGTGGTTCCACCCTGATGTCTCTTTACTCTGTTATAGGTGAGCAATATCCTCAGGAGGTTTGGTCATTTAGTTTGGATCCATGCAGTATGAAGACATACTGAAGTGTTACTTTCAACCTCCAATAAATATTTGGCATGAGTCAAATCCTTTTCTGTAAGCCGCTGACACATTGATCATTTTTCCCATAGTATAACTAAGCCTATGCTGATCAATAACATGTGAGTAGTCACTAAAATTGTATTTTTTTATTGGTTGTTCAAAACATTACAAAGCTCATGACATATCATCTTTCATACATTTGATTCAAGTGGGTTATGAACTCCCATTTTTACCCCAAATACAAATTGCAGAATCACATCGGTTACACATTCACATTTTTACATAATGCCATATTAGTGACTGTTGTATTCTGCAGGTAGCAGAATATAAAGAGATTTTAAATCCAGAAATCAACTCCATACAAATGCCAATACTTTTTTCCTTCTCTAAGATATAAAAACAATACTGGAATATATTATTACTTTGTTTACATATAAATATTTTTTTAACCATTCACTGCAAAATTCATAAACTTGAAAAAAATAAGTCATTTGCCACAAAACAATTTTTATAAGATAATTCAAAATCAGATATTTTCCAAATAATGTATCTTACCAATTTTAAATCATTTTGAATTTGAAGAAAAAAGAATACAGTAGTATTTCAGTGCCTTACTGGTCTTCAAATAGCCAAAAATTATTTAATACTGTTTAAGTTATTTTGTCACAAAAATAGCAAGGCTGTTCGAGTAAAATAATGCCTATCCTTTTCAGTGCCTCTGGCAATAATAAAATCAATTCAAACCTTCAACATTTGATACTGAAGTTTATAACCACATTTTCAAATCATTAGATACATCCAATTTTTTGTAGATATTTCCTGGCACCATTTTTTTATCTTCAATAGAGACAAAAGGGAATGATCCATTTTGATTTTCTAAACATTGATTATTCCCTTTGATATTCAGTCTGAATATCAGTGGAGTGAATACAGTACCACTTGTAATTGCAATCATAAAGCAACTTTAACTTTAAAATTATCTGTTTAGACTTGAACTTCCTAAAATTTTGGAAAGTTTGAGGGTTTCTATGGACTATAATTGAAATGCAGCTTAATAATATTAGTTATTCCTGTATCTCCCCCAATTTCACTTAGTGACAGTATATATTTGTGGTTCATACATAAATGATAAAGTGAGATGACAGTAGTAAAGTTATAATTTGTATATTATTCAAAATGTTTAATGTCCTGAAAAAGTTATTTTTAACAATGTCATTAAAGTATCTATTTTTTTTTCCTAGGTGAGAAAGTAAATTTCGTTTTATGGGGTGTCACCTTCTCTGAATAATTTTTACAAAACATAAAAGTACAAATAAGACTTTTGATTTTTTGTGAAGAAAATATGCAATTCTGTATGTGTCCCTATATTCAGTCCCCAAGCTGATAACACCATAATAAAATGTTTACAGCTAAAATGTTCTGAAGATTCTTGGAAATACTTTTTGCATTCATAATTGGCATTGTCATGTCTTCTGAGCAGCCTTCCATGGTGTATTCCAAATGATAGTTGCTCCTCTCCCATGTAAATTAAATGTTGAAAGAGACCACTCAGAATATATACTAAAATTGTATCTTAATAATAATCTTGATCCATCATAGTATTTATCCCTTTAAATACAATGACTGGATGTCAAAGAAATATTCAATGCTTACAAAATCATAATGGATCATCCCTTTTGTCTCTTTTGAAAATAATAAATAGCGATGGGTAACAGCTACAAAAACAAGAACAATCAGAACTCTTCCTTGGGACTCTTGATTTTGAGACAGTAAAGCACAGGCTTTACTCTCTCTTGTGATTATGGAAGCCTCAAGCCAGGTTTCTCATAAATTCAAGAAATTAATCTAGTAGAACAGAATCCAACTTTCAGGAAGGAACAACAAGCAGAGAAAAAAAGAGTATTGCCTAATTTAAATATCTAATTAGAGGTTGCCTGAGATAAGAACTTATTTTATATTTAATTATTGTTACATGAAACTGGAATAGTGACTTTTGTATTTAAAAACTGAAGTATAAAAAATAAAAAAGAACCTTTTATAATTTGATTAATAGTAAATTATTTATATAAGGTATTTAGTAAAAATGAGATTTATGCTGAAAAAGACTAAACTTTTTGTTAAATCTTGTGTTTGACATTAATTAACAAATTTTAAATTGATGTATTACTCCTTGTAATGTACCATTTTTGCTTTATATATTTGAGGATTTTAAAAAATACTTACATATTTACAATTGATCGATTTTCCTCACAAATTTTCTTCTTACAATTTTGGAATGAGTCTGTATATTCCCTGCAAACATATATTTTGATTTAAAGTTTATTTTGACCCATGTAAAAAGTGTCTACAAGTTATTTGACTTATATTCTTTACATTTTGCCTTTATTATTTTTTCTTCATATAACATGTAATTTTATGTTCTTGATTTGTATTTTAAAAATCCCACTTATCAGTCTTTTAAAATGTCGACTATTCTAAACCTTAACTGCTATAGATACAAAGATTATTTGCCTCATTTTCTTTCTTACATTCCAACAGATTCTATAACTTTTAAAAAATCTCTTATTTATTTTATTTATGTTATTACTTTTTTTCTCAGTTTTGTTAGGAACTCATTCAGTAATCAACATTTAATATAGTGTCTGTTAGACAACACTGTTTTTTGTTTTGTTTTATTTTGGGTACTGGGGATTGAACTCAGGGGCACTCAATCACTGAGCCATAACCCCAGCCCTATTTTGTATTTTGTTTAGAGACAAGGTCGCACTGAGTTGCTCAGCACCTGCCCACTGCTGAGGCTGGCTTTGAACTTGCAATTGATTCTCCTGACTCAGCCTCCAGAGCTGCTGGGATTACAGGTGTGTGCCACCACACTGGGCTTGTTAGGCAACACTGTTTTGACCGTATACTCTGATAAGACAAAAACAAAACAAAACAAAACAAAATCCATGCATCATTGTATGCCTTAAGAAATATATTAAATATAGGAAATAATGTATTAAAACAGATGTAAGGAATCTTAACATAATCCATATATCCAAGATTATTATCTTTCCTGGACTATGTTAGAAGCAGTTGACAGGATCAGATTTTAGATTGATTTAGAAATTAAAGTTGATGGATTGATTACTAATTTTGAGAGAGAGAAAGAAATCAAAGAGGTCTCATGTTTTTTTATGTTCCATCTGTGAATAATACACTTGAGTGTAAAAATTTAATGTTTCAAACTTGTTAAATTTGAGAAACCCACATTTGATTCAATTGTAGACATCAAAGAGGTACTTGTGTAAATGGGACTATTGTTCAGGAAAGTTATCAAGAATTGAGCTATATTTCTTAGAACCAATGGTATACAAAAGATCTCTAAAGTCAATGGATTGACAGAGATCAGGGAATATAGAAGAAGAGAATTTTAAGAAGTCATGGAGATTATAAGAAACTGAGAAAAAGTAATAAATAATCCAATAAAACCAAGATGGCATTTTCAGAGTCAAGTTACAAAGTCAAGATGGAGGCTTGATCAAGTGTGTCAAAGCCTTTGTGAGGTCACTAGAATAAAAAAGTGTAATTGACCTTTGAACTTGCCTATGAAGGCATCATTAAATGAATTAGTGAGAGGAGGAAAGATGACTTCATTCTTGGGAAATTTATCAAAGGAACCAAAAAATAACAACGGATTGTGGAAAGAGGGAAAGAAGTTCAAGAGAATATACATAGATTGTCAAAATAAAGATATCTTGTGGAGATTAGTGATTTGATCATGGTCTTCTTGACACCATCATGTCTGTGTTTGTGCTGGGAACTACCTGTGCAAAAAATACAGGTAGAGATGGCTCAGTTGATATGGTGATGCCAGCCCAAGGAAACTCTGTGCAAAGGCTCAGAGTTATCAGTCAAGACTTGAGCTCAGGAACCAGCTCCCAGGGATAGAGAATTCTGATCATAACAAGATAACCCTAATGTCTCACCAGTCCTGTGTCCTTCAGATTGCTTGCTTTGCTGAAACTTTCCCACAAATAACCTTTTGATGATGAAACATATAATAAACAACTATTGAGCTTGTTCTGGTCCATCGGATTTGAATGCCTTCTTGGCCCCAGCTTTTTCTCTTTTTATGTGTGTTTGTCTTTTTTTCATCCCCTATCACTCCTAATCTGGTATCTCCTTAATTAATGGCTGCAGCTGAGAGTGGAGATGAGAGGGTGTTGCCAATATATAATAAGAACACGTAACACTTTTTACAATAATGATGAAAATATTAGTGATCACCACTAATTGATGTCAAATTGAGAGTTCAGTGAATATTTGCAAAAACAAAAGAAAAGCAGATGGGGAGTTTAGAGGAAATTTTAATCTGTGGACTAGTACTCAGAAAAGAGCATTATAGTTCATTATTAAGTCCAATAACCTCATGCTTGGCTTCTGTTATTGTTTTAGCTTTATTAAAATTATATTTTTGTCTCATATTCCAATTATCCTTGGTGCTTTGTTTATTTGTGTTCTTTCAGAAGAGAAAGTGAAAGCAGTAACTTTATTTGATGAATATAAAACCAGAAGTTTCATATGGTCATGGGCAGAAACATCAAAATCTGGGTATAGCATCTTGATTAGAAATTTCTTATAGCACAATTTGTTTATCCCATGTACTTTACCTTCATAATTTTGTCAAATGTATGTTTATAGGAATTATGTGAATCAAATTAACATTTTATCTAAATTAAATTAATATATGGCTAAATTAGATTGTAACTGTGATCCTGTATCATTGAGATATTTATTTTACATTCACTGAAACTTCCCACATCATGGAGAAATCCCACTTCACTGCCATCTTTGAATTAAATATCACACCTGGGATTTCTCATGATAGCTGATTTTTAACATTTATTCTCCAGCAATAAAATTGTTCTGTACAAGTATTTCAGTTTTTCCCACCTCAGTCAACATGGTCAATTAAAAAATTCATGTAGAGTTTATAGTCAGTGTCATGACCCTGATGCTTCAATTCTGAACCAAAAACTTTTCCAAATAGTTGTTTGGGATTTTATTGGTATATCACAGTTTTGCTACAGTATGTCAATATAGTAATCATCTCTGATAGCCAATGTCCCTTATTAATGCATCTCTATTCAAAGACAATTTCAGTTTTACCTTTAAGGCAATTTCAGTTTTCCCTACTACACTATATAAATATTATCAAATTATGTATATTTCAAGATTTTGAAAATGTTAGAGGAATTATCTGAGATTGTTGTTATCAGATATTTCAGCAGGCTATATAATGTTTACATTTCAATGGATCCAAATTGAATTAATGTTAGAGTGAAAGACTTACATAGTGAGTTTTATAAATTACTCACTAAACATACTGAACATTAAATATTTGACAGTTTTTCAAGGTTTAAAGAAAACATACATATGAACATTATTTTAAGTTTATTTAAATATTTACCAAAATTAGATGATTTTCATGATTTAAACAACTATTCTTGAATATGTGAAAATTCTCAATGAGATAGTTACCCCTATGAGAATATTAATAATCACTGATCTGTTGATGGCTAGGGGGATGCAGGTTATTGAGGCAATGGGGTCACTAAGGCAGTCTCCTTGGCCAAAGGCCCAGGAACCTAGCTGCTCTCAGAGGTAGTTACTAAGATACGAAATATTCATTATGAAATAATTAATAAATAGGAAAACTACTCTCATACATACAAAGGAAACATTTTAAAACATTTATATTTAGCTTTTGGTGACTTACATAATAATCTCTTTCTTTATTATCAATGAAGTTGAATAAAATGTATTTGCCACAAGAAGACCTTTTGACCACATACTTCTTAGAAAGTCAAAATATTTCAGAAAGTGAAAAATTAAGCCAAACATGCTTCAGGCATTTTTCTATTGTTTGAAACTAGCCACATCCCACAGTTTATGACCATAAGTTTAGAATTGTAATATTCATCACATCATAATTCTTCAACTTAATACTTAGTCATTATTGTATTATAAAAATTTTAACAAGTTATAATAGTTAATTTCAAAGGAACTGAGCAAAGATTAATGTTCTATAATTAAATGATTAAAGTTTAAAACAAAGCAGATCACTCTAATAAGAACGGAGAAATTTACTGTTGTAGGCATTTTGGATGGGCTAATTAGAAATTTTTAAATCCAAATATGACTTTATTTTTTGTTGTTGTGTTTGGAGTTGATTATATGACACAGAGGCTCAAAAATAAGTGCATTACTCCTGAAGATTTTTTGACAAAAATTAATTTTAAAGGGTTTTATTACTCATATAATTTTTAAAAATATATTGTATGTATCATCTTATAATGACCCCAATAATGCTTTACAAAAGATATAAAACTCCCTGTGTAAATAGATAATTAGTTTATAATTCCTGTACAAAGTATTTAAAAAATCAAAATGTTGAGTAGTTAGGTATATATGAAAAGGCAAAAAGCATTCTTAAGACAGATGTGTATCTGCATCTATAAAATAACTAATGATTCATGGTTTATCCCAAAATGCTTAGTGTGAAAGTCTTTTTGCAAAATATTTTAAATATTGTTTATTCCATTTTGTAGATTTGTTATATTTGCATATAATTCTAAACCAAAAACAAATCAGGTAGCATATAGGCAAAAAATGTCCAAGTATGTATTTTGTTGTATTATCATGCTCATCAGTTTCCACAAAGGTTTCTCTCCCAGAAGTCTTTTGTACATGACCTATGACTTTTTTGGTTCATAAATTATACTGCCGTTCAGGTCTACAACTCATAGTTCAGTTCCATCACTATTTACCTGAATAGATAAGCAGTATTCCAAATATTGGGGAAATAACACTTAATTTTATTATTCAATGAAATTTAATAATATTAACTGAGCTTCTATCATCCTGAGAATTATGTGTTTAAATGTAATGCAACTCCTTATATAATAAGTATTCTTAACACTAATTATCAGAGTTAAAGTTAATATCAAGCTGATAATCTGTAATGAACTTTTAAATGTGGTATACCAATATATAATTGTGTTATTTATAGTTACCAGCTATTTATTGATCTTAATAAAGGTAATAAATAAAATAATGTCTGTGAATGTAACTAGAACAGAGCCTTGCTCATAATAGACATATAAGAAGCTTTATTTGAATCTCCAGAAATCTTTGCCTAGATATCAGGGATAAATGTGCAAAGAACTTGTTTCCTCCTATTTGAGAAATAATAATTTAGTTGAAAAAAACCAAAGATTTGGATAAATCTAAAGTGATTTCTAATATATTCTAGTCTGTCTATATTATGCAACCTAAGGCAAATTCTGCTTTCTTGGAATGAAAATATGATAGTTTCTCGTTCCCTCTCTGATATTATTTGTTTTTTTTTTGTTTTTTTTTTTTTTTTTTTAAGAAAGAGAGAGAGAGAGAGAGAGAGAGAGAGAGAGAGAGAGAGAGATTTTTAATATTTATTTTTTAGTTTTCGGCAGACACAACATCTTTGTTTGTATGTGGTGCTGAGGACCGAACCCGGGCCGCATTACTGCTTGAGCCACCTCCCCAGCCCCTATTATTTGTTTTTTAAGTTGTCTGATATATTGATACTCTATTTCTAAACATCTTCTTGAGATTCAACACCAGTTTAATACTCTATATACATTGTGTTATGTTTGTATACTTTATATACATTGTGTTATGTTTGTTGTGCCTTCTCATTGCCAATGCCAGTGAAGAAAGAATAAGATGTTAGGAGACTGATGAATGCATAGTGCAGGCGTTTGTGTTGGGCTCATAAGGACTGATGTCACTGGGGAGAAGCAAATCTGAGAACAAGTGAAAAAGCATCCAAAGAATAAAACAGCATGATAAAATAAAAGAAGCAGGTGTGCATTTGGTAGGCTTGGGAAACAGTGATTATGGAAATTTGGATGAAACTAAAAGTACCAAAAGGTAATGTGGGAGAACTTCTGTTTATAACAATATGGCACAAAAGGCAATTGTTCCAGTTGTCATATTATAGATAAAAATGTGTAAAGGTTTTAATTTTTCTGATGAATGGACAGGTAGGGCACAGCCTAGACTTGACAAAGCTGTTCACAGGCAGAGAAATTAAGCAATTGTATTCACACATTAATTCCTAACTATTCTTTTCTGGCATGCACTAGAGAATTTCGATGATTATGTAATCCTATAATGTCAAAATCTGACAGCTCTCCTAAAACTCTTCCTGTTAACGTATTTTTAAGTGGTACTGCTTTACCAGCTGGCAGAGGTCTCAGAAATCTTTCTAAAATGTAACCTTTTTTGTATTTTTAAGTCTTTCATTTTTTTGGTGAAAATCATAGTAGACTCAGACACCGTGCTGAGAACATCTGCATCTAAACATCACAAAACAGCCTAACACAGGCTACCACATTGATTAGAATATGGGCACACTGTGTTGGTTTGCTTTCTCTTTTTTCGTCTATATAACTTGATGGGGGGGGGTCATGAGGAGGGGCATAGCATACTCTATTACAATTCATGAAACATAATTACCCATATAGCAAAGTATATAAATTAATAAATAAAATTAAGGGTGATATCAAGGGAGACAGCCTCCTTGTAATTTCCTCATGTTTCACTTACCTCTATTGTATAAAAACAAATACTACAGAAAATATTAAAGCATAGGAAAGTATTTGAAAAGACGATGCTGGAAAAAAACTGAAAGTATTCAAGTTAACTCTATGTGTTGAAGCTTAAATTATTGTATCTGAATATCAAGACCTTAGATTATCTTTCCCTCTTGCTCTTACTATGAATATTGAAATTATCATAAAAACTTTATATTTCTTTCCAGACTAGAAAAATTTGCAAATTTAAGAACCTTCATAGCATTCTCTACCTCTTTTTAGCACTTTTTGCAGAAAAGTTAGTTTACTTACTGGACACTAAATTCTATAAGGGAAGAGATGTCACCTATCTGCATGATGACTTCATCTCTAGTATAAACCAGTATCAACAACCAGAAGACAAACATAAAATTTGTTATATGAATGAATTTGTTAAGTAAATACAAAAATTACTGGGTGTTATAAGGAAGGAATATGAATATTGAAGACAGTTGGACCTACCTGAACTCATACTTAAACTGAGGTTTGAAGGATATCAAGGGAGACATAGAGATTGGCTATGAAGACAGAAACTGTTTGAGATTATTTGTAGTGTAGAGAGAGTGTTGGCTGAGCAAGCTATCATGCATGCAATAATTTCAGATAGGTATAGTATACAGCAGTCTAAATATGTGTACATACATAAGACTGTATACAGTCCACAGTTTGGGAACCATTAAAACAAATAAGTCTTAAAGATAACAGTGAAGACCTCTGAAATTAGATGTGACTACAAAATGTTGAATTTGTATCATTCAACTTAAATGACCTTTTCCTTCTAAACTTTCCTGACCTGAAATAAGTGTGGTTATTTTTTCTTCCTTCGCTATTTTTTCTACATTTTTATCTCTGATATTTCTTCTATTTCTGAGCTCCCAAATGGGATATATCTGAACAAATATAGGTCTATGTTTGCTGTCTTTAAGTAGATATATGTGTATTACCTTTTATCTACTGTAAAAAAAAAAATCCATCTCTAATTTCTTCTCCTCAGTTTCCACTGTTCCAACTGTAAACTCTAAGAGACGACTTTTTGTTTTAAATCTAATTCTCTGGTCTCATTTTAAAGTTTCAATCCTGGGTTTCAAAATTGTCAGTAGACAATTCTAGCTCTATGCAATTCTATTGTATTAAAATTCAAATGGTAATAAATAAAGAAAGCAAGGAGAATATGTCAAATATTAGTAGAAAAGAGCTTAAGCTGTAATTCTAGGATTATCAAGATTTTTATGTGCTTTGTTAACAAACTTTACATTTATTGTAAAAAGTTTAACATCAGTCAACATTTAGTTATCTTGTGCCAGACACTTTTTGAAGGATTTTTTTTTAAACCTCTGCTTTTTATTTCTTTAAACGTATCATGAGATGCACATGAAAAGTATGGGCACTGGAAAAAAAAAAAAAAACTTCCTGAACAGGTTACTTACACTCTCAATGCCTCAGTTTCCCCATCAGTAAAACTAAAGTAATACGCCTATTTTGTAAGGTTGAAATCCAGTGTAATTCAGAAAAATTCACATAAATCATTTAGAAGAGAATTTGTTTTTTTATGACATACTTCTTATTTTTGATCATGCTCAGAATGTAGCTTCAGTAATTATGCCAACTATATGCAGACAACTCCAAAACCTATTCAGACCCCAGATGGACAACCTGTCTACTTGCCTGTATGTTCCATCTACAGAAGTATCTTATAATTACTGTTTCTAAAACTAGATAACTCATACTTCTTGAAAATTTGCTTCTTCTCATATTAATTATTTTAATATGATTTATATATTAATTATGTGAATTTGGGGACTAGGTTTGCTCTTTGCATACTTTGGTGGCTATTTTTTAAATTAATTTCATCTGTCAATTAATTAATGAATGTATGCAATCAATTTATAAAATTGAGATTCTTGAATAGGAAATATTTGAGGACTTTCTGTGAGGACATATGAAACATTAACATGGTGAAAAGAATATATCTAAAAAGAGCCAATGAAGTAGATCCAGCTTGTGAATCAGTCTTACCAAATATGATTGTCTTAGACAATCTGAATTTGACTATATCTTTAAATATTCCACCTTTTTAGAGTGAATAAAATGATAGAGAATGTCATCTGCAAAATTCAGCCGTTAGGAAACCCTAACAAAAAAATCCTGATTCCTTTTCCAAATTAATCATATGACTGGGCTGTTGAGATAGAGGGATACAGAGCAGAAAGCCTATAGATTAGAAGAACCTTAAATACAATAACTGACCATGAACTATGAATATTTTTGGGCTATAACTCCAAAAAATTATCTTGTAAATTTTAAGTGACAGTTGTAGGTTAATTAAATGTTGAATAATGAAGGTACATGCTTATATTTAATAATTATTCCAAAATTATTGATGTCTACAATGTTTTGAAATTGTATTTTATTTTTAATCTTTTAGAGATACATGTTAATTAAATGGTATCTCATATGAGATTAACTTTTAGATAATATTTGCAAGAAATGTGATAATATGATGAAATAAGGTCTATCAGTCCACTGTTGAATATGGATGTGGGATACATGAGGACTGATTATGTTGTTAATTTTTGTGTATGTTTACCTTTGCATAATGCTATGTTCCACATGTGTGCAATATAGGTAATGTACACTTAATATAACATGTTTACAGTAAAAATTAAAAATGAAAACTCTCTTGAGAAATAAAATTGTAACTACAAACATAAGCCAAGGGAGGAAAGGGTTAAAGGGTGAACAAGACTATATAAGGGTGAAGTCAAATCTAGCAGTCTGGTATTCCTGGAGTTTGATGATACTGACATGATTGATGACTTTTCTATTTTTTCTACTATTAGCACAATTCTCCCAACTCCTAATCACATATTCTTGTCATAGTCTTCTATTTCTAATTCCTCCTCAAACTCCACATTTATTTCCTCCTCCCTCAAGTTTGAAGTTGTGCATAGGTTAGCTTTTTTTCTCACATATTTCAGAATGTTCTTTGCTTTCATGTATCACCTTTTCTACTTGTCGCTATTGTCATTGTATCTTGCTTTCTCTATTATAAAACCTTGCTAATTAATCTTCTTTTCTTTAGACTTGTTCTCCTTTAGTGTATCCTGAAGCAGCTCCATGTTCTAAACTTAGCACTAGTTATTTAACTGCTGGCATCCAAACCCCTTAATTTCTTACTCTCTTCATTCTACCTAGGAAAGAGATTTAAGCCTTCTGTATCTACCCTTTCATGTCTTTGAAGTCATATTTCAAAACTTCCTTAACTTTAGATACATGTGAATGACATAATTTATTGTTTATAGTTCAAGGTTTTCCCCCTTTGGGAATTTTCTAGGAAATAACTGAATTCATCAGTTTATAAAAGCCATTAATCTATATACCAAACTATCTTTAAACAGTGGAATTATTTTTATCCCCATCCCTGCAATAATTAAGACCTCCTTAATGTCCACTTACTAGCTTCATGATAAGACAGGTAAAAAATGCCCGCTATGATATGAGAAATGTTAAGTGAAAAATGCAATTTTTTTCTTTTAATTTCAAGTTTGATATTTTGAAATGCTACAAAGTGTAGCACTTTCATCCACACCTCTGCAAATGCTCAATGTTCTTTTATGATTTTGAATTCTTGAGAGACTTTTTTATGAGTTTTTCATTACTTTTGTAACAAATCACCACAGATTTAGCAGTTTAAAATAACAGAGATTAGTGATCGTCCATCTGTTGAGCTAGTATCACTATGTTGGTAGGGTTGCATTCCTTTCTCAGACCTCAGCAGTGAATCCCTTCCCCTGCCTTTTTCAGCTTCTAGAGACTGCCTGCCTGTCTTCATCAATGGGCCCAGTTCTCCATCTGTGTATCCCTCCTCAATCAGTAGTGCTGCATCTTCAAACCCCTTCCTCATCACCTCATTCTTTCTTCCTGTACCCAGAGCTGAAATTTCATCAACAACACACATTTGCTCTGTGACATCGACTAATTTTTTTTAAACTCAGTAAACCTTAGTATATTATAGGATCATAAAAAAATAATTACAGAAGATTCCTTATAAAAAATCAATGAGGTATAGTATATATACAGTTTGTATTGCAGTGTCTGGCATCTTGTCCATCAAGTTTTTTCTTTTGAGTTTAGCCAATTTAATTTTGAAGGGATATCTGTAATGGTCTGAGTTTTAAAAAATGATTGTGCAGCTATGTAAAAAGTACTAATAACCAAAGTGTCTTAAATTCTGATGATGTGCAAGGTGGTTTTCTAAACACTTTAGGTAATCTTAGTCAATCCTAACAACATACCTGCTGAGATAGAGCAAGGTGAAATAAGATGTTGATAGTTCTACAGTAAGTATATGACAAAAATGGATTCTGATCTCAGATGGTCTCATCAGGAACTTTTAACTCCCATATGCCAGATGAACACTGAAATATAAATCTACTTTTACTAGATAATATTTATTGAAGCTAATTTCAAGAATACAGTATTAAGATATATGCTAACATTTTCATGCTTAATTTTATGTAAATTAATTTTAAGAAAACATAAAATAAATACCTATAAAACACTAGAAATATTATATTGCCTATGGCATTTCCAAGTACATTTTGTAATGCTTTAAATCAGAGGACATACTAAATTTTCATACACACACACACACACACACACACACACACATATATATGTGTATATATATATATACACATGTATAAATACACACAAATATATGCTAATTTGAGAAAATATGGAAAGTACATGAACCAATCACAAGTTAGAAGACTTTAGTTGGCTAGATTTTTCATGTTCTCAAAGTGCCAGTATCACATTAGTGTACAACCAAAGTAATGCCTCTAGTGTCTTAAATTAATTTTTGTTGGTTGGACTTTATTCACAGAAATATTTCTGTTTTAGTAGAAAAAACAATTTCTCATTTTGATTGTGATACAAATGCAAAATACCGTTACAATTAATAATCTTATAGTTCAGATGTAATTTGATTATTATGCATTTGTAATTATTAAGTATAATTAGTAAAATTATTTAGTAGACTTTTTAATGCTGGAAGTGTCTAGATCACTGTTTCTTCAGAATGTCAACCCTAACAAAGTTTTCTTTCTTCTCAACCAGAATTCTTTCTGTTTCAGTTTCTTTTCTTATTTTATTATGTAGGACTTCCACTAAAACATTGAAAGGTAATTGTTGACAAGTGGTTCTTAATCTTTGTGGGAAAGCATCAAGTTTCTTATGTTTAAGTAAGATGTTAGCTATAAGCTTTGGTAAATATTATTTATCAAGTTGAAGAAGTCCCTCACTATTCCTAGTTTAATGAGAGTTTTTGTCATGAATGGGTATTAGGTTTGGTCAAATGTTGTTTTTTTGTATATATTGATATATTAATATTATTATGTGTTTTTCACATGAATATGATGGATTTTATTAATTGATTTCAGTGTCAAACCAACTCATGCACAAGACCAGGATAAATCCTACTTTTTCATGGCATCTAATTTATGGGTTTGATTTGATAATATTTTGTGGAGTATTCTTGAATTTCTATTTATGGAAGATATTGATAGATATTTTTATTTTAATATTAATTTCATTTTAATGTTTCTTTTAGTGTTAATGTGATACTAGCTTCATAGAATTAGGAAGTAGCCTCTCTGCCTCATTCTTCTGAAAGAAATGATACAGATTTAGTATAATTTCTTTAAACAATTGGTAGAAATTCAATAGAGAATTCCTAGGCCTAATGCTTTTTGGAAGGTTATTCATTATTAATTTAATAGATACTGGCACCGATATATTTTCTATTATTTTGTTTGAAATTATGTGAATGCAGTTGTATATAGTTTTCCTATATTATCATCTTAGTGGCTCTAGAATTTCTAATGATGTCTCCCCTTTAATTTGTGATATTAGTAATTTGTATTCTCTTTTTTCTTAATCTATCTGACTGAAAGGTGTATTAATTTCATTGACTATTTGAAAGAACTTTTGGCTTTTTATTTCCTCTACTGATATTTTCTGCTCAGTTAAATGATTTTTGCTCTAATTTTTATGTCCTTTCTTCTTCCTTTGGATTTAATTTGATTTAAAAAAAAAAAACAGTTCTAAGGTGGAAGGATAGATTATTGACTATTGAACTTTTGATTTTCTAATATATGCATTCAATCCTATACATTCCTCTTTATGCACTGCCTTTGTTAAATCTCACATATTTTTATTGCATTATAATTATACATAATAGTGGGGTTCATTGTGACATACTTGTATATGCACATAATTTGTTCCAATTTATTCCCCTGAACTTTCTGTTTTCCTCTCCTCCTTCATCTCCTCATTGCCCTTCCCTTACCATTCTGGCCTTCCATATATATCTTTTTTCCTCCATTGGTACATCTTTCTCCCATTGGTACATTATTATTTAGATATAAGAGGATTTGTATATTTTGAAAAGTAAAACTTTTAGTTTTATTTAGCTAAAATTGTTTTAATTTCTCTTGAAACTTCATCTTTAATCCATGTGTTATTTAGAGTTGTATTGTGAAACTTGTATATTTTTATATTCTTAGCTATCTTTCTGTTATTGATTTCTAGCTTAAATCTGTTTTTGTCTGAATGCAAATATTGTACAATTTCTTTTAAATTTCAGATGTGTCTTATGACCTAGAATGTTGTCTATTTTGTCAATTGTTCCAGGTGATCTTGAGAATAATATATTCTGTTTTTATTGATGAAAGTAGTCTATAGATATTCAATACATCTTTTTATTTGATAATGTTGATTAAAACTGTGGAATTACTTATTTTATGCTTTCTGGGTTTGTTCCTTTCTAATATAAGAGTGTTAAAGAAGTCAGTATAATAGGGGATTTATCCATCTCCCTGCATTTATATGTTTTTATTACACATATTTAGATAAATACAGGTTATACATCTTTTATTTGATACTTACATATTAAAGATTGACATCTTTTTTTAGAGAGTAAACCCTTTTGTCATTATGTAATACTGCCCCTTTGTCTTTTATAATATTCCTTGCTCTGAATTTGGGTGTATCCAATATTATTATAGTAAATTGTGTCTTCTTTTTGTAAGTGTGGTAGGTATGTATTTCTCCATCCATTTACTTTTATTTTATATGTCTTTATATTAAACAGTATTTCTTATAAACAACATATAGTTGGGCCTTTATAAACCAAAGTCAACAATCTGTATATTTAATATTGCATTTATTCATTTACATTCAAAGTGATTGTTGATACATTTGAATTAACATGCATCATACTTGTTACTATTTTCTATTTGTTGCCTTTATTCTGTGATTTTTTAAAAATTTTTTAATTTTTCTATTTTTATCTTTAATTCTTCATCTACTTTTTATGGTTTTAAATGAGCTTTTCATATCCGTCCATTTTCTCTTCTTTTCTGGAATATCGGCTTTACTTCTTTTGATCTGATTATTGTGTAATTTTCGCAGTATATATTTACAACTAATCCAAGTACACTTTCAAATAACTTTAAACTGCTTCATAAATAGTATGAATACCTTACAATAAAAAAAACTGAATTCTTTCCTCTTATCTCTTATATCATTGCCATATCATTCATTTCACTTACTTGAAAGCATAATAAACATTATATACATATATAATAAAATGCTTTGCTGCTGTTAGTATTTTGAAAAAAATTATTTTTAAGATCCATTAATTATTAGGGAAAACAGTTTTTTTAAAAAAATCCTTCCTTGATTCTTTCTCTGATATTCTTCCTACTTTATGTGTATCTGAGTTTTTCTTCTATGAGAAAGAGATTTCTTGCAAGGCAAATCTATGGTCAACTAATTTCCTTAATCTGTGTGTGTCTGATAAAGTCCTTATATTTTCTTAACTTTTAAGAATATTTTCATGGGTTTAGAATTTTAGGTTGGTGGGCTTTATGTTTTCTTGTTAACACTTGAAATATTTTACTTCACACTCCTTTTCTTGCATGGTTTCTGAGGAGAAGCCAGATGCCATCCTTGCTTTCATTCCTACATTGAGAAAGTGATTTTTTTTCTCTAGCTTCCTTCCAGAGTTTTTATTTGTCTTTGATATTCTGTATTTTTAAAAAATCATATGCACAGGAATGTATGCATGTACACACACACACACACACACACACACACATTTTGGGGAAATTTCAATTGTTATTGTTTCAAATGTTCCTTCTCTTTTCTTATCTCTTCCTGGTACACATACTGTATACATGTTATACTTTTGTAGTTGTTTCACAATTCTTGAACATAATGTTGTAGTGGGTTAATCAGATTTCCATTATAATAAAAAAGTATCTGATATAATTAACTTATAATTAGGAAAGGTTTATTTTAGCTTATGGTTTTGGAGATTTCAGTACTTGATCACTTGGCTGTGCTCTCTTTGGGCCTGTGGTGAGGCAGTTCATCATGGCAGAAGCATGTGGTGGAGGAACATTCTCACCACATGGGGCTGGACAGCAAAGAAAGATTGAAAAAGCAACCATAGCACCAGTATCCTCTTTAAAGTCACCTCCCCAGTGACTAATTTCCTCCCCCTAGGCTCCACCTTAAAGATTTCACTATCTCTTACTAACATCACAGTCTGGCAATCAAGCCTTTAATACTTGGGCTTTGGGGAGATATTAAGCCAAACATTAGAATATGTTTTTTCCCCAGATTTTGTTTTTATATTTCATTTCTGGAAATATTTGTACTGTGAAATACTTAGTTTCAGCAAGTCTTTCCTCTGCAAATTCCAGTCTACTAAGAAGTCCATAAAAAGTGCTTTTCATTTCTGTCATGGTATTTTTTGTTTCTAGAATTTGCTTCTTTAGAATTTCCATCCATCTTTTATATTTTCCATCTGCTCTTCCATGCTATCTACTTTATCCATAAAAACCCTTAATATATCGATCATCAATGTTTTAAATTTCCCATCTGTTAATTCTAGCATCACTTCAAGAGCTAAGCCTGGTTCTAATACTTGCTCTGTCTCTTTCATTTTATGTGTGTTCACATTTTATTTTGTTTTGTTTTTGTCTTTTGCTACATGTTATTTTTGCTTGGTAGTTTGGCAAGATGTACAGGGTATAAGGAATCATTATAGACATTTAGTAATGTGATGGCAAAGTATGGTATAGGAAAAGAAAACATTCTTTAATCCTGTACATAGGTTTCAGTTTTTAGTGAGTCTAAACCTCTGTAATATGAACTTTACATGTAGTTCTCAGCATTTTTTTCCCTTGATTTCCTACCTTTTTAGATGGGACAGGATACCTATTGTGAGCTAGATTTGAGTATTTCCCTTTTCCCAGTGGAAGGCTAGAGGGCATAGTAATTTTTATTTTCCATTTCTTGATGTTATGTAGGTGCTGATAAACCCCCAGCACGATAGTTTGTTAACAGTTTCTCCAGAGCAATGACCTTGTTAAAAAATAAATAAAAGACAAAAACAAAATGCTTAGTAGAATTTCATTTTATCCTTCCCCTGATGGAAAATGAGGTGTTTGTTTGTTTGTTTCCTGATATTCACTTGTAAGAACCTAGTAGAATTATGTAGTTAAATTCATAAAATGTGGTGGCTCCTGGTGCAATGGTTTCTCTGAATTTCTCTGAAGTTTTTACCTCATTCTTTCACAATGATCCTTATGAAATGTGTCAATTATACCTTATGTTTCTGTGTTAGTCATCTTTCTGTCACTGTGAAAAAGTACTTGAGAGAAACAACTTAAAGGAGCAAAGATTCATTTTGGTTCCAGTTAATGGTCGTTTGGCTCTGATGTTTGTGGGCCAATGATGAGGCAGAACATCATGGCAGGCAGCATGTGATGGAACAAAGCTGCTCACCTCATGCCAGTTGAGGAGCAGAGAGAGGAAGAAAGGGGCCAGAGGCAAGGTATACCCTCCAAAGGACATGCCCTTAGTGATCTGCTTCCTTCAGCTAGGCCCCATCTCTTGAAGTTCCCAGTACTGCCCAATAGTGCCACCAGTCGGGAACCACATTTTCTACATAAGAGCTTGTGGGGGGCATTTCAAATCCAAACCATAATAGATTTCTTAACCCGACACTGGTTCCTATGGAATTTAGTGCTTGTGGTTTTCTAATCTGATGATTTTTGAGCAATTTGATTGTTACTTCTGATGTAAATATCTCTTCATGACAATACATCTGCACATTTGCCTTGTTTTAACATGAATGAGATGAGTACATGGGGACTACACAGTTATCTGCTCAAGCAATTCAGAGTGCAAGTCAGGGATGTCGTTTAGTCAATAACATGCACATTTTACTTATTTCATGGTCAAATGATCAGATGATTTGATATTTCTTTCTCCCTGTCCCTTTATATAGATCAAATTTAGCAGATCTTGGGAACAACTACACTTTAGACTTTAGTTACACAAAATCAGTCAAATAAAATAGTGAATAAAATTTTATTCGGCATACAGACTCATTTTTATAGTATCTACCACAGTAAAATCTTATGAAATTGTATTTCAAGGATACCAAATTTAATCAACTAGGTATTGTTTAAATCAAAATCTTCCATTACCTATACCTCAAGCATATCATAATAATAAAATATAGACTCTGGCTTTTCTGTTTTTAAAAGTCTTATTTTAATAACATTAATAAGTAAGGTAGATATTGTCCTGAGCCAGATTATTTTCACTCTTGCAATTAAAGTCTTCCACAATACTCATTTCTGCCACCTGACTCTTTTTATGCAATTCTGTCATTACCCACAAATTATCACCAATTGGTGTGAGAAAATATGTGACACTATTTTGATTTATTTTTTCTGAGGTGAACAAAACAGATCTTGCTTTACAAAAGCTGGTAGTTGTAGGTTGTTCGATCACAAAAGAATAAAAACTTGATATTTTAACAATTTATAACTAGTTGGCTTATTTATAGTACTTATTTATCTCTCTCATTCTATTTCTTTCATTCTCTTTCATACACATAGATGGAAAATAATACCAGAATCAGACATAAAGCAGTTTAGTTAACAGTTCTACCACTCACTCTCTTTGAGACTATGGATAAGATACCAGTAACTGTGGTTCTTATTTCTTATCTGTGAATTAGGGCTAAATAATTCCATCTCATCCAGTTGGTGCTGTGTCTAATGAAGGAAGATTTGTAAATGTACATAATTTAGGCTTGAGAAATATTCTATTAAAAAATGGCTATATGTGATCATAGTTTCCAGATTACTAACCTTCATTTGCAAATTTGTTGAGATAGAGAAAATACTGTCCAATGAACCTAGTGATAAGTAGTATGTGTATGTTCCTTATGATTTGAATTTTTATTGATGTAATCATTATGTATGTCTGTTTTTGTGGATGAAATCCATAACAAATTGGGAGTATATTCCCTCTTTACATCATTGTTTTTTCACAAAATTTCAATGTAGTAAATTTTCTGTTGGAGTCTGCTAATTTTGAAAATGCATAGTTGAATGTTCTATGGTATAACAAACCCCTTATGATTTGCCTAAGAGTTGGGTTAGAGTATTCAATGTAATAAATAGTGTAAACACCAGCTTGTGTGTGTACACACACACATAACCTGTCAATATTTCTAATTATTTCATCATCATAGATTCAAAGAAGCTAATTTTGTAGTAAAACAATATTGAGGTTCCAATTTCTCTAGTTTGTTATGTACAATTTACATGTCTACCTGCATTCATTACTATCAAAATTATCTTTTTTTAATAAATTTATTTTATTTATTTATTTTTATATGGTGCTAATGATCAAACCCAGTGCCTCAAAATTATGTTAGTACTTACTTTAATTCAAGTCTCCCATTTGCTTCCAGTTTATAGCTTCCCTAGTGCTGAATCAAGGACTCATGTGACTAAGTTAGCTCACTGAATTTTTTTTTTTTTTTGTACCAGGGATTGAACTCAGGGGCACTCAACCACTGAGCCACATCCCCAGCCCTATTTTACATTTTTACTTAGAGACAAGTTCTTACTGTGTTGCTTAGAGCCTAACCATTGCTGAGGCTGGCTTTGAACTTGTGATCCTCCTATCTCAGCCTCCTAAGGTACAGAGATTTCACTGAATAATCTTACAGTCATCTATTTAGGACTTTAGTTGAATCTTCAAAGTTCCTTCTAGCAACACTTATATTAGTAATTGATAAAGTAACATGAAGAAAGTATATGAACAACAGAAGCTAAGAATATTCGGGGCCAATTTAGATTCTGCCTCCTATAGAAGCATTTTGACATGCATGTAAATTCATATGAAGGCATCACCAAAATCAGGATAATTATTATACAGATTTCGCAAAATGTTTCATCAAACCAATTTTTAATTTTTTTACTCTGCTCTTTCCTGCCCCCTCTATTATTCCCGACTTTGTAGACATATCTTCTTTGTCACTGTGATTGGTTTGTTTGCCTAGAATTTTGTCTATTTTTTTTTACCTAAATATTGGGTTTGAGATTTAATGTGTATCAATCATTTATTTTTACAATTACACTGTTATTTCATTACATAACCATATTCATTCTCCTGTCATTTGGTGCTTAGGTTGTCCTAGTTGGGGGCTTAAAACCTACAGTTGTTCTGAACATTCATGTGCAGGTATTTGTAAAGACAAATGCTTTTCATTTCTCTTGCATGAATACCTAGAACTGAATGGCCAAGTGGTACAAGCAGTATGTGTTTAGTATTTTTAGAAGCTGTGATACGATTTTTCAAAATATTTAGTTCATATTATATTTCCAGAATCAGAAAATGGATTTTCAGTTCCTATAAATTTTTACCAGTGTTTGATGTTGGGCTATTTTAATTTTGGACACTGTCCTGGATGTATGATGGTATCTCAAAGTGGTTTTATTTCCTGTCTCTTAGTGACAATGATGTTGAACATGTTTTCATGGGCTAATTTATTACTTGTGTATTTTAGTCTGTGAATTAACTTTGAACATTGTCACTATTTAAAGAATTGTGGGTTTTGTTTCTTATAATTTGTTTTTTTAAGAATTCATGATATATTGCAGATACACATCTTGTATTGTATCACATTTTAGTCTGCTTAAAAATCTTAACATAGAAAATGTTGTTAATTTTGATGATGTTAAACTGATTAACCTTTGTATATATCTTTTGTAATCATATATAATATTTGCTTTTAACATTCATAACAATTTTCCTCTCTACTCTCCTGGTAATGTTATTTTTTGCTTTTACATATTAAGACTGGAATTATTTTTGAGTTACATTGTAAATGATGTAAGGTATGGATTAAAGTTTATTTTTATCAGTGTGTTGACATCTATCTAACCCAGAATACTTGGACTATGCTATCTCCTTGAACTCCTTTTCATCTTTGTTTAAAATCAACAGTCTGTTTTTATGCACTCCATTCTTTTGAAGTGATCTATTCTTCTATTTTACACCAATGTCATGTTGTGTGGAAGTCAGATAGAATATGCCCTTTATGTTTGTTTTTCTTTTCAAACCTGTTTTGGCTATTCTAAGTCATTTACATTTTCTTAAGCATCAACATATAATTGTCTTCTAACAAGCCTGCTGTAATTGTGATTGATTGTATTAGATTGGTTGAACAATTTCAAAAATAATAGTCTTGACAATATTAAGATTTTAGAACTGAGTATAGTTAACCTATTTTGTTTCTACTGCTTGCATGTCAACTCTATTTTTATCACTTTAAATATATAGGCCTTTCACATTTTTGTTAATTTTATTCCTAGGTATATTATATTGTCATGCAAATAGTACTTTTATTTCAACCTTTATTACCCATTTTGAATATAAAATACATAAATTGTATTTTGTATATTCATTTTTGTTTACTACAACCACATTAAATAACTTGTTGGTTCTAGGATTTTTTTGTTTAATCTTAATATTATTTACATAATTATAATATCCTCTGATAAAGTTTTATTTCTTCCCTTCTAATCTGGATATCTTTTATATTTTTCTTGACGTATTACATAACCAGAACCTCTTTATAATGATAAATGGTAGAGCTGAAAACAGACATTCCTGACCTGCTTCTGCTGTGAAAGGGAAAATATTGGTTTATGATTAACTGTGATATAATCCAGAGGTGTTTTTGAAATGAATTTTTTCAGATTGAGGAAATTTCCAACTACTGCTAGCTGATAAAAGTGCTAAAAGTAATTATCAGGAATGGATTTTTGGATTTGCCAAAAATTTTTTATGTATATCTTAAAATGATCACAATATTATTTTTCTCCCATAATGAATGGGTTAACTATGACTTACATTAATTTTCAAAGGTTATAGCAACTTTATTCTATTTTCATCCAGCTTGTTGAACTTACAAACTTTAGTTACAAAGAATTATTTGACGTATTTGTCTCTAATATTGTTTCTAGATCTGATTCTGTTGACTTTTTATTTTTGATCATGTTTCTCTACTTTTAGAACAGTTGTCATTTTAACCTTAGAAGTTGCTGGATACTTGTTTATTTTTTTGTAAAATTATTATCAAATTTTGCTTAAAGCACAGATAAATTTCTTAGAAATAATTTATTTCTTCTCAGGCTTGTTTTTAAGCTTTATTATATAAGACTTGAGATTCTAATAGTCTGTTGTTATGTTTTACCATTACTGACTCAATATCCATCTAAGTACTCTAATGTCTTATGAATTATAGTTTTCTACTCCTAGTGATAGGAACAAAGCATATTCTTCACTTTTTACAGATACCAGAAGTACTGCTTCTTTTGAGTGGTAATTTCCTTGGCCTTGTATGGTTTTCATCACTCAGATATGATCAGTCCTCAGCTAAAATATTTGACAAATCCCCCTATACACCTCTACCTCTCTTTTAATATGTCTTACTGAAAAATTTCATATACTTTTTAAGACTCAGCTTTGTATTCTGGATTACACTTTGCTTTCCTGTTCCTATACTATACCTAAAACCAATTTTCAGGCAGTACTCTGGGGGATCATAAAACTATTCTCATTTGTTTCCTGTGTCAGGAATCATTCTCCTCTATGTCCTTGGCATCTAATGCCTGAAAACAAAAGATATTTTTAATGTTTTTTTCTGAACATTTAATTGTTTTCAAAGAGGAGGGCAAATCTGATCACTGTCTTATTTTGAAATAAAAAGTCTCATTTGTTTATAATTCAAAAAACACCAAAATTTGGAGTTGTCAACCATTCCAGATTCTTTGCATTTATAAGGAAACATATAGAATAAAACTACTGATAATGATCTATGTTTACATATCAATAATGCACTTGCTTTTTACATACAATGTTATAATAAGCAGATGCTCATTTTTTTATTTTTTATTTTTTTTAATTTTTTTTGCTGCTGACACCAAAAACTTGACAAGAACAATTAGAGGAGGAAAAGTTTATTTTGAGTCTCACGAATGTAGAATGCTCAATCCATGGATGGGTGACTCCACTCCTGGGGGGCAAAGATGAGGCAGAACATCATGGCATAAATATGAGGCAGAGGAAAGCAGCTGGGGACTTGGCATCAGGAAGCACAAAAAGAGAGGCTAAGATGAGTTCTCAAAATATGTATCCTAAAGACATGCCCCCCAATGACCCACCTCCTCCAGCCATACTCGATCTGCCTACAGTGACCACCCAGTTAATCCCTACCAGGGATTAATTAGTTTAAGTTTCTCATGACCCAATAATTTCTCCTCTAAACTCTCTGGCATTCTCTCAGACATGAGTGTTTAGGGGACACCTAATATATAAACCATAACAATGCTTTAATATATTACTATTTAATTAATGACACTAGATTCAAAAACAGATGTGAATATGTAAGAAATAAAGGGCAAATTAAAATCTTATGATTTTAAAATATGTCAGAAATATGATTGCTTGGTAAAGGTCAATATAAAATCAATTAAAACTACTGATAAATTTCTTTGAAAATATAAATCAGTGTAGCAGATGCTGAAATTGGAAGGAACATTTTAAAACTCATCAAAGAAAATGGAAAGAAGAAAGTTCACTTTAATTCCACTGGGTAACATAAAAATACATTTTTACTGTCAGATTATTTGCAAGTTATATTTAAAGATACCATCTCTGTGAATATTTATGTACTGTGAACATGACTCCTCTTCTAGTAGTCAGAAATTTGTGTTCAGCTGTCACTCAGAGAGGCTACTTCAAGACTTCTTATTTTGAAAAAGTCATTGAAAGTTTTAACATCTTTCTTCAAGGACATCCTTTTATAGGATACCAAAGAGCACACCGAAAAAACACACAGGGCACATTTTTATGAAGAAAGTAGCCTAATAACCACCTAGGAAAATTTGAAATAGTATTTTTGGGGGGAGAAGATGTGGGTCCTGAATTTAAACAATATTTCAGAATATAGTGTATCTACTGAATTATCTCATTTTTTAAATAACCACCAACAAAATATTTTGAATTAGAAAAATAAAATGTCTAATGCTGTCTTTTACTCTTGGGTTAAATGGAATCAGTTAATATCTTGAGATTTAGAATTTCCATGTGAAATAATTATTGTACCTGCCACGTGTTTTCTTCTCTTATAGTATTTTATGCACTTACTATTTTTAAAAATTTTTACAGTGGTGTTTGACTTAGAGAAAAAATGGATGCAGATATAACTCTAGTGATTTTTCATACACCTAACTCCCAGTTTCCACATTATTAGCAACTACGTATATATTCTAATTAATTAACCAATATTGTCACATTGTTATTAAGTAAAATCTATGCTATATTCATATTTTATTTCTGCCTAACAAAGATTTGTGTTCCAGATCCTAAGACACTATACTATATTTAGTTGTATCTTTTTTTAGGCATAGTTATATAACTTTTCCAAATATTTCTTGGTTTTGATTACTTTTTAGAGTTTTGAGAAGGACTTTGTGTGACCCTCCTCTTTGGGATTTTCTCTCATGATTTTGTTTATTTTATGTGTGTTCTTTAAGATCAGAAGGGTAAAGTGTCACTATACCACTTATGGCTGATGCTGACCTGATCAGCTGGCCGAGGTAGTATTCCTCAGATTTCTCCATTGGAAAGCCCCCCTTTTCGTACTGTAGTATTTGGAAGGAAGTCACTAAATGTTATGGTTTGGATGTAAGGTGTCCCGCCAAACCTCATGTGTGAGGCAATGCAAGAAAGTACAGAGAAGCAATAATTGGGTTAGTAGAGCCTTAACCCAATCAGTGCATTAATCACCTGATGGGATTAATTGGGTGGTAACTGGAGGAAGGTGGGGTGTGCCCGGAGGAGGAAGGGCATTGGAGTGTGGATTTGGGGTACATAATCGTATCTAGCAAGTGGAGTCTCTCATCTTATAAACTTCTTCCCTCTGCCACACTCTTCTGCCATAATGTTCTGCCTCACCTCAAGCCCAGAGGAATGGAGTGTTTTTTTTTTTGACACCTGGGTGGGTGTCAGGGATTGAACTCAGGGGCACTCAACCACTGAGCCACATCCTCAGCCCTATTTTTTTGTATTTTATTTAGAGATAGGGTCTCCCTGAGTTGGATCCTCCTGTCTCGGATCCTCCTGTCTCAGCCTCTGAGCCACTGCGATTATAGGCGTGTGTCACCTTGCCAGGCGAACTCATCCTACTTATGAATTTAGGGTCTATAAAACTGCCTGAGCCTTTGATTTGGAGTACCTTCAATAGGAAGATGAGCCCCTATATGGATTGACAAAGTGATATTTGACTATAATTTTGAATTTTGTTTCTTCATCCTTGTTAGGGTCTGTAAACAAGTCAGGATGGCGCCTGGCATTTTGCCAGAGGGAGTGGTTTATGAAGTAACACCAGTGAGCCATTAAGTGTGGAGATTCCTTATTGGTTGACTGCTGTATCTAGTTTATGTTAATTAGGATAAGCTGTGTGGAATGTATAAATACCTCTGTTGTCCTACAATAAACGGGCTCCCTCTCCTGCTGTATCAATCTACACAAGTTGCTCGTCACCCCCCGGTTATTTTGCTGCGGCACATCCTATCATTTTGTCTTGACTGATTTTAACATAATTAGGTATGTACAAGTTTTGTTATATGTTTTCTATGAGACTGAAACCCTGTTTCTACATAATGCACTTCTTTATTTCTGCTAAATTTCCCTGTACTGAAGTTATTATTTTATTTCCCCTATAGTTAGGCTCTTTTCTAGCCTCTTTTTTGATTAGTGTTAGCATGCTCTCCCGTTTGGTTGTTGAATGTACCCCAAAATCCATGTGTTACATGTTTGGTCACTTGGGTAGTGCTATAGGAAAGTGGTAGAATCTTTGGGAGGTGGGACCTCATGATCCATCATTAGGTCATTGCAGATATTCTTGCAAAGGAGTTTATAAAAGCCTGGACTCTTCATCTTTTCCTCTCTTCTGCTCTCTGATTTATGATGTTAGCACTTTGCTCCGCCATACCAATGCAGTCATTGCCATCTAATGCCTTCACCAGAAGCCAAAGTGTTGTGACTATCCAATCTTTGACTGGAATCTCCGGAACCAAGAGCTAAATGAATTTTCTCTTTATAAATTAAATGCCTTGCCAGGTGCAGTGGTGCATGCCTGCAATCCCATAGGCTTGGGAGGCTAGGCATGAGGATCACAAGTTCAAAGCCAGACTCAGCAATGGCAAGTCATGAAGCAACTCACTGAGACCCTGTCCCTAAATAAAATGCAAAAAAATGCTGGGGATGTGGCTCAATGGTTGAGTGCCCCCGAGTTTAATCCCTGGTATCAAAAAATAAATAAATGCCTCATGTATTTTGTCATAGTGACAGAATATACTGACTAATATTGTGGGCTGCATGTTTCTTTGACTTTGCTTTTATCTGATCTGAATCCTGATATTTAAAGTACACTTCTTATGAAGAGGACATACTGAATTTTTTTCCTTGACAAATATGTCTTTTAATAGGTATATTCACACTATTCATATTTAAATTTATTATTGATATAGTTAGCTTAGTATCTACCAGGTATTTAACTCTTGTCCCTGTATCAATCTTGTTCTTTGTTCTATTTTTATGTCCCCTCTTTTTTTTATACTTTAATTGAGCATTTTATGATACTATTTTATCTCCTCAATTAGCATATAAATTGCATTATTTAAAAGAATTCTGAATGTACATTTAAATATACATGTCTAACTAATTTAAGACAGCCTTAAATAGCATACAGAGAGTACCTGACTTACAAGGGTTTGACTTAAAATTTTTGGACTTATGTGGTACTAAAGTAAATACAGTCATTAGAAACTATACTTTGAATTTTGAATTTTTATTTTCTCTGGGTAAGTAGTGTTCAATGTGATACTCTTGCAATACTGGAGGGTAGCAGGAAGCCACAGAGTCACAGATCCTAATTAGCTACGTGGTGAAGAAGGTAAGCAACTGGCACTCAACAGTGCATGAGATTACTAAACTGTGATGTTGGCTGGGTGAGGTGAGCCTAATACATTTTCACCTAGTGATATTTCCATGCTAAAATGAGATTTTTTGGAGCTAATCCCATCATAAATCGAGATAAACCATAGATAAACCAGCATTGGTTTATCTGTGAAACAGGGTCTTTCTAACAGTATGCAGGATTATTCCCTCTCATCCCTAATTACATTGCTGTCATTCAATTTATTTTTGTGCTACAGCTACTCAGGGAATAGCAACTATTGTTACTTTAAACAAAAACTTAACATTTTAAATTATATAAAAAAAGGACAGGTTTTATTTTACCTTCATTTATTCTTTCCCTGACACTTTCCCTTTCATCATATAAATATGTGTTTCTGGCCTTTATAAAATTTCTTCTCTCTGAAGACCTTCTTTCTGCATTAATTACAGGGCAGGTCTACTCAGGGTAAATCCCTCACATTTTATTTATCTGAAATATTCTTTATATGTCTATAATGTTCAAACATGATTTTGCTGGTATAGAATTCTAGTTTTTAAAAATCATTTCTTTTAGCACTGTATGTATTTTACCCATTTCTTTTTGCTGGTATGCATTCTGTTGATTAACCTGTAATTCTTATCCTTCTCCTCTGTCCATAGGGCAACTTAGATGTTCCCTCAACCTTACTGTGGCTTGTTTCAATATTTGCTCTTTTTTGGTTTTCAGCTTGAATATGAGATACCTGGATACAGATTGAAAATTTTTTATTCAAACTGCTTACCGGTCTCCAAGTTTCCTGAATTTGTCACTCAGTTTCTGTCATTAATTTTGGAAAGTCATTAGGTATATTGCTTACTATATTTCTTCAGGTTTTTTTAACCTCAATTTATAGTAGTATCCCCTTACTCACAAGAAATCTATTTGAAAAGTGCCAGTGGATTTCTGAATCCATGGATACCAAACTCTATGTATACTATAAATAAATAGCTAGGATAAAGTTTAATTAAATTATGCCTAGCAAGAAATTAAAAATAATAATTAATAAAAGAGAACACTTATGACAGTCTGCTATATTATAAGTTGTATAAATATATATTTTTTTATCTATGAAAGATAGAACATGCCTAATGGTCAGGGTTTACAAAATGAATATGCTATGTAAAGGGATAATTCATTCCCCAAGTGAAAGCACTGAGATAACTCAAGATTTCACTACACTATTCATAATGCTACATAATTTGAAACATTAATTTTTCCTTTTGGAGTTTTCTATTTAATATTTTTGGACCACAGTTGATAATGGGCAACTAAGTTTGTGGAAAGTTAAATGTCAGAAAAGGGGATGACTATTATACTTATGTCATATATAAATTTTTAATGTGGTTATAATGTATAAGGAGGTGTATTATAAAATATTTTTATGAAATCTCAGTCTTTAAGTGGGGCTGTGGTTTCACAAAGTTTTCTACAGTGTTACAACTTTTTCCTCTAAATTCTAATTCCTTTTCTGGCTATTGTGTCCACGATATATTTCCATGAAGCACTGTCTTCTGTTGACTATGTTTCCTCCTGTATTTCTTCTCCTTGTGTGAGACAGGAAGACTGGAGGAAAAATAATGGGAGAAATTTTCTTTCTCCAGATGGGATAAGGCTCAGGCAAAGTCTTTTCCATAAGAAAATTAGAACCTTGGTACATAGAAGACTGTCTATTTTGGAATGATTTTTCTTCCCCTGCCTTGCCATGGAGAAAAGCAAATTTATTTTTAGATCTTTACTGAGAGAACCTAGTGGTATTTTAGGACACAAAGACTATAGAAATGTAGACCCCCATGTTAGTCACTTTTGTGTTACTGTGATCACAATACCTGACAAGAACAACTTAAAGGAGGAAAACATTTTTGTGCCTTGAGGTTTTAGAAGTACAGTCCATAGATGACTGACTCCATAGTTCTAGGGCCAAAGTGAGGCAGAACATCATGGCAGAGGGCAATGCAGAAGAAAGCTATTTAGTTCATAATAGCTGGGAGACTGCCATGCACACCAGAGACAAAATATGAACCTGGAAGGGACACCCTCAGTGACCTTCTTCCTCTAGCCATACCCTACCTGCATATGGTTACTACCCTATTAATCCACTCAAGTGAATTAATCTACTAATTAGGTTATATCTCTAATAATCTAATGGTTTCACCTCTGAATGTTCTTGCATTGTCTCATGTATGAGCCATTGGGGAACACCACATATCCAAATTGCACAACCCCCAAGACTGTGAGCCCTCAGAAGCTACATATTCTCACCCATACTCTATCTTCAGCAATTCATTAAAATTAACAATTACGTCTTCCGAATAGTTTATGATGCAACCACTTCTGCAGCAGGGAAACAGATCTTGGCGTGGATTCATCTGCCTTTGCAGATTTTGGACTGTCGGTTTACTCTGAAAACTAAATTCTTTGTTGTTCATTGATTTAAATTTTTTTCCACCTTGTCTTGTTTTCAATATGGGTTGATGGCTTCCATGCTCTTTAAATCCCAGAGCTGAAATGAGAAAACCACAATTACATATTTTAAAGAAAAAATATCTCCATTATGCCTATTACACAGTGAGTAGTAAGTAAATGTATTTTCTTCATTCAATGAAACCAGATTGGTGTATCACCACTGAATTCCAGTTACTCAGCAAGGCGCCTAAAATCTGTAAGGACACAATTTGACCTTTGTCTACTAGGGTGTTCTAATGTTTTTACCAATCTCTTAGTTTATGCCAAATAGTTTTCACAGCTGCAAAGAACTAACTCTTCATCATCTCTCTAATTAGGATTGTTAGAGTGTATTTTACTCAGTAAGCAATTTGATAATTTCTCTCAGCTATAGATGACAGCTACCATAGTTACCAGCTAACAGTAGAAATGATCTGTAGGAATAGCACAAATTAAAAAAAAAAAATTCTGCTACAGTGTTAGAGCACAAATGTTTGAATAAGATGCTTCTGAATTTATTTTCATATTGTTCAACATTATAAAAGATTCCCCTTTCATGTTTATCTAAATCTATTCCCTGAATTGTTTCTCAGAACTCCTTAAAATCGTTGCTTGTCTATTCTGCATCTGTAACTGGTTACCCTATATATGGGAGTCATAATCAAATACAATTATAATATTAATTATGATGAAGTTCTCAAAAATTTCAGAAGGAAAATTCTTAAAAAATCCATTATAACATTCCTGTGTCAGAATGATCCTAAGTACTGTATTTTGTGTAGCTGGTGATAGTTTGCTCTCATAATTAAGATTTATATCTCATATAATACATAAAAATCAATGGACAGAATATATAGTGAAGAAATAGGGCTCTTTCCTCAAATATGTGCACCTCATATGTGCAGATGAAATAAAAATAAAGCTTCCAAATCAATTTTTGAATAACAAAATCACTGACAAGTATATTTAATTCTCTTTTCCCACAAGAATTGAACTTAAGTCAATTAAGAGTTAAATAAATCACTAACCTGCTATTTGTCAAAACATCTGAAACTGTCTGTTTTCTGAACCTATAATTCTAATTGGAAAGAAAAGTTTTGACCGGAGGTAGAAAATATGAATCCACTTCAAGCACAGTGTTCTGATATTTCTGAAATCCAGAAGAACTTTAAGTTTATTGTCAGACTCTCTTTAGACCACTATCTCTAAACATACTAATTCTTGTAATTCCTTCTTTTAAAAAATTGTAGCATCATCATTCACAATTGTATTTTAATGGTTTAGATTAGATATCACTTTCTCTGTACTTGCAACACATTCTTCTGTGAATTGATGGAAAGTGTCAGAAGAATAAAAGTATATTTTAGGATGATTTTGCTTAAATAAAGTCATTAAAAGGGTACTTAATTTAGCTTTAATACATATCCATCCTTGGCTCTCTTTACTCACCTTTTCATAATGGAAATGGCTTCCTTTTGCCTCTGGTACAATACTATTTCCTCTGTCTCGAAAAATCATTTGTTTTTACGTGAGAATAATTTTATTCCCAATTCGTGGACAGGTGTAACTCTCTAGAAAGTTTCTCTTTTGTCACAACTGATGAGGGAGGGAGATGCTAATTACATCTAGTATGTAGAGGAAACAGGTGCTGCCAAACATCCTATTGTATTGGACAGATATCCCCACTCAGCTCCCACCACTCACCAATTAGCTGACACTAAATACCAATAGTAGTGAAATCGAGAAACTGTGCTAGATGGATGATTTCTGTTGTTCATCTTTGAAAATGATCTAAAACTTGCATTCTCTATATCATCTAGGCATTCTTTGGAGTCATATCAGGCTTTAACCAAAGAAGGTCTTATGTTTGACAATTTTGTATTATTAATGAAATATTGTAATGAAAATGGCTAATTGTCCCCAACTGTCTATTTCTTCCTTTTGCTTTCTGTAGTGGAAACATTCTGACTCAATGTTAGAAGTCCTTGACTGTATAGTCAGAGACCCTATTGCATAGACTTTTGTTTGTATTCCAACATAATTAGGTCTGATCAACAGAATATGAGTGTAAGTGATGTGTGAGACCATGTGTTCTGTATAAACTTTACTCACCTTCTAGCAATAACCTTTCAGCCATCTTTGAGGATAACAGAACTAACCTTATAATTACTAGTTTGAGAAAGAACTAATTTGGGGTAGTTGCCAATTGTCCTTACACATATAGATGAAATGCATATTTCCTGATAAAGTAACAATTTGTTAAGTATTATTGCACTACAAGATGAAGCTTGATACCACAGTATGGCATGCAAAATATTTTATGACATGACCCTTCCCTCTAAATCTTGCATCATCCTTCAATTCAGGCCCCCTTTGTGGTTGAAAGGCCAAGTGTTAAAAATCACCTAAATTCTACCCTTTTCCATGATAATATTTAAAGTGATATCACTTCATCTTCATAGGCTCTATGCTTAAAATTACTCTAAAAGAGAACATGCACTCAACAGTTTTTTTCTAAATAATTAGTTATTCAAAATTTCCAAAATTATCCAAGTAAGGGTCTAAATATTATATAATTCAAAGGTTAAGATATTTAGGTATTTGGATTAGGTGATTTGTATTTTTACCTTGAATTCTCAACTTATAAAGTGTCAATGAATAAAGAGTTATTTAGATAGGTCCAATGTGGCATTATATAGCATCTATGTTTATAAATAAAACTAACATTCAATTACAATATAATCCAGCAATTTAACTCCATAAATTTATCATTTTGTTTATTTTCAGTTACTAGTTATGGTAATTGACTTAGTTAATCAAATTATTTTAATCTGGTATCCAGATATGGCAATTTCCTTTGACCAAAATATCACTTTTGTTTTTATCAGCTAGCTTTGGTAGAGTAATAAATCAAATTAAAATTCTATTTAATATCTCATTTATTCCATTCATGAGGACTATTTTAGCCAAATATTTTACTAATATGGATATTTAATTAGTGTATTAATATAATCTATTCCATATGTTATTCAGTAAGTGTAACTTTCTTAGGTGGAAATTTTTATGGCAAGAAAATAATTTAAGAAATAAATTCATGATACTAGGACTTTAAATTTGTTTATAAGAAAAATTGATAAAATACTTAGAAAATAAAACTCCATTAAAAATCACAGAAATAAAACAAAAATGATGAGTAATTAAGGTCTTGATATACATGTAAAGACTGGGAATCATAAAAGGTTTTTATTTTTTCTTGTATTTTTATAATTATAGTTTTAGAAGGAAAATTTATGATACATGAAAACAATAAGCAAAAAAAAATTCCATAGATTTTGGTGTTATGTATGGTATTTTTGAATTTCAATTTATTATTTATTAACCATATGTTTGTAAAAAGATACTCAAATTCTTTTAGTTTCATTTATCATTAGTAAAATTTAAAAATAATATTTAAATAACTATTTTAGGGATTATTTGAACACAAAATAAAGTTATGTAATTAAAGGAGCTGAAACATAGTAAGTGTTTAATAATTGTTCATTGTCTTCTATAGTAAAGAAAATGTAATAATCATTTTTTTAACCAAAATTTAGGACATATGCTCTATTTTTCTTTGAATATCATTTTTATATACAATCTTAAAAAAAGTTGAAATGTTAATTTTTCAAATAATTTTGCAAAGTATGTCTTCTATATTAATTATGTAAAACTATTATATTTTAAAAAAGGTCTTTGTTGCTCTGAATTAGTGATAGGATGGAGTTAGGTGCTTCCTAAAACCCACATTACCAATCTCAAGGGAAAGAATCTCAGGCCCTATTCTGCCATCATAAGAAAGGATGCAATAACTGTTTTATAGTATTTCTATTATCTAGAATGAATCTTGGCTGTTCCCCCTTCTCTGGTGCCCTAAGCACCCTCCTTGAAAAATTCACTTCAGGTATATGTTAAAAGACTCTAGAAGTAGGTTTAAGTTAGATAATTAACCAGATTCAAGTTGGGCTCAGAACTTGTTAGAGATCAAGCCAAAAGCTCACTTGAGTCTTGTGTTCTGACAGTGCGATAATATGGAGATTCCAGAAAGTTATTTTAAACAAAACAGTTTGAAAGCTACTAATTCAGTGGAGATTCATTCATGACATTCATTATGCTAATTAGTAAAGTTCCTGATGTTGAGTCAAGATGTGGATTGCTTGATTCAAGTGAAGATTGTGTGCTTGTAGAAATGCTTGAGAAAGCCACATCTAGAGCCTGTGCTTTCTGATTTTAACTGCTAAATGACCACCCAGAGAGATTGAATGCATAATTAGGTCTAGGGAATGCCCATAGAGTCTAGATAAACACAAATATATACACATTTATTTCACATAATTTTGAAATATTTTAATGTAAATAATAGATATTTTGTAATTATACTTTATTTAGACATTTCTTTAGTAAAATTAGACCATCAGAACTCAATTAAGAAATTTAGTATATATTTCCATTGGATTTAAAAAATTACAAATATGTAATTGATTAATCTTAATTTCACTTCATAAATTAAATGCCAGACTGTCAGAGAACCAGAGTTGTCTGCTCTGATAACAGTGGTCTTCAAAATTGCAACACAAAGAATGGCAAATATAAGCTCTTATTCTGTGGAAATGTAAGCTCTTATTCTGTGGAAAAGGATGGTTCATATGAGTTGATCTAACAGCTATATTTTAAAGATATAGCTGCTTTACAAAGAAGTAATTGTAGCTAATATCATCATAGGCTTCTTTTATTTCACACACTATTCATTGAATGTTTATATGTATTAATTTATTCAATTTTTTCAAAATACTCTTATGAATTGGATACTGTTATCATTATTTGTACATACAAAACCACTCAGAGAGATATTAATTAGCTCACTCTGGATCAAACAGAAATAAAATTGGTAAAACAGAATGAAACTTGGACAAGCATCTCTGAAGCCGTATTCCCATCCACAAATATGTTAACTCCTTCCTGGGCTGGTTTCAATTCCACTGAGTCCCATGATTAATAAGTACTGCTGTTATTTTAATGGTGTGCTCCATTTGGGGATTCTAAACAATTTGTGAGCAAAAGACCTAGAATTTTTATTTTGTTTTGGACTCCACAAATTATCTTCACAGCCTTGGGTATGACTGTTTTGAATATAAAAGAGAGCAATTGGTATGCAGAGATGATCTTAGAAAGTTCTCTCTTCTGTTATAGATAGCAGAATGTGAAATTTAAACCAGTGGGGGAACAATGAAGCTATCAGTAAGAGATTAAGCATACTATTTATTTAGTAAAGAATTAATTGCTATTATAACAGACATAAGTGAACCTATGTATTTCCTATTAATACAAACTAAAAATACATTGTCTTCATGGCTTACTAGCAAAAGGGAAGATTCAAGAAATTTAAATATATTAAGAATTTCAAACTCAATTCTGTAGCTAAAACTATTTTTAGACAAGTGAGAGTCTCTCATTAAAAACTTTGAAAATAAAAACATGGTGCTTAGAAATTGCAAATTGAATATAATTTGATAACATACTAATTATTCTTAATTGTTAATATTAGTAAGATGAGACTATTGTTTTCAGAAGTAGAAATAGAATCTATTAATCAATTTGTCAGTATCATACGAAAACATTGAGTTATCATTTAAAAACCTAGATTATAGTATGTTCATGAAGAAAATGCAATCTTCACTGATTGTGGACCTCAAAAATGAGAAATAAATAAATACCTGAAATTACAAATAGTATTCTTGCCAAATAATTAACATTACCCCTTTACTGAATAAAAAACTTTAAAAATATTCAGCTAAAGACATAATAGTAGTAGATTTCCAAGTACATTTAATAGAGACAAGGAATACTATAGGTGGGAACATAGCTTCCATACCTTTCATAGAGCTTAGTGCAGCATTTTTGGGAACAATTTCTATACTTGATTTCCCTAACCTAAGTCATAGAATTTAGTAGTAGTGACATTGAGAATAAATATATTTCCTGTACAAGCAAACTAATGCAACTTTTATAGATGGGTTTTTACATAAGCTTCCTTTATGTCACCTTGTATTTTGTTTTATTTGATTTTATATGATACATTTATGTATGATCGCTTACATTTTTATCTTTCAAGTTAATTTGTCTTACATCATATTCAGTTCCAATTTATCAAAGTTAAGAAGTAGCTTTCAATGATCATATCCCTGAAACACAGAAAATCTAACTGGCATACACAATTACTAATCCCAGACATTCTTTTACATTTGAATCCAAAATCCATGTACAAAATTTTACAGAAAAATCTAAACAAACTCTCCATAAATATTCAAAATCAATTTCTATTTTTAAAAATATTAACCAGTGTCACTAATTGTTATCTGCTGATGTGGAAAGGGACTGAAGGATCAAATAATTCCTTTCAGGATGTGTGGTTCAGCCAACTTAACTCTTGCTTAACAACATGAGACAGTAGCAGATATAAATCAGTAAATTAAATCTTATGGTAGTCTAAGTGCTTCTTTTATAATGGTGCTCACATTGTAATTCTTACTGCCTAACTCAAAAATATTAAAATAATTAAAGTGATGTATAATGTCAAGTCTCTTAGAAGTATTCAAGTCTCATTAATTCTCACAGATTCCTATAAGCCATGTTACAGTTTTATTTTAAGACTAGGTTTGATTATCTTTGTTATAATTTTTTTCTAACATAAATAATACTCTAATGGAGAAAAACTTTATTACTTAATGACAATTTAGAAAAGTAGAAAATTGGTTCATATTTTAGATAATGGGCAATATAAGAAAGTTTATGTTAAGTACCACTCACATATGCAGTTCATGAAAAGATCTGGAAAGAAAAAAATGACTATATTGTAATTGAGTTAATATTAGAATCTATGAGTACATTAGAAAATACGGCAGAGTCTTATGATAGATGTGGAATAAAAAGGGCTTTTATTATTACAAAGAGGAAAGAGGAACATAGGTGTTGGTGTGGAATGCCTAGATATATGTCTAAATAAAGGCTTTTAAAGGTTTTCCCATATTTTATGCTATGTCTTTTCTTTTTTGAGTCATTTAGATTGCTAAAGAGGGTTTTCTGATATCCCTTAGTAGAAAAGATTTGGACAACTGCATAATATGAATCTAAGGATCCGAGCTTTATGACCACTCCTGTAAGTTATAGAGGGCTTCTTATAGTAAGCATAAAGGGAGATCGAATCTATTAGGTGTCCTGGGTGAGAGTACAGAATGGAACATGGGGCCTAATTCTGATTACATACAGTAGTCTGGCTAGCTATGAAGTAATTGATCTGTTTATTTCTTGGAAAGCAACTGAAAAGTGGGAAGTTCTTCTTGACCATAAAATATTTAGAATTAAATATGTGTGTGGAACTAAATCAAAAAAGTACTTTGATATCTTTTGGATGTTTGTGACTTTCAAGTAAATTCACTCATGAAGATTATCTCTTTTACTTATAATTTCAATTGGTTTAACAAAAGAAATAGAGTTGTTAAGTTCCACTCTCATTAACACTGACATATTATTGCCTTATTTAAAAATACCAACCTCCCCCATATTTATAAATCTTTCATTTAAGTACTTGGAAAGTTGTTGGTAGTCAGAAAATTTAGACACGAAAATTGGAATATTTTTAACAACTTAATCCACATTGGATAATGAAAATTGCTTAAGCATGTAATAAAGTTTCCTTAAGAGTGTCAGATAAAATTTCTGGATTCTTGAATATAATTTATATGTCAACATAAATTATTATATGATTTAGGGGAAAACTAACCTTTTAAGAATTGGTAGTAGTAAAATATTAATATATAAAACAAATTTTTGAATAGCTTTTACCATGTTATCAAATGTTTTCAAAAACACCAGTATCACATTTGCATACAGGATCACTCAAGTCATATTTAAATGCATCAACTTGGTCTTCCTCTATACCTATACTCTTTCTGTTCCCTTGGGCAAGAATTCCTACATCAAAGTTCTATTTTTAGCTATTATGAGCTTAAATTATATTGCTTCAAAAATAATTTTTAAATCACTACTTTAAAAATAAGTATCTTCTTTCTCTATTTTGCTGATTTTACCTAATAATGTTATTTCATTCTATTTTTAATCTTTGCACATGCCTGCCTTATCTATGCTGCAAGCTCCTTATATTAAAGACACTGTTATAAATTTGATTTAAATATACAGCTACTGGATTTAATATCAAAATATACATAGCCATCCATAGAGAGCTGATTGAGATAGACCTTTAGTCATTAGAGAAAGAAAATATGACATTCTAGATAAATGGGCAAAATAAATCAATAGTAAATACACATACAACAAATATAGATTTTAATACTTGAATTTATTTTGTATCTTTTGAAATATGAAACTAGTATTCACTATTGAGACCCTTTTGTATAAAATTTGATCCAGTATAATTCATATAATGAGTAATATTGAGTTGAATAAGATAATGCAATAAATGACTACAGAATCCGTAAATTGTACAGTCAATAAATTGATCCTTAAATTTTCTGCATGCTTTATTTTTGGCCAGGCAACAGAAGTCAAATATCTGTGCAATTTATTCACAAATTAATAGTTGGTTGCATGAATGACATAGATTAAATTTCATATCACACCTTATGGCACATATACCTGTTAAAATGTACATTTAAAAGATTGCTTTATGTCTATAAAAACTTCAAATGTGTGTTATATGGTTGAATATTTTAAAAACAAGAAGATGTTTTAGATTAAAACATGTCACTCTGATTTTGAAGAGCAGCACACTTAATCAAATTAAACAATAAAAGCTACCCTTAGACTATAGGATTTTACGAATTTCAAAATATGATATACAAACAGAGCTAAGTTCAAATTTAGAAAATATTGATATAATTTATGTCCTTTGTTTTCTTTCTCTTTCCACTAAAATCACGAAGATGTTTTAGTTCTCTTTCTGTCTTCTTGCCATTCTCCTTGCCATCACTGAGACCCAACACAGAAATATGTTATCAGAGTTCATTTGCTGAGGCTGCTGTTGCTTTAGTTGAGGACTACCTGGTGAAAAAATAGGCAAAAGAGATTATTCTAGGAAGAATTAAAACATGAGATTATCCTTAGTAACTTCCTGTTACTTTCCTTCCATTTGCCATGTGAAGATTTTCTTAGGAAAGTCTTTGTCCTAAGACTTCAAGTACATTGAAACTACAGAAAGTAAACATTGATGAACTTCAGCGTAAAGTAGAATAGGAGCCAAAATGAAGAGTTTGTGTGGTAGAAGTGTTGACAGATTCCAGTTTCATAAAACAAGCAATAGGTATTTCTCCATGCAAAATATAATCAATTGCATGTTGTGCCTGTAGAACAGGAAACAAAGATTGCCCATTATAAGACATCATGAACACACATTCAATTCCCATTATCCACATTAGTGAAATATAGGATATAGTTCAGAAATATTAAAATGATTATGAAAACACAATTTCATCTGAGATTCAACATTTATTCAACTATTTAATTAGGGAAGTGTTATTCGAGTCCCCGAGCTAACTACAGTGTTAGACCCTGGAAGTGCTTGGTCAAACTAGGCTAAACTTTGACAAATGAAGGATAAAAGTAACCAAGTATAAAACTGTTAATATGCTTACAGAACATATTAACAAAAATGGCATGAAAGCACAAAGTGATAATTATTTTAATAAGTATATTTACATAAATTATTTTAAGTATTTAGTACTGAAAATAGAACATAAGGGTTTAGAGAAGGATTTATTGCCAAGGTTAAATTTGAAAAGGTCTTTCAATGATTAGTAAATATCATCAGACCAAAAAGAGAGAAAGTACATTTCAGAAAATAATCACATGAACAAGGTTAAAAGAAGTATGAGAGGGTGTGCTATGGCTATGAAACTATGAATGGTCCAGAATGATTCTGGGATTGGATGGTTGTATTATAAGGAAGACAGTATATGCAACTAACTATAAAGGTAGCATTCACCTTATTTTGTAAAGGAATGTTAAGTAATTTTGAGTGTTATGGGTCATATTCCATAGATAATAACCAATCACTGAAAGTAGTTAGACAGCGGCATTTAACAAATTTATTTGTTCTTTTTAGATATACATGACAGTAGAGTGTATTTTGAGGTATACATACATTGAGTATAACTTATTCTAATTAGGATCCCATATTTGTGGTTGTACCTAATGTGAAATTGACTGGTTTTGTATTCATATATGTACATATGAAAGTTATGTTAGATTCATTCTGTTGTCTTTCCTATTCCCGCCCCCTCCCTTCCCTTCATTCCCCTCTATCTTATCTAATGAAACTCTATACTACTCTCACATGCATGTCATCAACCACATAGCAGAACTTTACCAGAAAATGCCACAATTCCATTCTTCTTTATGGCTGAGTAATATTCCATTGTTTATATATATGTATACACACACACATACACACACACACACGTACACACACGCACACCACATTTTCTTTATCCTGTTGAAGGGCACATAGGTTGGTTCCACAGATTTGCTATTATGAATTGAGCTGCTATAATCATTGATGTGGCTGTGTCACTATACTTTGCTGATATTAAGTCCTTTGGTTATATACCAAGGAGTGGGATAACTGGGTCAAATGGTAATTCCATTACAAGGTTTCTAAGGAATCTCTATACTGCGTTCCAGAGTGAATGCACAAATTTACATTCCCACCAGTAATGTATGAATGTACCTTTTCTCCCACATCCTTGCCAATATTTATTGTTACTTGTATTCTTGATAATTGCCATTCTGATTGGAATGAGATAGAATCTCAGTGTACTTTTAATTTGCATTTCTCTAATTGTTAGAGAAGTCAATATTTTTTTCATATATCTGTTGACCATTCATATTTCTTCATTTATTAAGTGACTATTCAATTTCTTTTCCCATTTATTGTTTGGTTTATTTGTTCAGGGGGTGTTGAGTTTTTTGAGTTCTTTGTATATCTTCATGATTAATGCTCTGACTGAGATTCAGGTGGCAAAGATTGTCTCCCATTCTGTAGACTCTCTCTTCACATTCTTGATTGTTTCATTGGCTGTGAGGATGCTTAGTTTGATACCATCCCATTTATTGATTCTTGATTTTTCTTCTTGCACTTTAGGAGTCTGGTTAAGGATGTCAGTTCCTAAGCTGATATGAAGGAGAATTGGGCCTACTTTTTCTTCTAGTAGGCACAGGGTTTCTGGTCTAATGCCTGTGTCCTTGACCCACTTTGAGTTTTGTGCAGGGTGAGAGAGAGGGATTAAATTTCATTCTACCACTTATGGATTTCCAGTTTTCCCAGCATCATTTGTTGAAGAGGCTATTTTTTCTCCAATGTATGTTTTTGGTGCCTTTGTCTATTATAACTGTATTTATGTGGGTTTGTCTTTGTTTCTTCTATTCTGTTCTATTGGTTTTGATGCCTGTTTTTGTGCCAATATCATGCCAATTTTGTTACTATAGCTCCCGTAGTACAATTTAAGGTCTGGTATTTTGATGTCTCTTGCTTCACTTTTCTTACTGAGGATTGCTTGGCTATTCTGGGCCTATTATTTTTCCAAATGATTTTCATGATTGCTTTTTCTATTTCTATGAAGAACATCACTGGAATTTTAATAGGAATTGCTTAAAATCTATTGCTTTTGGTAGTATGGCCATTTTGACAATTTTAATTCTGCCTATCCAAGAATGTGGGTGAACTTTCCATCATCTAAGATCTTCAATTTCTGTCTTAAGAGTTTTATAGTTATCATCATAGAGGTCTTTTGTCTCTCTTTTTTTTAGATTGATTCCCATATCTTTTTTTTTTTTTTGAGGTTATTGTGAATGGGATAGTTTTCCTAATTTCTCTTTCAGCTGATTCATCATTGGTATTTAGGAACAAAACTCATTTATGGGTGTTAATTTTATATCCTAAACAGGGAAAATTTGAGGTGAGAATATTTGAAGTTTCCAATTAATGATCCTAAAAACATCGATTTAGAGCGCACTTGTGACCAAAGTGTAGTTAGGACCAAGAAATAAAGAGCAGAGATCTGTGATTTAATTCAAGTGTTTTATGGACACTACTTTCTCAGAGAGCAAGAAGGAATTTGAGAAGGAAGGAGATACCACCAATTATGCAGTTTGGGGCTCAAGTTTCACAGTAGAGATCCAGAAAGATGACAAAATTCATCAGAGCTTTTTTGACCTTGCTTAACAAATGAAAAGTAAAAGTTACTCCCCAAGTTTTCAGATCTGTTTCCTCTAAAACTGCCTCTATTCAGGATGACTTGGTCAACCTTTGTTCCCTCTGGTTAGGCATATTGTGGTAAATGAAGTGACTGGCAAAGCCTAGATTGTCAGAGTAGAGTTGTCATCTAAGAGGATAGCATTTTTTGTTCACCATCTACCTATAATTATTTTAAATTTATGTATAACATTTGTACTTATGTGTAGGATATCATAATTTGGTGCATTTATAAACTGTATAGTGATGGAGTTAAGGTAATTATTTTTTTTGTATTCTCAAATGTTATAATTTTTATGATCTGGAACCTTCAAACACTTCTCTGGTTATTTTGAAATATATAATAAAAATTTTTATACTATGGTTAACCTGCTCAGATATAAGGTATTACAAAGAATTCCACTATCAAACTATACTTTTGTACCCATTATCCAACTTCTCTCTGTGGCCCTATTCCACTATCAAACTATACTTTTGTACCCATTATCCAACTTCTCTCAGTGGCCTCTATTCTACTCTCTACTTCTACACAATCAACTATTTAAAATTTTACATTTAAGTGAAAATATGTAGTATTAGTTCTTTTGTCACTACTTATTTTGTTTGACATAATATCCTCTAGTTCCCTTTGTGCTGCAGAAAATGAAAGAATTTCATCCTTTTTATTACTGAATAATAATATCTATACATATGCTTGGTTCATCTTATTTTTCTTTGCCTCCTCTTTGAAAAGGTTTAATTCATATTGCAGACTTTCCCCCAACATTGGTAACCTCAATCTACAAGTATACATTTGAACCATGATCAGATTGATAAACACATCACAAAAAACCTTTTTATTTTATATTTTTCAAGCTCAATAATTCATAATCCACAAGGTTATTTTAGAGCACTTCTGAAAAGTGATATAAGTAAAAAAGGAAATGTGCAAAACAAATTGAAGATGTTCTCAATTTCCTATAAACCACACTGTCATGGGGGAAAATTCTGCTTTATTAAACATCCTTGGAACAATAGTATAGAATTTAGATTAAAAATATGATACAGGATCAGAAACATTAGTTGACAAAATGGGGCATAGTAAAGACAAGGGTTAAAGTAACCTGAGCTGAGGCTGCAGGCTATTCATTAGAAGAAAATCATTTCATTTCCATATTTGTTTTTAACCATAACCCTCTCTATGAAACATAATATTCAACAACCTCAGAGGGAACAAAAAGTGTAATGCATTGAAAGGGGGTGGAATAAATAACCATTATTAAAAACAAATGAAAGCAACAAACTCAAAATAAAATGTAACCTTTTAAAAGCTTACATTCTGTTTGGCATAGAGCTTACCCATTAGAAACAGAGTTCTTTACATGGCTAATTAAAAAAATAATAATAAGCCAAAATGAAAAATATAAATGGAAATGAAATGCACCCATTCCAGTACCCTGAATTGATAAATAATGACACACGTACATGCACGCATGTGCGCACACACGCGCGCACACACACACACACACTACTAAGTGCTATAAATTTAGTTGATCATATATAGAAGAAAATACCATATTCCGACCATTAATTTCATTTCCTTGGCAATAGAATTGTAATTTATAATTGTGATTATTATCAAGTCATAGATTCATTTTAAAGTACTCTATTGTAATTTTCAGTTTAGTGCCATTTCCTATAGAACTAACTTTCAATTATGCTAAACTGAAATAAAGTCTGGAAGACTATGAAAATTATGGAATAGTCAGTCATTAAGACAGTCAGTTTTGGCTTCCATCAATTTTAAGGGGCAGGCATGTTTTAGAAGATCTCAATTAAATTGGTGTTCAGTATAGAGAACATCATTTGTGTTAAAGAAATTGGAGAGTATGAAGCAAAGCAATGAGAGTTCATCATAAACACCTACATTTTAATATTACTTGTATAATATGATTTTAGGAAAACAAGCAATAGGAGACAAAATATTCTTTCTCACCTTCCTATAAGTGGTATTGTGCTAATATGATTCTATTGATAGTATAAGTTTAAAAAGGTCAATATCATATTTCCATTTAGCATGTACAATAATAAAATATGATAAAATTTTCTAGGCTGTCTGTGTATCTTGCATCATCTTTTGTTACAGACTATCCTTTTAGGAAAGTTTATACAACAACTGGACTTGAAAAACAGATAGTGTCTCTTCCAAGAAAGAGGACAGATTTTGTGCTTAACAATAAATCCAGCAGATTATTCTCCAAAAATATATAGTAATCTGTTTTTCCACTTGTAATATCATAACGTACAGAAGTATATGAACACAACATGTCTCACTCACTCAGTTCTCAATATTGGCAAGTGTTTATTTCTAAACTTTTGTTGTTCCTTGCTGATATTGTAAAATGGCCACAATTTATTTTGTATTTTTCACTTATATCTTCTGAATACATTTTTGAAATTTAAATGCTGAATCAATTACTTTAAATGGACATTAGTCAGTAATTTTGCTAGGTCTTGCCAATTGTCTCCAAAATTCCCACAATCAAAATATGGAATTGTTGGCTTCACCCAGCCTCTGAAATAAGATATATTGCCAAACTTTACATTTTCCTTAATCTAATCATTGAGAAGTGTTGTATTTTTTTTTTTTTTTACACAGGAAAGACTGAAAATTTCTTTTAGAGTTGCTAAAATTATTTTTATGTGTTGTCTGTTCATATGGATTTCTGTTTGCCAGCACTGCCATATCAAATTATGGTAGATTTGGTGGTTTAACTAACAGAAATTTATTTTCTCACAGTTCTCAAGGCCAGGAAATACAAGATTAAAGTGCTAGATGATTCAGTTTCTAGAGTGAGTTCTCTTCCTGGATTGTAGATGGCAGTACTTTTGCAATGTCTTTACATGGGAGAGAGGCAAATTCTCTCCTCTCTCTTCTTCTTATAAGGAGATTAATACCATTGGCTCAGGGCTACTCTTCTATGGAGATGATTCAGGATGTAATCTCCAGAGAAAGACCTATTTCCAAATACAGGCACACTGAGGATTATGGCTTCCGTGCAGATATTTTGGGGAGCACAAACATTCAGTCTCCTTATTTTCATTAGGCTTTTATTTTTCTGAATTTTTAGGAAGAGTTTGCGGCCCTTTTCTGTGACACAAAGGCAATCATCTCTTTTTTTCATTTTGTCAATTTTCTGTTATGTTCATTACCATGCAACAATGCAAGTAACTTAATTTTTACTATTTATTTTTTTCTATGACTACTTTTGAACTTATAATAAATATTTCCCCCATTCCTATATTATAGTAAAAAAAATATTCAAGTACTTATATAGTTTTCCTTGCTAAATGCCCTGGGGAATAACAATGACCAATGATTAATAGTAGTAGAAAATGGATATACTGTTTTATTGTAGGCATTAACAACCCTGGACTCCCACTGGTTTGCTCCAGTGTAGCCACAGTGGTCCATTTGCTATATCTTGAGCATGAGATTTGTTCTTCAAAGAGCCTTAACATTCTGGATACTCAATATTGATTAATCTAATTGTTTTATCACAATTAACTTTTAAGAGTGTTTTTTTCTTGCAGTGACCTTCATTCCTACATGTGTATATGCACATCATACGTTTCTTTATTCTTAAATATCATTAATTATATATCCTGAATAGTGGAAATTCATCCATAAATAAAATGTGGAAAAATGAGTAAGCTGTAACTGGCCAGTTTATAAACATGACTTTCAGCATCCTGTGTTTCAGTTGTCTGAGCCCTCATCTTAGATGTGTCCCATTGTTTGGCACCAAATCATTCAACAAACCTCAAAATGCCTCTGAGTTCATAGCTGTTTTTAATGTTTCAATTAGGATTAACTGATTTCCTTTATTTTTTCACAAAATTAAACATATTCAGGAATAATATAGCCACTATTTATAACCAATTATAAAGTGATTAGGGTATATATTATCTTTCCTGAATTACAAGAAATAGCAAATACTGCTAGAAATAACTAGGAGAATTAAGCTGAACTGAGAGCAATTATAAGGTGGGCTTAAAAAGGCTCCTTAGTGAATACACACACCTCCACAGAACGGCAAAGTCCTGTATCTCACACAGAAGAAAAATTAGTTGGTGCAAAATTAGAACTAAAAAAAAAATGATCTCAACCATGATCAGAACTGATATATTATCACTAATTTTTTGGTATTACACTTCAAAATACCTAGTTTTATTCATAACCTCTTTCAGCTTTGGTTTCTTTCAGTGTAAAATAATTGGGAAAAAAAGCATATATGTGATAACTAATGTAAAAACATATTTGTGCATATAGAAACATATATATTTTGCAATGCTATTTTGAAGCTTCAAATATTTTGTATGAATAATGCTGAGTATAATAGTGCATAGTGAATTCTGAAAAACATGAGGGTTAGATTATTAAGAAATAATCTGTGATATAGTAAGAATAAATGATACAGATATAATAAGATGTACATGTATCAATGATTTCAATTGAGACTGTTTTAAATTTTTAATTTCTGAGAAGAAGAAAGAAGACTGACAGAGTAATAATAGCCATGAGACAATATGACCTTTCTCTTCTATGAAATGTAAGAGAAGTCAATTGTATACAGTATAAATTAACCATCATTACTTGTATGCACTTTTAAGAAGTATCTATAGAAAAATGTTTTTTTGTCTTTAACTGCACAACATATCAGCATCAGAATATTTTGCACAGCACTTATTGTGTAATGGGAATAATTATTATAATTTTAATCAATATATTATAGTTAACAATATAATTATTTTTTGACAGCGTGCATATAACTCAGTTTATATTTATGCTATTTTCTTATTTAATTCTTAAAACAAATCCATAAATATAATTTAAGTATATTAAATGATATACAAAACCAATTTTTATGAGTTACTACACAAATATCCACAATATAAACATTAGAAAGCAGTAAAAACCAGAACTATGTAACTACAAAGTCACATCTCTCATATAAGAAGATAATTTTAAACAATCTGTTGTTTAAAATTTTGTATTTGTATTCCTAATTTTTAGTATCTCAATATATTGAAGTAGCTTCTGCAATGGTTTTATACAGTGGGCTTCCAACCAAAATTTATATTAGAGAATAGAAAAATAAGACAACATTGTAGGAAAGATAATTCATTACATAGCTGAGAATACTCAATAGAATATTTATATTTAGTTTTCTTTACCACTTTATGGTACCAGGAAGCATCTTATGTAGTGAAAACAATTGTAACTATATATGACTATAGTTGATATGTTTACTTGTTATTTATTCACCTTTTTATTCCAATATCACATCTATCCTCATATTTGAATAGTCATAGAGAAATTTCCTTCAGAGACTTAAAATGTTTGAATACCATGATCTAGACCATATGTGAGTTATATTAATATATAAAGTGAGATAAAATCAGAAGATTTGCTAAATCTATATATCTATACCTTCTCTCTTATCTGTAAATATTGTCATTTTGTCACATAGCAAATTGAATTGACCTGTCCTGTCTGGCATTGCCTCAAAACCACATAAGTTCATGTCTAGAATCCTGAGCTCTGCCAGATAATTACAAACTTCTCATTTATCTAATGTCAAGAAATGTTAATCATTCCCCCATCTGTGTTTCACAGCATCTGTTTGAGTCCTTATGATGTGCTCTCATAGCTGTGTCAGACTTTTTGTTCTCCTAGCCCTTCTGTGCAAGGACTACAGTATGATGACTGGTTCCTGTTATGTCTGTAATATTAATGCAAAACATGATGCTTTCCAAGTGCTATGTGCATCCTAAGTGCCAGTTGGTTGTTAGGAATGAACCTGTAATTAGTTAGAGTTGTTTTTTTTTTTTTAACTTTTAGAAGGAAATTACGTTTCCTTATCCAGTATTTGAAAATTTATTCTGATATCCAAGTGCCTGCAATTAAAACAGATATATGTTACACTTAAGAGATAAGAACGGCATTTTTAATCTCTTAACCACATGTCTTCTGATTATTTGTCATTTTCTCTTCCTTCAAAGGTAATGACACTTCTGCTTTTCATCTGCACATATTGATTCTTTGAAAAACAAGTTCAAATTTATTTTAACATTTGCCATTTGATACTTGGCTTAACAATTTATATTTTCAAAAATAAAGGAAAAGGGGAATTATAATAATTATTCAGGGTTTCCTCTTTTAAATGATTTTTAATGAAATGAATATATTTATGTCATATAATGAATCAAAAGCAACAGTGAGGCACTAAGCAACTCAGTGAGATCCTGTCTCTAAATAAAATACAAAATAGGGTTGGGGATGTGGCTCAGGGGTTGAGTGCCCCTGAATTCAATCACCAGTATCCTCTTAAAAAAATTCAAATTAAAAAGCAAAGTCATTAGACTACTTTAATCACAAACAATAAAATAATATTAAAAGATGTATATGTCTACATATCTAATTTTATGAATGGTAAAATGTAACGTATTTTTAAATTGTTTAAAATTAATTAAATTAAAAATTTGAATAAATTCTAACTATGGGTATATGTGCAGTTTGGTTGAATGTTGTGCATTGTAATCAGTTAAGAATTTAGCTGTGATGTATTCAAGCCTTATTGTTATGTTTTACTAGACTGTGGTAATACAGAGTACAAGGAGCAAAGATTTCTTAATGAATTTTTATAAATCAGAGAAAGCTTTTATGATTCTAAATACATGTGTATGTCTGCTTGTGATCAAGCAAGATATTTTATGAATGTAAAATATTCAAGCATTCTGCATGATGGTTCCTCTAACAAAATTCATGCTTTATATTAATTCCTTTCTCATTTTTCAATAAAATCGTGATTTATTTTGCAAGTCCATTATTAGTATGTTTTTAGTAATGTTGATGACATTTCCTATGGTAATAACCTCAAAAATTGTGACTGGCTCACATTATTTTTAAATATTAATAAATGAAGGAAAAAGACTTTGCAATATAGGAAGCAATAGAACATTGAGAATCACATACCAGTTTTATCTTAAACGCTTGAACAGAACTGATAAAAAAAATTTGAAATAATATACAAAAAAAACTAATTATTTGAAAATAAAATTGATACTGACAACTTAAGAACTTAAACATACACAAATCATTTAAAGATATATAGCAAATAATAATGTCAGTTACCAGTGATGTTGATTTCAAATTGTGAATCATCCATTCCCAAGACTTGTTTTAGCCTGAAAATAGGGCAAATTCTTTGGGGTTTAATTCTCACTAAGCAAGATTGTTTGAAATGTCTTGCTATTAAATTGTGAAGAAATATACATAAAGATAAGAATATAAAATTAATGTGTGCTTATGACAAAACATTTCAATTCTGTTAAAATTAATGTTTATATTCCATGGTCCTTTTGTGCATGGCTGCAGCTATATTTAATGATAGAGCCTTGACCAGGTTTATATGATTTCTTTACTTTTACATATGAAGTGTTTTAAACTTACAAGCAATTTTGAATAATAAGTGTACTACAATGACTTGAAAATGGTAATGTGATTGTTCATTTTCTTATCTATCCAACAGGGTTCATGTGCATGTCTGCTTGTGATCAAGCAAGATATTTTATCATCAAGTGAATTAAAGCATGGCTTAAATTTATCATTGTTTACTTGACTCATATTTTTAAATTTATATCCTATTTACTAACATTTGCTTTTTACTGTTCAAGGTCATAGCATTTAGTTTACTTACCTGACTTCCTTGTTGCAATTGACAAAGAATTCCTTTCAGAGTTCAACCTCTGAATTCTTAGGTGTTCTCCTTTTCAACGTATTCTCTTTTGTCTTTGCATTCAGGAGGTGCACTTCTTGGTTATGTCCCTTGTTATCCATAAGATTTATCATTTTTGCTGCATCCCTATTTTTCAGTGCAGTACTTGATATTTTATTTTCCTCCAGACTCCTACTTTTCTTAGTCACATACTCATGTGTCTGCATTCTAATTAAAGTTATGTATTGAGGTACTCTTGGTTTTGTTCGTTAGTACATCACAGAAGTGGGGAGTGAGTTGGACTGTCAGTGTTCCCAGAGCATTGATGAAATGTGTTGTTCCTTTAAATGTCCTTGTGTATGGCAATATTGTTTGTTCCAGAATTCTGCATTATAGAATTATATAATGCCGAGGCTTGTGAACCAAAATAACATTCACATTCACCAAATAAATATAAATAAATTCCAGTAATATTTTACAATACTTGATCATGTATTGTTTTTTCCCCATTACAGTCATTTACAAAATAGCCTTGGAATGAAATTTTTCTTAAGTCTTTTTGTTTTCTTTACATAGTCTATACATTGATGAGAGTCAGCAATGGACGTTTGATATAGATTAGATAAGTGCTTTAATATGTTACATTGTTGCTCTGTAATCATGCTGTTTGCTCCCAATTAAACTATGATGCAGGTTATCATTAAGTCACAAAAATATGCTTAGAAAAAAATTTCTGTATTTTCAAAAATGTAAGAGATGCCAGCCATAGTGTTCTCTGAGGTGTGTGTATATGTATGTGTATGGTAAAGAGCAGTTTAAGGTGGTAATGTTGTCTAGAATATAGAATTATAAGCATTTTTTATAGTTGCAAACAAAAGTTGATTTTATTTTAAACTGAACTAGAAATACTTGCATAGTTATTCTGAAATTAAAATTTAGTTCTTACTTAACTTAAGTGTATTTAGAATTTCATTGTAAATGTATAAAATACAACAGAATTGTACACTGGAGGGCCAAATAGAATAAGTCAAAGAGGCAGATGAATATTAATTAATCAAAAGTTTCAGTAACAAGTAATAGGACATTATATAAATGTGTGGGTAAATGAATGAAATGAATTATGAGTTTGTTTATTCAAGTTAAATGGTAATGAAATCAAATAAGTAAATTAAATATAAAGAAAGAATAACTTCAGCTACATAAATGGAAAAGTAAAGATTTGGTAACCTAGGGTTGGAAGAGACTAGAGTTTAGGGATTTAGGGGTCAGAATATAATACCTAGAAAAATGGATTGCTGATAAAAATAACAATACTTGAGTAGGAGAGTAAAGATAAGTCCAATTTGAAGATATGAGACCTAGTGTATAAATGACTTGAAAGCCAGGTTACATTTAATATAGACAGCCAAAATGACAATGTAATCAATGACATAAAATATAGTCTAGAATAAGTTTTAAGGAATTCCAAATGTGCCTGCAACTAAGCTCATCCTAACTCTACTTTTGTCACAAAATCCCCCCTCTCATACTATCAAATCATGCTGATAATTATGGCAGTTTTTGGCTAATATTGAACTAGCTCAATATTTATAGTTTTGTTTTACAACTTGCTTTCTGAGTAATAAAAACCACATATTCAAATTTTTCTCTTTTTAATTCTTTGTGCATATACAAAGTTAGATGTAAATTTATTTTGTCATGATTTATAAAGAAAACTAATTCAATTTTAATTAGAAATAAAATTAATCTGTTGAAAGATTGTGTGTGTATTTGTGTGTGTGTGTGTGTGTGTGCGCGCATGTGTGTTCTGGTGACTGAACCCAGGGGCATTCTACCACTGAGCCTCATCCCCAGTCCTTTTTATTTTTTTATTTTGAGACAGGATCTCACTAAGTTTCTGAGGATGGTCTCAAACTTAAAATCATCCTATCTCAGCTTCCCCACTAGCTGGAAATACATGAAAGAACCACCCTACCTATTACATTGACTATTTTTAAAAATTTATATGTGGAACACTAAATCTCTCCACTTAAAATTGCCTTTTAAAATATTATTATGTGGATTTCACATGCTTATTGTAAAGTTGTTTTTTTTTTAGTGATTTTTGCACTGTTATGTGCCTGAACTTGTTTTTGCTATTCACAAATGTAAAACTCTAGAATTTATAATGAATTTAAAATGTTATTTATAATACTTGCCACAAATGATTTTAGCAATTTATTTCATTTTTCTTTTACTTAGAATGCAGAAGAGTCAAAAGGTTGTCATTGTGATAAGACAACTTAAAATTTTGTGGTCCTAAGTCTGGGATATTTACCCTCTAAATATATCTTTCATGATTTTACATATAAATGATCTTGGATAAAAAGGACAACATGTTAAATAATGAGGTAAAACTTACATTTTTTTAAAGTATATTAATGTTAAACAATGCTTCTACTATTTTCAGGCTTGCCAACTTAAACAAGGAATTGGATTTATTGCAGTGATAATGATAAATGCATATGAAGAGTAGGGAATTTTTTAATTTCATTAATGATGAAGTTTTTGATATGGTGTTTACGTTTTTGCTATAAATATGTGTTTTCTCAGTGTTGAAAACTTCAAACTTCTAATGGGTAGCTTTTGTCCAACTCTACTTCCATATTTAATTATTTCAAATACCTCTAGTAAAAAGTTAGTTTATTAATTAATGCTTATTATTTTAACTACATTTTTAAATTTGTCCTTGTACAACAATCTCTAAAACATTGTTATTATGTAAGCAATGGCTTTACAGATTATGTGTCAAAATTATATATAGTTCTGATCTATTTCACCCTACTATGAGTTTCCATTGAGGAAACTGACCTGATGAAAACCATAAGTCTTTCATGAAGAACAGTCTTTAATCATAAATTTAAAAACTAAATTTTGAGTTAATTATTCTTTTATTAGCTGGGTTTATTTTGAGATTTTTTTTTCTAATACCATAAATATGCAATAAGAAATGCCTAGATAGTTTTAATTGAATCTTGTTTTCAAAACCATACGTTCATCCCATTCACTTATTAATGAATGATTTTTCTAGCCCCAGAAAAACATCTGAAAAATGTTAAGTGCATTATAATAAAACATTACATAAATATATTCATAAAATATTTGCATATAAATTTTGGAAAACTAAAGGCCATTTATTAATATAAGTAACATGATTAAAATGAATGGTAGTCAAATTAGTTACTTCCATATTGGAATAATTTTTTTATTGTTTATTAATATTTTTAAAGTAGAATTGAAAGAGTGATTCATAGCTATTCTAGTAAGGAGGTCAATGACAAGATGGATAAAAATGATCTCCACCTTTTTGGTGGGAATATTTAGAAACATGCCCTCATATTCACCAAACATTGTGTTACCAATTATTACAGTTTTCTTGTCTGTGACAAACTAGAGCAAGAGCATTGCTTTCTCCAAGATCCTAATCCTCAGATATTTGCATATGATTTTTTTTGTTTCCCCTCAGGCCCCTACTTTTTAATTAACACTTCCTCATTGCCTTTAACTATTCCTTTATGACACCCTTAATTTCTAATTTACATCAATGAATATGAATGTAGATAGATTAAAATGTGCCTATGCTTATTTATTCATGTGAAATGTAGAAAATGAGAGAACTTTAATGAAATAACTTATTTTTAAAAAAGAATAGATGCCATTTTGTAGCCTCATTTGATAGGACCATCTTCTCTTTGTAAAGGAACACCATTAGAAACTGAATTTCAGGTCTTTCAAAAACTTCTGAGGGGAACCAATATGAATTTTTGTAATGCTGGCTCATAGACTTGTTTTTAGTGGAAATGGGAGATAACATATAATAAAATAGACATACACATTTTGTGTAGGACTAATTGGCCCTTAAAGACCTTAATATGATGCCTTGAACTAACTTATTTGTTATTTTTGAAGTTTTTATTTTGTTTTTTTTTATTTTATGGAGAATATAGAAGAGGTCATATTCAAATTCTCAATATGTCCTAGTTTCTTTATTCAATGGCACATATAGTAAAGAACAAGTGTCATTCACTCATGTCACTCATGCTTTCTACAAGTCTACTGAAGTTATGCTTGTATTTCAATACCTGATCTTCAATCTATCTTGAAATAAATATTGTAGTATATTGGAGAACAAGTTTAGTTTAGTTCTCTATGCCTATTCATTGTTTGCAATGTTTCTGGTAAAAAAAAATACATCTCCATGGCCACTGATTAATCGATATTTTTATCATGAAAAAATTGCCATATGTAGTGAAACCCTGTTTATCAGTATTCATTTTCATTTTAGAACTGTTCATTTTGTAGTAGTGCTATACATGATTCTGTAATAAGCTTTGGATTGAATTTATTCATTTAGTTTAGAAAAAATTGGCTCGTTAGGCCTCTAATCTTCTATCCAAAAACCCCATCATAGCAGCTGCTATCATGGTTTGCTCCACATACATACTCTAAAATACCTTTACCACAGGATCCTTTTACTTCTTAGTGTGTGCTCTGCTTCTTTCTGTTAAAGAGATGCCCTTGGGCTGCCTGTACTTGTGTGTTTTGCACAAATATACAGGAATTTATGTAAAAGATGCCCAGTTATAATTAAGCCCTGAGAGGTGAGAGATTATGAATACTCTATGTCCCTTGCTGCTGAATTGGTCAACTCAACTCCAATTTATGATCTGTGGTATCTTTAGAGCAAGCTTGCATGATTGATCCAAAGCCACCCACCCTGGGGGTGGGAGTGCTCATGGATCATAGATCCATGCTTTACTCCTTCTATTTCCAGTTCTATTTTCCTGGGAATGAATAAGTTACTTCCACCACAATCTCCCTCTCTCTTGGCTTCCAGGAAATCCAACTCATATTTATTAAATTATTCAGTGAGAGTATTGATACCAAGGAAGTACTTTACATTTACATTTTCTCATTATAATTAACCTTTATGTCACTTTTTCACAAACATAGTTACTGTTAGCCAATTAAGTTCCAGTTCATGTTCTGTGTACTTGGAGTTTAACAGAGAACACAACAGATGAGGAGTCTATTTTAATATAGTTTGCATTCCAATTGGAAGAGGCATCAAAATACATACATAAATGCATACATACATAAAAATACATACATAAATGGATACATACATAAATATATATATATATATATATATATATATATATATATATATATTCCTGTGAATAAATAAATTCATAAATATTTAAGCAGAAAATAACCTACTGATGAGTGCTGTTCAGAAATTTAAAGTAGAATGTCATAGAAAATATATAAGATGATGCTTCAAATTTAGTAGCCAGAAAGACTCTGTAAAGGGGTAGAGTTATTTTGAATTTGAGATGTAAAATAACAGGATGAATCTAACTATCTGTCAGTAACATTCTAACCACTGTTTATAGCATGTGCAAGTGTCCTAACAGAGAAAGATATTTTGCCATGGAAAAAAAAAGTGGACAGATCATTTAGAATAGTATATGTAAAACACAGAATCTAGAAAAAGCATGAGAAATAGTCTGACTCATTAATGGGGACTTAAAAGTTATACCAAGTGCTTTTTTTCTGTAGTACTAAAGCATTTAACATTTGAAGAAAAGAATGAAATTAATGGGATGATTTTTTAATCATTCTGTGGATAAATGTTTCTAAAATGGTGTCATTAGTTTGATTCGTGGGAAACAGAAGTAAGGAATGCAGGATTGAGCAGAAAGAGAAATTAAATTGTAATACGGTTGCACAAAACATGTTTAAGACAATCACACAATTGCCTTAGACAATCCACATCAACTAGAAGTGGGACCTCTGGAATAGTCCCAGAGGTTTGAAGGCCTTTGTGATCAGACAGTCACTATTGACCCCTATGTCTGACATCAGTGCTCTGAGAAAATACACATAAATGCCATAGCAACAAATATTCCGAGTATCTGGGGGAAATGAGCACCTTTTTAAAAAAGGGGCATCCTGGTGGCACACAAGAACATACACTACACACAAAAAGAATGGAAACAGGGAGAAGGGTAGGAGTGTCCAGCAATGCTCTCAGGGGTAACTGAGAAAAGTGTTTGGATTTCAAATATATTTTGAAGTGAATTCTAATTTGGCAGAGTTGATACAGAAAAGAGATGAGGGTAATTCCTTCATTTTTCTAAATATTTTTATTCTGGATCAACTGAATAAATATTAATGTAGTTCTATGGAAAAAATGGCAGAAAATCAATATTTGATAGGAAAAATCAAAGTTCATTTTAGGATATATTGCCACTGTGATGTCTATGACATATTTAATATCAAGTATGTGTTCTACTATGCAAGTGTAAGATTTAGAGAAGTGTTTACAGATATGAATGTGGGAGGAACAACACACAAATTATCTTTAAAATCTCAGAGTTGGGTAAAATCACCTATGGCAGTATCAAGCTTTTTGAATCTATAATAAAATGGACATTTTACTTCTTAATCCTCATTAATGTATAAATGATGAAACAAGAGGTTCAAAGAATTTCTTGCATTGATTATGCAGGACTGAACGTTTGAAAGGACTTAAAAGACTATGCAGCTCATAAACTTATGAAAGCTTTGATAAAGTTAGAAAATATGATACCACAAGAGAAAGAATGGACGAGCAATCATTGGTAAAAGAGAGATTTTTAGGCACAATTCCCAGAGTCCTTTTTAAGTTGTGCAGAACACACTTCATCTTTAATTTATGAATCACTATGTTATGCATATGGCACTGTTCTAAGGACATTTATGAAGAGTTCCAGTGGGGTCTCAGGTATCTCACAGGTCAGGTTATATTGCTAAGTACAACTGTAAAAGCAGTTAAATCAAGTATAAGGTGTCAATTTATATACTTGCAAATAAAATAAATAAGTTTGTTATGGATGCTTTCAGGTGGCAGAGGTTGACCTATAAATAGCACATTACATATTACTAGTTATTTAAACTCATCTTTATCTTGACAAGTAGTCAATCTTAAGATTTCAGGAATCTTTAGAGAAAATAAGAACTGTATCAGTCCAGCTTAAAATAACTTTTATACTCTTACACTGTGTGATGTTCACTAGTATTTTCAATGAAATTCTGTTTATTTTGTTAAAATAAAAATCTGGTCCTGATTTCTTAAAGTGACTTCATGACTATTTCACACCTAAGTTTGAAAAAACACCAACTTAGTGAATGTAGAAGAAGGAAGCTAGAGAACATAAAATCTGGGTCCTTGGAAATATATATATATTATTTTTATACTTCTCAAAGGTACAAAGAATAGTACCTTATACTAAAAATTTTATTGAATGAATAAATGAATAGTTGATTGGTAATTTTAACATATTTATATTTTTGCATTTTACCATTTTTCCTTTGAAACATATTACATGTATTTCTAACCCTCATTGCCATTTGTTAACTGCTGTTTTTTAAATTTGTTTTTATTAATTCTACATGACAATAGAATGTATTTTGACATATTATACATAAATGGAGTATAACTTCTCTTTCTTCTGTTTGTACATAAAGTAGAATTACATTGTTCTTGTAATCATATATGTAATAGGAAAGGAATGTGTGATTCATTCTATTATCTTTCCCATTTCCATTCTCCCTCCCTTCCCTTCATTCCCCTTTGTCTAATTTGAAGTATTTCTATTCTTCCCTAACTCCCCACCACACCCTTATTCTGAGTTATCATCTGCATAACAGAGAGAACATTTGATCTTTGGTTTTTTGGGATTGGTTTATTTCACTTAGCATAATAGTCTCCAGTTCCATCCATTTACCAGAAATGCCATAATTTTGTTTCTTTTTATGGTTGAGTAGTATTCATTGTGTGTGTATGTGTGTATGTATGTGTGTGTGTGTATGTATGTGTGTATATATATATATATATATACATTATATATATATATATATATATATATATATATATATATATATATA
>NW_025999949.1:13930446-13947409 GCF_001458135.2 Marmota marmota marmota
TATATATATATATATATATATATATAATCTCACATCTTCTTTATCCATTCATCTGGTTAAGGGCATATCAAAATTTAAATGTTGGGAAAAGGAAGATGAAATAGAAAAAAATATTGAGAGAAAAATTATGGTAGGAAGAAATATAAGAAGATGTGGCATCCAAAATCCTAAGATGAGAGAGTCTGGAAGGAGAAGTGATCACTGGAATCAAACCTTGCTGAGGAACATGACACATCATGGGCTGAAAATGAGTATTTGTTTAGATGTGAAAAATGTTGGCAAGCTTGAAATTTTGTGGGTGGATGCTTTTATGGAGTGAATTAAGGAGAAAACAATAGGTAAGAAAGCAAAGACTGGAGAAAAGGATAATATTTAGAAAAGTACTTGCCCAAAAGAGAAGTTAAAAAAAAAAAAAGAAGCAGCAGCAATAAATGTATTGGCTCTTAGAGACAAGAGAGTGTTTTTTACAGGTTAAATTGCAATGTGCCTATTTAACATGGATAACAATGCAATAGAAAGGAAAAATGGAATGATTTCATAGATAAAAGGGAATATTGCAGGAAAGAATTGGGGAAAGAAAGATGTTGCCTACTGAACAAATGAAGATCTCTACCCTATGTAGGGGTAAGAGAAGTTTATGCACTTTAACAGGCAGAGTGTAAAACAAAAGATAAAAAAAAAATTAAAAAAAAATAAAAACATTAGTAGAGTGGATGTTGTGAAACTGGAGAATTCTCTGGTAACTCCTAATATCACAGGTGTGTTTATAGGAAAGACATAAGGGATAGAGATAATTAGATTTGAGAAAGGTAGTGATAAAAATATTTATCTGAAAGAGAGGGAGTTGAGGAATATAGTAGGTTTCATGAGTATCACAGAGGGCCCACTTAAGATTTCTTACAGTTGAACCAAATAACTGTTTTTTATAGCCATTTCAACTGTCTGGTTAAAGATAGTTTGTTAGTGAAAGACTACAGATTTAAGGTTGGTTCAAAGTGTGCTGGGGAAATGTAGATGAGAGAAGGTGTCGACATTAATATCAACAGAACTTTCTGAGTGTAGTGTTAGAAAAGGAAACAATGATAGGGTATAATTGTGATTAAATAATTTCCAAAGTGGGAGTTTTATAGCAAGTAAATGTTAGTAGGGTATTTTATAGCAATAATAGTATTGCTATAACAGGTGGTCAGGAACCTGGGTGAGAGAAAAATAGTTGGAAGTAAGGAAGTCAAAACATAAGTGCTCAGAGTGCTATAAAGACTATGGAAATGGATTTTGAAACCTCTTTGAATGAAGATGGAGATTTAGAAGATGAAATACAAGCAGAAATGACTTTTGCTTATAGTGGTGATGCACCTTGACTTCTGTGGATCAGATTTGAGACTTTGCCAGCCTCCAGCATGAGAGCATAGAAACTGGTGTCTGAAAATATCTTGTTCTTGTGCTATTGACAACTCAGATATTCAATAGATATTTTCTTCGGGTATTCTCTTTCCTGCTTTCCCAAAAGTAACCAAGATCTCCTCATGGTCACAGTTCTAACTTCCAATATCAACTTTGAGTCACTTCAACCCTTATGAAATACTTCCTTCCCAGTTCCACACATTGATAGGTGGCATTTCTCCAGTTCATTTAAGACAAAGGGCAGCACCTTATGAATGCTCTTTGCAAGGATTGTTCAGTACTGTTCTCTGCAGCCATGATCTTTCCTGTGCAGAACAATTAGAGCATTTCTTGTCTTTCTAAGCTATTATGCAACTCTGTTGACTATAACATAAATTTGAAGCTCCATGGATGGAAAAAAAATGAGTTGCCTGATTTTCAATTTCACTATTTCATCTTTAACTTTCTTATAAACTTCTGCTTCATTCTTCTGATTCCCAGTGTGGGTAACATCTTTCAACACTGAAGATCTAATCACTCTCTAGCTCACTAACCTGACTTAAGTCTCCTTCTTTTGTATGTATTTTTCTTTCCCAAAACATTGCTTCATTTTATGAATTTATCAATATCTGCCATTATCTAATACCCTATACATATGTTCTATCATTAAGCCTATATAAGTTTTTTGTTCTTATTTCTCCATGAATATCTAAAATGTATCAATATTTCTGCTTTTTAAATTGAATTAAATCAGTATGTGTCAATTTAAATATATGGTTGTTCCCTAGTTTTAACTTTATTAATCACAGACTCTTTTTGTTTATTATTTGATTGCTTAATATTTTCCCTGAAAAGTGCTGGGTAAAATGATTGATGAATATGTGAATGACTTAATTAAATAAATAAATAGCTTTATGATGTTATCTTCAAAGTATAATATGGCATTTTGAACTTGAAAGGTTTAAGTAAGGTGAATTTGAGGTTTTCTTAAAGGTATATATTTTGTCTATTTTTCAACAAGTGGCATTAAATTCTACAAACAAATATATTCATTCTTAAACCCACTACTTGTGGGGAAACAGACAATTCAGTAGCCATCATTCTTAGTATCTTGAATCATGTGAAATTTCCACTTTTATGGTTATAAAAGTCTGAATATTAGCAATTTTATTTTTTCAATTAAATATCTTGCAGTACAATGATAAATCCACCGGTATACTTTAGAACGTTTATAAAACTCTTTAAATTATCTAGTGAACTTTAAGACAGCATATTTGATTTACATCAAATATCCTTTTGATAAGTGTGATATAAATATCCATTTGCCTTTTTGATCAAATTTTGCATCGTAAGGATCTTGCATTTGAACAATGCTGAGACAGCAAAATACCAGTGTAATTGCATTGACATCATAACAGTTCCTTGGCAGCAATTGTGCTCTCAATAATGCAAATATAGTGCATAATTAAGGTAGAGAATACCATCATGATCAGCAGAACGCCTCCTCTGGAACCTATACAGTGTCCCTGTATTATAGCTCTGAGAGCAATGATTACATCCTGCCCCTTTGGAGGAGAGCACATAATGGGCAATATGTGAGAATCATAAATGATGGAAACCGACATGTGCAGCAGCTGTGTATCTTGGTTTCTTCAGATGTTTATTCATAAAATACATATTGCTTTTGTCAGTCTGCCTGGATACTATGAATACATGACACAGAAGAAGAGATTAGAAAAGAAAGTCAAATAAACAATTTGCTGTGTTTGAAATTGTGTTAAAGTAGAAGCCAGTTTGAGACTTAAGGACTATTTGCTAATTTATTGTGCATAAAAATTACAAAATATTTTTAATGTTCTAAAAGCCCTCTTTAGTCCTTTAAGAATGTAAAGCAAACCCTACCTCATTTTCATTTATTGATAGTCTCATTATGAGAGACTTTTTTAATGTTTCTGTTTTCTCATCTATAAATTGAGGAAAATGTACTATTTAAAAATGTGAGTTTTATTAGATTTGAATTAGATAATAAAGAACTATATTTAGCTCAGTGTTTGTCACAAACAACATACTCGATAAACCTTACTTATGCCTATTATTTGTCAACCAGGATCTTCTATATTATAAATATGTACAATTAAGTGACATCAGTTAATTTAACATACATAGGAATATATGGAATGGATGCCTATAAAGGCACGGACTTTGCTGATAATTCTAACCATTGAATTTCCAATACCTGAGAGTCCCTAACTCACAAATACTTATTTGATATTTATTAATGTATTAATAAATCCAGTTTACCATATGCAATTTTAAAGAAACCCTTAGGAAGAGAGATTTAAAGTTTCTACTTATGCCTAATTCTCATCTCTTGCACGGATAATTCATAGGTTCACAGAGCTCTGTGAAGTGACGTAAGGTAAGAGATGTTAATAAAAAGATTAATTTTGTTTATTTTTCTATTGTTGTGGGTGATATTATGTTCAATAATTTAAACTTTATTAGTCTACTTAAAACTCTTTCTAAAAGAATGAATTAGCTGAAAATACTAAAGGTTTCCTATATTAAACAGCAAAATAGATGGTAAATAATCTGGCAATGTTATTAAATTGATGGATTCTGGCAAACACTGTTCTTTCCAAGAATCATATCATAATTATTTAAAAAAATATTACTGTCATCATCACCATAATTTTTATTTTAAGTAAGTTCTGTGAACATTGGAAAATTAAAGGGGATGGGATAGACAATATAGTTGAATTATAAAGGGCATCCATGCCTTATTGAATCTTTCTGAAACCTGAAAAGCAAAGTTATTATTTAATCTCATATTTTGATCCTTCAATATTAATTACAAATCTTTCATCCACCTTATATCTAATTTAGTCATTTACTTCCATTTGACATTAAAATCATATCATATCTTCATGATTCTTTCATTCATGTTTGTAAAATTGCTTCTCCATAAGCAAGAAATTATTTGTTTTTTTAAAGATTGTAGGCAATATCAATCGAATTGAGAAATCTAATGTTGTTGTTAGATGTTTTAGAGTACAGAAACTTTAATGGGTTGTTAATGCCAAATATCTTATTAAATATTGTTAATAACCTTAGCAACAATGATTTTTGAAAAGTAAATATTATGTCATGCCATATACAATTATCCATTTTTTGGCCATTTATCTAACTGATAATTAAACAATTCTAAATGGGTCATTTTGCATAAATATTAAAAAATGAGAAATTTGGCTCAAATTGGTTACAAATTTTCTGATATAAATTGTACTAGTGGTGAGGTAGTTATTTAAATTCAATTCTGACTGGCTCAAATTCTTTATGTAATAATTTGTCAAACATTTTTCTTCTGTATTTTCCCTACCATTAAGGATTTATTCCTTTGTATTAAAGATTTCCAACTGTAGGAATCCTTTTTTTACTTATTTATTTAATATAATACTGGAAATTTAATCCAGGGGATTTTTGCCACTGAACTACATTCATAGCCCTTTTAATTTTTTATTTTGAGACAGGGTCTCCCTAAATTGGTTAGAGCCTTTCTAAGTTGCTGATATTAGCTGTAAACTGTTATCCTCCTATTCAGTCTCCCAAACCTCCTGAGTATTATGGGCCACTGCACTTGGTGAGAAAGCAACTCTTGCTAAAAATCAATAATTTTGGAAACCAACATAAATCGTCACAAAACAATCTTTGAGATCTGTCCATCAGAATCAATTCCAATAAATTGATGAAAAAGAAAGATTTAAGAGAGAATGAGAATAAAAACATGTTTAAATATAAAGCAGTATTTTTAATTAAAAAATGTTATACCTAATATTTCCACAATTTTTAAGGGTAATCTTCAGGAACGTTATATGAGTGAAATAATAATTTCTCATTTCCATATATGCATAATGTGTTAATTTATGGAAATGTTACAGTGAAAGCCATTAAATTATATAATTAATGTAATTGAATAACTATAACATATACACGTGTGTGTATGTATGTGTATACATTCTTTTCTTGTGGCTTTTTTCCTCATTATTTAGAATGCCATCATTGATTTCTAACTGAAGAAAATTTACTGTCACAAACAGGATTTCCCACTTTGGGAAGCAGTATCAGATCTTGTAAAAGACTAGGAATAGAACTACCATATGATCAGTTTTTTCCCTCCTTGGCATTTATGAGAAAGAACTGAAATTGGCATACCATAGTGATATAGCCACTTCAATATTTATAGCAGCACAATTCATAATAGACAAATTATGGAAACAGTCCAGGTGCCCATCAACTGATGAATGAATAAAGAAAATGTTATGTATATATGCATGGCAGAGTTTTACTCAGCCATAAAAAAAGAGCATGAAATTAAAGGCATTTACTGGAAAATGGATGGAAATGGAGATTATCATGCTAAGTGAAATAAGCCTAACTCAGAAAGTCAAAAGTCAAATGTTCTCTTTCATGTGTAAAAGCCAGACCAACTTAGGGGGAAAATGGAGGTGATACCACAAATATAGAGGGGAGATTAGTGGAGTGGAGAAAGGGTATTGGGGGGAGGAGGAACGGGCAGGAAAAGAGAGGAATGGTGGAGTGGAATGGACCAAACTATGCCATCTACATATATAAATATGCCATAGTCAATTTCACCTTTATGAAAATCTACAAAGCACTGATTTTAAAAAATTAATAAATAGAAGAAAGACCAGTACAACAGAAGAAGGAAAATGGGGAGAGGGAGCAGGGGATGTAATGAGGAAGCATTGGGGCTGAAATGGAGCAAATTATATCCCATATTTGCATGATGATGTCAAAGTAAACAGCACTGTTATGTGTAACTATAATGACTTCATAAAAACATTAAAAACAGATTTTCCTAAACTTACAGCTCTCAAAAAATAAATGATAAAAAAATGCAGTAATCTTTTCAATCATTGAAGTACATATTTAATGGCCTAACCAGTTACTTTTGGATTAAAGGGGGAAAACCATACCTTTTGATATGAACTGTAGACATTCACTAAGCAATATTCTTTTTTCCCATTTTTGGGAAGACTTGAAAGTTTTATTCTTGTAGATACAGAACTCATACTCAAAAGAACTCTTTATGATCCCCAAAGGTTGACAATTATAGTATCTTTACAAGCTGGCAGAAAGATAGAGGTGTTTTTCAGCTTGATTTAGCTTTTCTTCTAAGGGAAGAAGATGCTGGCTTGTTGAGTACATCACAAAGTAAGAATCTGAAACAATACTATATTTTAAAAAGAAGGAGACAGAGCCTTATTATATTATGTAAAGCCAGCTGTTCTGTATTTCTATGAAAACAGTGCCTAAAAGGAAGAAACTGTGTAGAACAGATTTCAAATGTTGATTTTCCATGTAAAATTTATTTTAATATGTAGAAAAATATAAATGTTGACAGATTTCTCAAAAGTCAGAGTGCTTTTAAAGATATTCAGTTCATAGGTAAAATGAGAAATTTAGAAAAAAAAGATATGTTTGTGTATTTGTAAGCTCAGATAGCTACCTTCCAACTTAATATTTTGTAAGAGAAATTTCAATATATATTTGAAAGCAACACAAGGAAAGGGGAAGAGGACTGAGGGGAAGAGATCAGATAAGGCAGGAGCAGGGAATACAATCAAAACCTAGTATATACACGTATGGAGATGTCATAGAAAATCTCATAATAAAAATAAATCAGTGACAGTTATATCTATACATACAGTTGAATTCACTGTCAGTCAATGTTATATGTACTTTTTAATATAAATACATGCATAATACATGTAGTTATATAGCTGTATTCATATTTGAAATCATTTTATTGTATTTCATTTATCTTATAGTTCAGGTACTAATTGAACTCATGTGCAAGCTTTATGTCTACATATCCTTTAGATATAGGACATTGTGATTTTAAAACTTTTTACTTTGCTCTACATGACTTAAGTCATTATACTCTTTTAAATTATCTTATATAGGCAAAATATATGAAAAAGAAAAAAAAGCTGCCCTTGATAGAAGTCAACCAGCTCTTCTGACTCAGGTAGCTAGCTAGATGATAATGTTCAGAAGCTCTGAACATAAGTAATTTGAAAGAATACAAAAAGCAGATAAAGCTTATAGTTACTGCATTGGTCATCTTTCCATCACTATGAAAAAATACTGGAGAAAATTACCTTAAGAGATAAAATTTTGTTTTGATCCACAGTTTAGTCTATGGTTGCTTAGTCTGTTTCTTTTGTCCTGTTGTGTTGTGGGAGCACAATGACAAAGGAGACCTGCTCACCTGATGGCAGCCAGGATGCAAAAAATTTTAAGAGGCTAGAGTCCGAGTACATCTGCAAGAGCATACTTCTACTGACCTAACTTCCTTCATCTAGGCCCTACCAGCGGAAGGTTCTGTCACATGCCAATAGCACCAGATAGTGAGGACCCAACCTTAAGCATATAGACTTATGGGGTAAATTTCAGACACAAACTATAATAAAGACCATGGTGGAGTGAGACCAAAAATGAGACTGCTCCATAATGGCTGAGCACAACCAACCACCGAAACACTGCCCAAGTCACAAAAATGACTTAATACCAACCACATCTCACCAATGTTAATATAACTGCTGCTTCATCAGCATATTAAGTTTAGTCTCACTTCATTACTTCCACCTTTCAGATAAAAATTAAGATAAGCATAGGGTTGCCTTTCCCTATCCAGGCTAATATTATGCTTCCTTGAATCTTCTCCAAAATAATGTAGCATGTGTCAAAATTCTGTAATTCATCTTTATGCTCTTTCCACTGTACCTCATGCTTTCATGGTCTGCTATCTCCTTGTTGTATGAGCCAACAAACCTGACTTTGTTCCTTATGGGTATGTTATTGGTGGTCTTTCACTGGAGAGAACTGATTGATTAAATCCTTAGAAGCTGTATGCAATTATTATATGCCAGTAAATATCAGTCAGCAATGTGCACGTTTTTCAGAATAGGAATATACAGTGAAGAAATATATCAAATATCTATTTTCTGACTGGCATCATGTTTAGCAATTTATATATTGACTCTTATTAACTGCCCTGTGAATTTTTCAATATTGGCTCCATTTTGCAACTTATGAAATTGAATCAGTGTTAAAAAACATAATCTGTATATGAAGTTTTGTTTTTTGATAGAAAGTCTCCAATAGTGCAGCACAGGTGTATAACTTTTCTCTGTTTACATGATCTTTACATTTAATGAGTAATTCAGAAATGCATTCAGGATAGACAGAGATTTCAATTTCATGACATCCTTTAGGATTTTCATTCTACTCTTCTTTGCTTTTCAGATGTTCCCACTCAAACTAGGTCTCAGGTTTAATTTTAAACCATGGCCAAGGTAAAATTTCTGCATTTTGGACAGTATATTTTTACAGATTTTGTTATGCTTAACAATAGTATAAGAAAATAGTTCGGAAGTACTACTTCCTTTTCCAAGACCTGAAACATTGATAAAACTTACCAGTTTTTTTTCTGGAATTTGAAAATAACTGTGAATAATGAATAAGTATATGTATTATTTTTTCAAATATTCTTTCTTCCTCAGTATTATTAATTCAATTACTTGGTTTTGTCTATCATTTACCTATTTAATTTATATTTAAATTCATTCTGTATCAAGTGTCACTATGTGTTAGGAATGCCTTCTGGGGTCTATGAACTTCTATTAATTTATACTTCTATTATTTTTCTAAGTATAAGTTTTTAAACTCCTTCAAAGTTTAAAATTTAATTTTGATACATTTGTATTTATTTTATTAATTTATGCTGCTTATTAAAAATATTTCAAAACTCTACTGATTTTCTACAAATTTTAATCTTGACACCCTTATTTTTCTATGTTTTTGAATTTTATATTTAACATTGTTTCTGTACAAAACTAGATAATTTATTTGAAGATTTTAAATAGCATTTGGTTGTCAGACTTCTGTGACAATAGCTTTTTTTCTGAGAGTTGCTTTTATCACCATTTTCACTAATCCACCAGTCCTTCAACTCAAAATATAAGTGTTAAAGACTACTTCCAAGCAGTCTTTAATAAAACTTCTCTCTTACTCTGGAAATATCATTTTATCTCCACTATCTCTTCCCCTATTATATCAGTTATTATATGTTTATTTTCCAGATTTCAGCTTTTCTTCCTAAACTTTAAGTATCTAAGCATTTTAGGGACCAGAAATTATCCATTTCTTCTTTTTTTCTGAGGTGGGTACCGGGGATTGAACTCAGGGGCACTTGATCACCTAGCCACATCCTTAGCCCTATTTCATATTTCATTTAGAGACCAGGTCTCACTGAGTTGCTTAGCACCTCACATTTGCTGAGGCTGACTTTGAATTCGCAATCCTCCTGCCTCAGCCTCCAGAGCAGATGGGACTACAGGTGTGCACCACTGTGCCTGACTCTATTTCTACTTTGTCTGTATTTACTCAAATCATTTCATATGGGCTTATGGTTTTCAAAAGTTAGTTGTACTCTTTTTTACTTCTCTAATTCATCTTTTTTCCTAGTGCCAGCTCTATATCCCATCTCTACTTCTTCATTACTACTTGGGAACCCAATAAGTATCTCTAACTGAATAAGTTCAAAGTAGAACCAAACTTAGGCCCACTGGATAGTAAAGATTTTTGCACAAGGTATAAATCTGATAAATAATTTAAATTATTAAGTGTATGAAAACTCCCGTCTTAAAGCAGTAGCTTTTAAGTAGAAATTCTCATATTTTGAGAAATAAGAACACTGAAATACACTAATAGAGAAGTTGCTTAGAGAATTAACCAGAAATGCCATTATAATAGGAATAAAAATGGTAGAATAAATGCATTTTAAGATTCATAAAAACTGTTTTATTTTTGAGATTGTCAGGTCACAATTAAATTTTTATAATGGGTAACATTTCTTTTTATAATGTGAAATATTTCTCCTTTCACAGTTGTAATCTGTTGAGGAATACCTACAGTTCATGTGGTCATTTTAAATATATCACTATGTCTTTTTGAGGGGAAGGGTTTGGGAATTGAGTTCAGGGGCTCTTGATCACTGAGCCACATCCCCAGCCCTATTTTGTATTTTATTTAGAGACAGGATTTCACTGAATTGCTTAGCATCTAATTTGCTGAGGCTGGCTTTGAACTGGGGATCCTCCTGCCTCAGCCTTCCAAGCCACTGGGGTTATAGGCATGGCCACTGCACGCAGCTCTTTTAAACACTATGTATGACTGTCAAACGAGGACTTGGACTTAGGTAACATCTCTCTGATTTTATGGACCTGGTATACAGTTTAATTAACTTGAATAAGATTAACTTTGATTATATGTAAACTTTATGACTCTATATAAAGAAAAATATTTTTATAAAAGAGCTTCCATAAATAATCTTAATAATTTTGCAAAATGTAAAGTTATTCAATATCTCAGCCATATGCATTATGTACTTATGTGTTTAGGTGAATTTCAATGGGAATAGGGGCTTCAAAATTTCATCATATATACTAAACGTATTTAACCAATTTTCACAAGATTATTTTAAATTCCTTATAGGTATGTTACCTCTTTCTTTCTCTTTCCTTCTTTCTTTGAAGCTTCAAATTTTTAATGTCTTCTCCTGCTTCCCTAAATAATTCTCCTGACCTTATAAAAGTAAAATGAATAATTTTGAAAGGAATCCATAAAACTTTCAAGTGGTTTCCTTAAGTTGATTAATCAAAATAATATTGTTCTATTTTAATTGTACAGAAATTGTCATATAGTATCTTAACCATATACTTGTTTCACTATCACTTCTGTTATGGGAAGCTAAAATAATTTAGATCTTATCTAAACAGACTAAGGAAATGCCTGCAACTTTTAACTTTTCCTGCTATGAATCTTCCCCTTCTACAATAGCAAAACCTACAACTGAATAGCAGACTTATTAAATAATTTAATCACTGAGTAAAATTAAACTGGATAAAAATGTAGCCACATGCATATCTTTTCTAACACTCCCATCAAAACACAGATGTGATCAAAGGCATAAATTTATACTCTTCTGTGTGCCATGCTTCTTTCATTAGACAATTTTGATTCTAATTTGTTGTGCATGGACCTTATTATCTAATTACAGTCTAATTTTGACAAATAAAAACCATTGCATTAGGGTATCTCTAGTCTTAATCATGGACAATAATATACTGTTCTTTGACATTCAATTTGACAGCCCCTTCAAATTCAGAAATTGACTTGCGAGAGATGTCCAAGGTCATGATCCTTCAAAGCACTGTTTGTCAAATTGCCCTGACACACCTCCTGCAGGATAAAACTACTCTTTGATTATTAATGTGCAGTGGAAGGTAGCATAGACTCGCATACTGATCTTATATATCAAGAAAAAAATGACAAATGAACAGGTGAAAACAACTCAAACTAAATGCTATATATGTATATATATATATATGGGGTTTTGTCAGAGAAAAAAGTATGATGAATATACAAAAAATTATTTTTTAAAAAATTCTAGGTTTCTAAATGGTATTACAAGTGTGTAGAAGGAAATGCATAATATTCGAAGTCCTCAACATAAAACACACGGAATATCTGTGCAAGGATTATTGCCTTCACAGTTGAAAATGCAATCAGTAATATTGATGTACAAGATCAATTATATAAATAATAATTCAGAGATTATAATGAATTTAATTTTCCTTTGCTATACTATGTCATAGATCAATAAAATCATATTCATTTAGTATTTATTATACTTTGATAACTAATTCCAAACAACAGAGAATATGAAGCACATACCTATAGATGCCTATATTGGTTCTGTAGACATATCCTATATTTGTGTATATGTATATTTATATATATGATACATATAGTTAAGGAGTATTATTTTTATAAACATAACTTGTATAAATTATTTTGGTTAATTTTATGAAATTCTATTATGAAATGACATATATCACCCCAAATATTCCATATGTGTATATTTGTATGTATGCACCAAAATACTCCTAAAAATATCAATCTATTTACAAGGGCAGAAAAATATTAAGACATCAGTAGATCTTAATTATGTGTTGGGACAAAGAGATAATTTCAAAAATATCCAGAAAAGGAATGAAAATTATCTGGTATCTAATTTCTTAGTAAAACTGCACTACAGGATATTGGAAAAGGCTTTTCAAAACTTTAAGATGGAAACAATTTAATCCATCAGTTTTATAAGTTTAAATGTTATCTTTCAAGGATCAATGTAAAACAAAATACATTTCTAACATACAGGATCTTAAACTGGCCTCTCTCTCCCATGCATCATTTCTTAGAAAGACACTTCCAGTAAACCTGATGTTGAATATCAAAAAAAGAGGATACCATGAATATAAGACAGAAACATGTAAATGTAACTTAGAATATCTGTGACAGCAAGTCAATTAATCATAATATTACTATATCAAATCCATAAAACAAGTCCACTTTTGAATAGGAGAAGAGTAAGTGTCTGAGAGGTGTTATTAAAAGGATGTGACATATTTTAAAGAAGAGATGAGGTGAAAAAAGAGGCGAGGAATGGGTGATTTAATGGCTAAACTGGGTAGTAAATATATATTTTTAAATCTATGTGTAAATTAGATGGGAGAAGGCCTTATGGTTGATTAGTTTTTATTTCTCTGAATATTGCTTACCTAGTTCTTTTTTTCTGCATTCATGCTTCCTACCCATGATGATGTCCCCCCCATCATTTAAAATTTTTAATAGTTCATTTCTTTCTTACTCATCTCTTCTCCAAAATATTATAGATTGATTACACAAGAAATGTTAAGAAACACCTGATTCCCAGTCATTGCCTTCTAATTTCAACACAAATTTTGTGTTCAAATAAATCAATAGGTAGTCAATGGATATTTACTGAATGAATGAATGAATGAATCACACCATAAGCACTTACAATAATGTTTTCTCATTGGAAATCCACATCTGAATGATTAGTTAGGAGCAAACCAGAGCGATAAAATGAGCAAGATTTTTTCCTCTTTTTCTTAAAATAATTAATAATTTGCTGCATTGGAGTGGAATGTGGATGGAAAAAAGAGTGACAAAGTTTGAGCTGGGAATGTATCTTAGTGGTAATGTTTGTGCTTAGCATGTGCAAGGCCCTGAGTTTGATCCCCCAAAACACACACTATTCTTGGCACTAATACTTTGATATTGGCATCAGTGACAGAAGATAAATCTAAAAAAGACAAAGATGTTTTGAATATTTAAAGAAGAAGATTTTGAATTAATTATAATATATAAGAGGCCAACAGCCTATTCAGATAGAAATACCCACATATTTATTTATTGTGTTTTTTTCCAGCATCTGCAAATATTAGAAATTCTCATAGTTTTCCTTTTTGATGATGTTCAATTGCACCATGAGATTGAAGTGTTGTTTACAAGGCAGATTCTTAATAGGATATATTGATATTGATCTACTATATTCTAAATTTCTTGAGAGCAAGATATCATTTTTATACAGATGTATGAATGATGAACTACAAATTGAGTGAACAAATCCAGAAAGAAGCAAACATGTTTTTAGCCTTGGAATTCTTTTTAAATCAGAATTTAAATCCAATGATATGTATCCAAAATTTCACTCCACAATTTTCGGCCAAGCTTATAGTAGCAAACAAGAAAGCATTCAATAAAGTATTTTAGAATAAATCAGGATATCTAAAGTTAATTCATTTGAAATAAAATAAGCATCTGAATATCCTACTAGTTATCTTAGAAGTTGGATTTGTGCATTTTCAATAAAATGAATCTTGAAATATAAAAATTATTGTATTATCCATGTTCAAATTCTACCTCTTTGTCATAAATTATATAAGAAACAAAGACTAATACATATTTCTTTCAATTTTTTGAATCATATATGACAGTAAGATTAAATGTGTTTATTTTATATTGGATTCTCTCCCAAAATGATTATCAAAGTCACTTTGAATTAATATTCTAAGGTTTCTTCTTTTTATAAGGATCTTCTTTAATTCTTTGATATTCAACATAATTCTTCTTGATGATCTTACAAATAAATCATTCTTGCCCATTTATTCATCAGATACTGAAAGGATTGTCAGAAATGAATTCATCTGACTTTTTGGAAAAATGAACACATCACTTTCATTAACTTCATTATACTGAGCATTGTTTACAAGATTTTCATTATTTATGTTTAGTTAATTATTTTATGTCATATTTCAAATGCTAGATTTTCCCAAATGGGTCTGATTATTTGATCAACAGGGGAAAATAGGTGTTGATTTTAGTTTTAAGGGAGAGATATATTGGAGTGGGAATAATTTTATAAGTAAGCATTTACTGATAATTATGCTCTTAATGTCATGTTTCCTTTGGGAAACATTTGATAAGTAAACATGGATATATAAATGAAAATCTTTAAAAATATTTTTTTTTCTGTTACTGGGGATAGGACTGAGGGCAATGAGCAACATCCTCAATAGTTTTTAATTTTTATTTTGATACAAGGTCTCACTATGTTGCTATGGCTAGTCTCAAACTTGCAATTCTCCAGCTTCAGCCTCCCAAATTGCTGGGATTACAGTCATGCACTGCCACACCCACTTTAAATGGAGAAGTCTCAGATATACAACAGTGAGTTCCCTCCCTGTTGTCTTTGCTGTCTAATGTCCTCTGCCTGTGTATTGCCTGCTATTGTCCTCAGAATGTAGCAGAATTGCTCTCAGCATTTATTCAAAGCTAATTTCCTACATTAAGTGAAGTTTTATTCAACTACTTAAATGTTAATTAGTTTTCAATCATTGATTGAATATGGTACATATTTATTTTATATTATTTTTGGAAATAGAAATGAACATGGGGACATAAAAGCAAAAATGAGAAAAGTATGGGTTAAAATATTTATTGGTAACATGGGGGAAATTTTTAATACATTCAAAATACTATATAATATCCTTCATAGTAATTTTTAATTCCAACTAATCTTTCAAAGAATTATGATCATCTAGACACTAAATTTATTGTACTGTAGTAAATATATTCTCTGCAGAGCATTATGTAATGTTTTGTGCTTTTTATTATAATCTATTTTTAATTGTTTATAGTTAAACAATTAAAAGGTGAAGTTTAACATTTACTAGTGCCACCACTTAAAACACTGCTATTATTGCTGAAGGTTTTGAAGTGAAGGCCTAGTATCCAATATTGTCATTACAAGAGGAGAGAATGTAGAAAGACAAATCAAACTCCTAAAGGGAATACTTTTTGAAGGAGAACAGAAACTTACAGAGTGAATCATCAGCTAAAATATATATGATAGCTTGTGGGTATGTTTCATTGTTCAGCAGTAATCAATATGACAACCCAAGTCAGATACTGTAATAGCAATAACTTTTAAAAGTCTTTGAACATTTATTGTTCATCTCTCTTTTATGTCATCTGATTCAGAGTGCTTCAAATTTGAGACAATCTAAGTAGAAGGTAATCATTGTTTTTGAAATGTTAACAGAGGCAGTTTGAAGAACTATTTCAGTGTTCTACCTGTTGTTTTTTTGTAGTATTTTATGCCTTATAATAAAGCTAAAAGTAAATAGAGTTATTAAAGAAAAGTCTACAAAGAATACACATGTTATGGTCCACTAGTCATTTTCTACTTACAAAATGGACTTCTGTAGGTAAACATAGCAGCCACACATGTACCCAATCATGTGTGCATCAGTAAGGCTTGACACAGGCATGCATTCACACATCCATGTACAATTTCTTAGATAGCAAAAAACATATAACACCACTCCTAATCTCTCTGTATAATGGAAAACAATTAGTATGGGGTCTGTGCTATTAAAATCAAAACTAAAAGTTTACTTTTTATTCAAAATTGCATAGACTAAACTATACATGTCAACATTCATATCTCTAGTCTCTTGAATTTTATTAAATGATTTGATTTGCAAGATTAGTTAAATGGAAACTGTGTTGTTAATTGTGGCAACTTTGAAATGCTGGATCTTACATGAAATTTCCATAAGAGAGAGTAGTGACCAAAACAAGACTGTTAAAATCTGACCAGGGGATGCTGGATTTTGAAAGAAAGTTAGTGTGTCCAAGTCCTCAAAACTCACCGTGAGTATCTGTAACAAAAATGAAGAAAACCACATCAGCCAGGTGCATGATTTGTTTATCTTCTTTATTTCTTATCCTCTCTGCTCTTGGCAGGGTTACTTTGGGGAAAGCAGGTGGGGGGAACTTGAGAACCTGATGGATAGGAGAACGGGAGAGCAGAGGATGAAAACATCAATAGCTGTTGAATCTGCCAATTATCAGGCTCAATACCTAATATAGACACTGGAAGTGTGTCTTCAAAAGGAGAACAAGTGTGGCTCCTTAAGACCACACAGGAAAATAAGCAACACTGTGTTATTACCTCTGAGGCTTCTTCTCCTGTGCCCCCAGTACTCCCCATCTCCAACATTCCACACCTCCACAAAAAAAAAAAAAAAAAAAAAAAAAAAAAAAAAAAAAAAAAAAAAAA
>NW_025999949.1:13948575-13957543 GCF_001458135.2 Marmota marmota marmota
AAAAAAAAAAAAAAAAAAAAAAAAAAAAAAAAAAGAAAGAAAGAAAGAATCTACCGGTGGATTTTATACTGAGAACAACTTTTTATCATATCTTTATACATTCATTGTTTTAAAAATGTAATTTTGCTGGGCTTGGTGGCACATGCCTATAATCCTACCGTCTAGGGAGGCTGAGGCAGGAGGATCGCAAGTTCAAAGCCAGCCTCAGCAAAAGCGAGGTGTTAAGCAACTCAGTGAGACCCTGTCTCTAAATAAAATATAAAACAGGGCTAGGGATGGGACTCATGTCCGAATTCCCCAGAGCTCCATCTCTGGTACCCCAAAATAAAGATAAAAAAATATAAATAAAAATGAAATTTTTAGCAGGAAGGTCAAATATGCTCTAGTTGTTTCACTTGCTCTGAGAAGTATAAAATGTAGTTGGAGTAAAAGATAACAAATTTAGTAGCAGTAAGACTTAAATGTGAAGGGAAATATCACATAGAAGATGATAAAAAAATAAGTAAAATGATACTTTAAATGAGTAAATTACCCATTGCTGCACCCATGGACACATTACTCTATATCTCCAAAACCAGAGGGATTATTCAGTGAGTACAGTCATGTGAACTGAAAGATATAATTCAAGACATGTATTCAGCATATTTATTTGCACATGATAAGCACAAAAGGTACATTAGGATTTAAGTTACATATTTAAAATATATTTAAATATATATACATTCCCTTCAAAAAATTGCAGCGTAATGATGGAAATTTTCTACCATGTCATTGAGTGTTCATATGCAAATTGGGTCCTCAGAAAACAATTATGCAAAATTCTTATTGGGGTTACCTTGGTAACCAAATCTTTGGGAAGTCAAGGAAGCAAAGGGGACAATATTGGTATGTTAGTCTTTGTTCTTCAGAGATATGGAACTAGAACCCATAGGAATGGTTGGGGGAAGGAGAGAGAGAAGATAAGAATCTAACAATTCCCAAGGTCTATAGTAGGCAAGCTGGAGGCTGAGGAGAGTAAGCAGTATAGTTCCAGTTCAATGCTACCAGGATTGTAGGAAAAAAAAAAAAAAACAGGGGAAATTAATGAGTGAATGAATGAATTATTTAATCAATTAGAATGTTCCCAGTTCATGCAGAGAATAAGGATGGAATTTCTTTTTACTCAAGGGAAGCCTTTATGTTTTATTCAAGGCTTCATCTGATTAAATCGGACCCACCCCCTTTAGGAAGGAACCTCTACTTCAGTCAATTCCGATATTAATCTCACCCAGAAACATCCTTACAGCTGTACATGAAATAATGTTTGTCTAAATATCTGTGCAAGCTCAGGCCCAGTCAAATTGACATAAAGAATTAATCATCCTAGCTGGACAACAATATAGTCTAAACACAGGTCTCAGATTTTCCTACAAGAAGCTCTGAATTTGGGATGGTTCTCTATTAAATCTTAGATATTTTAACATTATTACAATTTTACCCTTTGATATTTTCAGTTTCTTGAGTAAAAGGTGAACCAAATTGAGGCAAAGACTTGTCACATCCTTCAAGTCTGTATATAACTGTGCACTTTCAAATCACATGCATATACCATATGAATATGTTTATTGTACAAGTAAACCAATAAAATAGTCAATGAGTCAGAATTTTACATTACATAGTTTTCTGAGTCACAACACATTGATGAATAAATGAATAGATAGATACTTCATTATTTTACTCATTAAATATAAATTTATTCACATATCATTTGCCAAAAACTAAAATATCCAGTGAGAAGGAATTAAATCTACCTTAATGAATATGTAATTTCTCTTAGTCACAGTTATATACTGTTAATCACGACCAAATGATAATCTTAAAAATAAAATTATTTAAAAGAATGCTAAAGATTTTATTGGATGGAGGACTTGTCATTTATTTGAGTTTATACTTGTCTATACTTTTCTTGTGCTAGGCATTTAGGTAGCTTAACTAATGATAATGCCTAAGTTACTTCATATATTTAGTTGAATAAGCTAAAAATATAAATTCAGTATTGTTATGCAATATAAATAAGATCTAAAATGAAAATGCATATTAAGGGAACATGGATGTGTAATAATCTATAAATCAGTGAATGCTGATTTGAAGAGTTTATTTTAGTATCTAAAAAAATAGGAAGTTCACAAAAATCGAGTTAAACATTTTTTTTTATATATGAGGAAAGACATAAAACCAATTCATTAAATAAATGGAGAAAGTCTTCACGTGTATTTCTTTTCAAATTTAAAAACAAGAATAATATGCGTAAATATTTAGTTTATGTCCTAAATTATGCCCCTTTTTAGACATCTATTTTAATCTCTATTATAAATGTAAGAGACAGGTATTATATTCTACATTTAGAATCTTGAAGAAATATAAACACAGAAAAGTTAGTATGTTGTGAAGAACAATTTACTAAGCTTGAATTTAAACCCTTATGTAGGAATCTAAACTCCATAGAGCATTAACTTTAAAATTTCTGGTATTATTATTTGCTATTTTTTGCATATTTTTCTCTTCCAAAACTTATGCTGAAATTTAATTACTATTTTAGAAGAAATAAGATGTATAGCTTTAAAGAGTACAGCATTTATTACTATTTCTATTCTTAATGATTGCCATTCTAACTGGAGTGAGATGATATCTTAATGTAGTTTTGATTTACAATTCCCTCATTGCTGAGGATATTGAACATATATATATTGTATATTATATAGACATATATAGACATATAAAGACATATAGACATATACATATATTATATCTATATGTATATATATATATATATATATATATATATATATATACACACATACATATACATATATAAAGGGGTTTTATTCAGCTACAAAGAAGAACAAAATTATGGCATTTGCTGGAAAATGGATGGAACTGGAGAACATCATGCTAAGTGAAATAAGCCAGACTGAGAAAATCGATGCTGAAATGTTTTCTCTCATATGCAGAAGTTAATCAAAAATAAGAAAAAAGGTGGGGGGATAACATAAACATAGAAGAGAGATTTGTCGAACAAAAGGAGGTTACAGGGGAGGAAGGAAGGACAGGAAAAGAGAAAAATCTTGGACTAAAATTGGCCAAATTATGCTGTGTTCATATATGAATTTTACTTTAATGTATACCTATAAAACATACATAAATAAGTAAATGGAAAATCAGCAGAGTAGAGGAAGGGAAACCAGGTGAGTGAGGAGAAGAAGAGAGGAAAGGAGGAAGTAGTGAGGACTGAAACAGAGCAAAGTGTATTCCACACATGTGTGAGTACCATTAAAACAAAGGTAATTAGGCCATGAGGATTCTACACCATGAATGGAATTAATGCCATTCTAAAAGCGTAAGTTTAGCCCCGTCTTGCCCTCTTTCTTTGCTATTATGCCAAGTAATGACACAGCAAGAAAGCTGTGTTAGGTGCAGACATCCTAATCTAGGACTTCCCAACTCCAAAACTGTGAGACAATAAATTTCTGTTCATTATAAATTGCCCAAGCTAGCCAGGCACAGTGGCACACACCTTTAATCCCAGAGGCATTGAAGGCTGAGGCAGGAGAATTGACGTTCAAAGTCAGCTCAGAAATTTAGGGAGTCCCTATGCAATTTAGCTAGACGCTGTCTCAAAATTTTTAAAAATGAATAAATACATAAATAAAAGGGTTGGGGATGTAGCTCAGTGGTAAAGCGCACCTGGGTTCAATCTCTGCTATGGAAAAGGAAAAATAGATAAATAAATAAAGAAATAAAGAAAGAAAGAAAGAAAATAAATTGCTTAATCTAAGTTATTTTAGTATAGCAGCATAAAACAGACTAGGTCAAGCCAGGCAGTGTGGTTCATGCCTCTAATCCCAGCATCTTGGGAGTCTGAGGCAGGAGAATTGCAAGTTCAAAGCTAGCCTCAGCAACAGCAAGGTGCTAAGCAAATCAGTGAGACCCTGTCTTTAAATAAAATACAAAATAGGGCTATGGATGTGGCTCAGTGGTCGAGTGCCCCTGAGTTTAATCCCTTGTATATCCCCCCCAAAAACACACTAGTCAGCATTATATAATGATGTATAATGATGCCATATTTTAGTGTTTGATCAAAATTTTTCTGTAAAAAAAGATATTACAAACTAGTAGCCTTGCAAATATTAAAACAATGATGTTTCTAAAAGATAAAATCATCGGAAAGAGATTTTTTAAAAGGGTAAAAAAAAAACCCATGTTATGTCAATATTTGCTCTTAAAACACTACTTATTTAGCAGGACAAAGGAGATGCTTATGTACTAGGATATACTGCTCATAATGCAAACACAGCTACATAGAGCAGACATTGGTATGAATTTATTCTAAAATACCTGAAACCTGAATATCTCTTTAAATATCTATTTTTTAAGGTAGAGATAACAGGGTCACAGAAAGGTGTGAGAAGGTGGTGGGAGTAGAAGAAAGAGAATGAAGACCGGCAGGTCGGGGGTGATATTTACAAGAAGTTTAAGCATTCAAGAATAAATGAAAGTAAATTCATTTGAATAAATGTCTGTGTATTTATAAAGCTACTTTTAGCCATAAACTTATGTGTGTATGTCTGTAAAAGTGAAAATACCCATTTGATTTCAGTTGCTTTCTAAAATGATAACAAAGAGAATTCAAGAAAAGTTAATTTATTATAAATATGTTTAATGTTTTCAAAAGATTAAAGATTGTTGTGTATTGTTAGATTGTTGCATATTTGCTTCTTCCTTCTCTAAACAATTGTATATATTTTCCATACCATTTAATGTTTTTTTGAGACTATAATTCTCTAAGTTTCTGTGGTTCAACTGATTTCCAGTTAATATTACTATAATTAAAATAAATTAAATATCTTTTTACCTGCATATCTTAGTATGAAAATACATCCCAAGAATGTAAATTAAAATGAGGAAACTTACTTATGCATTAAAAACTCTTCGAATGACAAACTTTGAATCAAATCACAACATTCTGTCTTGTTATGGCTAAACTACCAACTACAATAAATGTTGGTGACTCCATTTTCCTGAGACTGGTTTGGGTCTAGCTGGATGCCTCTTTCTATGGAAGTGAAATTTCTGTAGCCATTCCATATCTTATATTCCAATATCTTCTTCTTTGAGAGAAAAGAAAAAGAATATTCTTCCCTCCCCACCTCCCCCTAGACCCCAAAACATCAGTAAACGCCTCCTTTATTAACACTGGTCCTGAAACAAGATCTACCCTAGTTGTCCTAAAAGGAGGATTTAGGAATAGTCCTCCTGGTGGAACTATGCATCTAAAAAATGGGAATGGTTAATTTTTCAAAAGAAATTTGAACTTTGAAATGGAAAAAAATACACACACACACACACACACACACACACACACACATATATATATATATATATATATGAAACCAAAATTCTATATACATTCTTCTATAGCACCTCTAGTTCCAAAAATTAAATCAATTCCCACATTGAAAAATTTAGACCAAATAGTATAGACCTGTAATCTTCAAAATTTAGCTTACACAGAAATAGCCGAAGCACTTTTAGAAAGTGTTTGGTCATTGACAATTTTCTCAGAGTTTGGGTCCAGTATTAGACCTGTGTACCAGAGATCCCCACTGGTGATTATGATTTATGGGTAAGAGATTTTAATGAAATCCACATTTATGTGTCAAACTTCACTGACAGACATTCTGTTTCAATTTAAATACATATCATTAAAACTATTAAGATTAGGAACTATTTTTTTATATATCTCTTTTAATTTTTACTCCTCAGCAAATTGAAAGTATATATATAAAATGTATATATAATAATTTTATACTTTTTTATATATTTAAGCCATTATACTTATTCTTTTACAAGTTAGTATCTTTTAAATTTTTATTACCATACATGATCTTATTTTAATGGTCCTTTGGAAGACATATTCATTATTTTATGAATTAGATATCTTTTAAATGTTTATTAGGTTATGTATATTTAAGTATAAATGTTTAAATTAAAACAGAAATGCTTTTTAAAAAACTATTATAACATTTTTCTCACAGATTAGAATTTTATCTTGTTCATGTTCTTTATGATTTATAAAATATGAAAAATTCAAATATTATCTATTTGTTATAAATCATTGGCTTTTTTACCAATAAGAGACAATGTTCCAGTAAGGAATATCTATAGGTCTGCTGGACTGGCATCTTTGGGAAAGACTAACCAGTTCAAAAGCAAAGATGTGAGTCCCATTGTCCATTCTAGGAAAATACATTGAGTTGTGGGATCCTACTGACTTCATGTTCATTGATCTAAAGTTAGAATACTGCCAGGGAAACTGGTTATAACCCTCTTCTCCCTGATCCTGTGTGATGGATGATTCAGGGCAGTAACCTTTTCCCTGATGAGCTTCGAGGGATACAATGTGAATTCTTCAGCTACAGCTTTATGATGTAGCAAATGACTGGCAAAATATATTCATATTCACCTTTTTTTTCTGGTTCAGAAAAATACCTACACGTTCCCTGTAAAAGACAATTATGGTCCTGAAGAACATGCTTTGAAATTGAATTGTGTGGATTTGCTGGTTTTCTTAGAAGGCTTTAAGAGACTCACTTATTGTCAAGAGGGAAGCCTTGGAAAAATTAAACTTTACATTCCAGTGATCTCTTTCCTGCTTTCTTTATACATCCACATATTTCTCCTTCTGTTTCTTCCAAGCACCTTACTTTATTCTTTCCTTGTGCTTAGGTAAAATATTTTCATAATATAGTAACTAATAAATGATGAACACATGAAAATATCAAGAAAACAAATATTATATATAAAAATTTTAAAATTATAAGAAAATTCATTTGATGGAAAAACATTGGTAATTCCCTTTAATTTTAAATCTAGGAAAAATATAATGAGAGTATAGAGGTTTTATGTGAAAAAAATAGGAAGTCATTAAAATCTTTTGAGTACCCTTTTTATAAATATAAATTGACAAAATACAATGTAATATGTAAACATAGGACTAAAACTTGAACACGACACTCATGTTCAGTAATGTTAAGTACATTTTGACATTTATTGTTAGAATACAGTGATGGTTCTAAAGATATAAATAATTTAGCAACTTGTCAAATTGTTCTATGGTAATTCTATGTAAATTTAGTCATGTAAATTTATGTTTGAAATATTTCAACTGCCAAAAAAATATGTAGGGAAGAAAAAATAAATTGGAAGGAAATGGTAACATATGTTTATCCAGAGTGATAAAGTTAATTCTTTTATAATTTTTTTCTGAATATTTCCCCTACCTGTACATTTTTCAAATATAGCACACACATATGGTTAAAATAGAAAAATGTTGCAGGACGCAGTTTTGTGCACACCTATAACCCCAGTGGCTTGGAAGGCCAGGCCTGAAGTATCACAAGTTTTAGGACAGTCTAAACAAGTCAGCAAGGCCCTGTCTAAAAAGAAAATATAGAAAGACTTGGAGATGTGGTTAAGCACCTCTGGGTTCAATCTCTGGTTCAAAAAAAAAGAAGAAGAAGAAGAAGGAGAAGGAGGAGGAGAAAGGAAAAAATAAGTGCTTTACTATAGCATATCAAATATTTTCATTTTAATAACTCAGAGCATAGTGTATTTGAAAGGTTATCAAACTAGTTGGATTATTATAGTTACACATAGGCAAAGTATTCCTTTTTTATACTTAAGTATCTTAATTTATATATCTACAAAACAGTGATATATTCGTTATCCTATTTTATCTGGCACTACTGCATTATAGGTATGTTGACAATATTTTATAAATAATTTATGGTTTAACACATTGGTATGCATAAAATATATGTTAAAAAGATATTGACATATGACTTAGAAATATAATTAATAGAAGGTATACATTTTTAAAAGTTATTAATTATTGCCATATGTGAATTGATAATATTATATTCTCAGAGTGTATCAAATATTTCTCAAATATTCATGTGATACAATTATTTTATATATTTTCCTAATCATGCTGACTAGAATATATTAAAAGAAATAATTTTTGCATACCTCTATATGTATATGTTTCTCTGTGTAGATTTTTATGCAAACTAAAGTTTGAGGCCTAAATATTTCTAAGTATATCTAGTAACTATGAATATTGTGTTTTATTTTAAAATTTGAATGAGGGCTAGGGATATGGCTCAAGTGGTAGCACTCTTGCCTGGCATGCGTGGGGCGCTGGGTTCAATCCTCAGCACCACATAAAAGTAAAATAAAGATATTGTATCCACCGAAAATTAAATATTAAAAATTTTCTCTCTCTCTCTTTAAAAAAATTTGAATGAAAATATATCAATGTTTTCATATAAAATAAGCAAGTATATTAATAAGTGTATAAGTAAATAAGCATCATTTCCTCCTGATTTCTACTAGGTCTTTCTTAAGTAGTCCAGCAGAAATAATATCAGCTTAGATTCGAGACGGGAAGATGGCGGCGAGGGGAGTGCATTACCCCCGTGTGCTGCTTCACTGTGTGGGAGTATGACAAGTCAGGACGGCTAAAGGATATCTTGTTAGGAATTTCCAGCAATAGTGGGGTGCTCCGGAACCTGGAGGAAGGATTTCCATCGCATGAGGATCTGCTACGGGGACTCAAACGCGAGAGGTTTGTTGCACGGAGGGTAACACGGCTTATTCAGCAAATCGCCCCGCGGCTAGAGTCTGCAGCGCGCGCTGGGATAGAGACGCAGGGTTACAGCGCTGCAGTTTCTGCCAGCCGCGCAAGCACCGTACTCAGGGCTGAATTCTGGGTTCGAGACGGGGGAAAGGAAGCGGTCCATCTCGGTTCTCCACACCGGTCAGACCACAGAGGAGGCCAGCAGCCACCATGATGGTAAACTGACGTCACCTTCCCTGCTTTCGACTGACCGCAGCTCATTCAGCCATAGATCAGGTAATTTCAGGCTGC
>NW_025999949.1:13960825-13975772 GCF_001458135.2 Marmota marmota marmota
TGGGGAGGGGGGAGGGTGGAGGATGGGAAAGGCAGCGGAAATTTGTAACATTTTGAACAACCCACAATAAAAAATTAAAAAAAAAAAAAGAAATAATATCAGCTTAAATATTTATTATACTTTTACATAGCTCTATACTTTACAGAGCCTTTTCACTTTTATCATCTTATTTATATAATTATTATTACTTCTGAAAATTCTTTGCCTTTTACTTCCAGAAATTTGAAGGTTTTACATTTCTTGAGCACAGGTCTTCCAGAAATCTTATTTATATTACCAAATTTATTGCTTTTAAAATATTTATACTTTCTGACCTATTCATTTGTATCAATAATAACAAAATTTGAATTCATTTTATGCTTATTATGTGTTTTTCATGTCTTCCAGACTTTGAGTGCACAAAGATAATAGAATTTATTTTTACTCTCATTTCACCAAAAGAATCAGATAAAAGACACAATTTATACAGATGATGCTGGAAAAATAACTTTAGAGAAAGAGATCACAAATGCTGAACTTGGGTGGTCACACATGATGATGATAATATAGAGTCTATTTCACTCTACCTCACCATGATAATATATATAGACTCTAATTTCACTCTACTTCTTTATGACCTACAGTTATATTAGGACAATAAATTCCTGATTTGAAATATCTAGAAAAATGTTGTATAAGTCTGCGGCCCAAATCAGGAAAGTGGACCTATATCTCTGTCTCAAAGGCCTATCCTATTGTCTACTGCCCTACAGATCTTAAAATATCCCACCTGTTTTTAAGCTATTGAGTAGGCATTTTTGTGTGTTCAGTTAAATTACAGAGCTCAAAAATTCCAGGATAATGCTGTTTAATCTTTGCAAATGCTTCAAAGTTTAGTTTTAGGTATGTTCTGTCCTTAATTTATGTTTAAATCCATTTATTTATTCACCAACAAGACAACAAAAACATCATTGATTTCCAGGCTTTGTATTAGTCTCTCTTTGTAATATATCATTTCACAAAGTCACTGCAGATGCTAAATTGATTGAGCCAATGGATATTTATCAACATCTATATGTTCTAGTTATTTGGGGTATAGAGGCATAGGATAGACAGGAAGTACCTATTCTCATCGAGCTGACATTGTAATTGAGAGAGTAAATAAAGGTAAGAAGAAAAAAGTCAAGAAGAGAGAAAAGAAGGAAGAGAGTAAGGAAAAGAAGAAAAAAACAGAGAAGGAAAAGAAAATTATGTATGCAAAGTTCTAAGTGGTGATAAATGCCAATAAAGAAAAACAAAGAATAAAAAAGAGATGGAAAATAACCACTAAGCATACAAATAACTGATGAGCATATTCAAGGGGGCAATGTATTTGATTTGCAGCAAAATGAGATTGGGCTGGGGCTGCGTGGATAAAGATGGAGGCGAAGCAGGAGAGGGTGAAGGGAGAAAAGGGTAGATTCGTAACAAAGGATAAGATCAAAAATGCCAATTCTAATAAAGAATGAAGTATTTTTTTAGTGAACAGATACATAAGCTGACTTATATTTTTGTTGGTTTACTTACCCTTTTTTTTTTTTTTTTTTGATACTGGGAATTAAACCCAGTGTGCTTTACCACTGAGTCATATCCCCAATTTATTTATTTATTTATTTATTTATTTATTTATTTATTTATTTATTTATTCCTTTGTTTGTTTTTGAGATAGATCTCTGTAAGTTGTGTAGGGCCTCTGTAGTGGCTCAGGCCAACCTCTAACCTGTGATCCTTCCTGATTCAACCTGCTGTAACTGAGATTATAGGCATGTAGCACTGCACCTGGCAAGTTGACATATATTTTTTAAAAGATGATTTGAAAAATTCGCTATAGGTAGGTCGTGATGGCAAGACCAACGTGTAAAGAGGATTTAGGAAATGGTTGCCATCATTATAGGAAGAGATGAAGAAACCCCATTGGATGTGTATGAATGGCCAGATTCCAGGCACATATGAAGGCAGAGGCAGTAGCTCCTATTAATGGATGTAAACATCATTCAGGAGTAAGAAAAAGAGTCAAGAAAATTAAATTCTAAGACCTGAGCAATCAGAGGAATAAAGCAGATATTTACTGAAAAGGAAAAGAATGGGTCAGGAGTGTATTTCTGAGGAAGAGTGAAATTTACATATGAGAAGAGCAGAAACAAAGAGTGATATTTCTCATAATTTAAATCTGATATAACTATCAGGCATGGAGAGACAACCAGTTCGTACTGATTAGATGCATGAGTCTAGATGTCAGATATATCAGATTGCAGTTATAAATGTGGGGTTGTAATTAAAGCCATGTGAAATCTTCTAGAGAGTGAGTGTAAATGGAGGTGAGAAGCCACACAAAGGCTAAGCACAATTTAGTGATCATTTAAACAAGTGATCCCAATCTAAGAGCACTTGATATAATATAAAATTGAAAAAGAATATTGTCTTGGAAGAGATGTAATAATCTGTTTCAAGAGGCCCTATATAGTTCTGTGTAAATATGGCTTATCTGAGTAAGATGAGGTAAAAAATAAAAATAAAAAAAAATTTAAAAAGCTGACTTTTGAATTTTTCCACATGAATATCATTGTGGTTTTTGTTGAGATCCATAAAATGATTGAGGCCCTCCCTCCATACACACAGACACAAGAAGTCTGTTCAAGAGAGAAAGAGATAAGGAGAAATGGAGATGGTGAGTAGTTATAGTGTTCTAGAAAAAGAGAAATAAGGCTGTACCTTGAAGTGTAATGTCAAGGACAAAAAAATCTCCTGGGGTAGAATTTATGAAATGAGATATGTAAGTATTAAAGCAGTACTCTGTTATTGAACTGTGATATACAAAATAAAGGTAATTGTGGGCATTGCTCTGTGAAAAGCACACATTTGGAAGCCTTACTCTTGAAACAACTAATTGAGTACTTGCTCTGCAATAGTGCTTGCAAATTTGTACAGAAGATCTAGCTCTTGACCTTGTTTCTTGAAGAATGCTAATTAAATTTTCAAATGTTTTCTCCCAAAATATCCATATTTGCCTTTGGAATGAACTGGAGAATGACTCAAATTCTCTTTACAACTGAATAAGGACCTCTATCAAATTTTTCCATTGAATCCATATGCTTGAGAGAATACTGATAACAATATTACTTGCTTTATAATTCCACAAAAGTACTCCTTGAGAAAATGCTTTCAGACAATTGCTAGATTTACCTTTTTGGCAAATGAATTAATTTAATCCCCTGCTTTAATTTGTAGTTCAATACAAAAGGCATTCTAAAAGGCAATTCATCTTAGCTCTCAAAACCAGATCATTGGAAACATCTTGTTTAGACAAAGCAAATGCCAGAGCAAATAGAAATTAACACATTGGAAGCAAAATTCTTTCTTTACTTGAATGTAAAGTGAACTCATTACTCCTTGTCCCAGTGGCTGTGCATTAATCAAATGATAAGAAGACATTCAAATATGCCCAAATTTTCAGCCTCCCATAGAAGTCTTATATGTGGGCCAAGTATTTTGGGCCTCTGATAAATTGCTGTTACTTTTACTTCTCAAAAATGCTGATTTTTGTTTCATATTTGGTGTATAGAATTATTAGTAAAAGATACTGCATTGGATATTTCAAATCTAAAGAGTTTTATAGTCAGTTAAAATCAATATTTATATTCATAAAATAATAGAATTTCATCTTGATTCATTGTTTCATAGTGCATGCTTGTTTTCACTGTTGTTTCTTACACTTGATTCTTTCATTAGTGTGTAATTTAAAAAAAAATCTAGATATTAAGCAATAGAAGTTCACTTGTGGGCTGGGGCTCTAGCTCAGTGGTAGAGCACTTGCCTAGAGCGTGTAAGACACTGGTTTTAATCCTCAGCCCCACTTACAAATTAACGAGATAAAGGTATTGTATCCATCTCTAACTAAAAATATTAAAATAAGAAGTTCACTTGTCAATATACTGAACAGAGAATTAAAAAACATTTGTAAAGACCTTATGAATGTGTGTGTATATGTGTGTGTGCATGCGGGCCTACACACCTGTATGCAAACGTGCACATAAGGGCTTCTGAATATAAAATATTCACCCTGAAGACTCATACATAGAATATTAACTTAAGCCCATTATTTTCTCTTCCACAGCCTAGGTGTATTGGTTGTGCCAAGGCAGTGGGTTCTTTGTAGGCAAGCCAATGAAAGTGCCTAGAGATAGCATGGTACCTGTGATTTATTAAGGAAACTTACAAGAGATCAGTGACTACTCCAAGAATGGTTTAGAGAATAGGTGACAACACCTCCATCCCTTACATTGTTTTGCCAAGTAGTGCCTACCCTCCCACATGTTGTTTTTCTCAGTGGCAGCTGGCTGGACTAGTGACATATGTCCTTTCCACAGCGCCCCCCGTTCTAAACTTGTCCCCAATTCAGAGAGGGACTTTAAAGTTTTTGTCAAGACCTGCAGTGCTGTTAACTTAGGTTCCCAGACCTGGTGGTGAGAGGATAGAGAAAAGACAGACAGACACACAAATAGAGAAAAAGCGGGTTCTCAATGGTTGACTCCTTCTTGGCAGGGATACACAGCTCAGCAGATTTTCAAATACAATTGAATATGAACAAAATAAGAGAATCACTTTTAAATGGTAGAGTTAAAGATATGGAACAAAATGAAGCAATCAGAAAGCTATGTTGGTACTATAAGAATGATTACAGTCTGGGAAATCTACCTCAAAATATTTAGAAACAATAGTATTTTAAACACTCATTTTATCTATTGTCATTTCATATTTTTCTACCATGAATTATACTTTATCATAGACTCTTGTTCTGCTTGAAAGCTCAATATCCCCCTAATTTATCACATAGCTTTATAATTCATGCTGATTTAAATTAATTTGAATTGTGTATTTTATACTGATTTTCCCTCTTTAAAGAATTTTAAGTTTTTTTTGCATCAAATGAAATTCATAATAGGGCATTTTATGTTTCACAGGTATATGAAGAAGGCTTTATAACCTCATTCTTATTGTCATATATTCTAGTCAGATCCCTAGTTTGAAAATGCAATTGCTACCTGCCAAATTAAATGTAAAAAATACATTGATTGCATACTTATGCTGTTCAGAATATTTTTACAAAATAACTACCTTGTTATAAAAATTGAACATTTCTTAATACTACTTTTTTGAATTCCTGCCTACGTTATATAATTGTGTTTCTTTTACGGAAATGAAGAATGCTTTCGAAGTAGAGGAGGGAAAACAACAAAGTAACTATGTTTAAGTAGAAATCAACATTCTGAATCTTTAAAATTAAAAAAATTAAGATAATATTTTTATTTGTCAGCCCTTTCTCCCTGAAGCTTAAGCAAATATTCAGAGTTAAGGATAGGAGATCAAATTTCAATGGACAATTACCCAATGAAAAAAAATGTCCTTAAAATGAATTATGTCTTTTGTGGCAACAAAAAACAAAGCGAGTTCTGAACATTGTGGTCTCTGGCACCTTAATAGATCAGTAAATTTATATTGTGTTATTCTGATGAATAGGACCAGACTTTCATTTGGAAATGTTCACCCACAGCTGGTAGAAAGGCTATGATAATATTGAACATTAGTGGATTTTCTCCAATGTTATCATAAAAATTTTATTAAGCTGACCTCATCCTCTCAACCTATGTCGCATACCTCATATTTTCATATCACATCTTGTCAAGTGAAGAAAATTTAGTCTGAAAATCAGGTGTAGCTGGGTACATCCAGTGGCGCGTGTCTATAATCTCAGCCATTTTGAAAGCGAAGGCAGAATAATTGAGAATTCAAAGCCAGCTTCAGTAACTTAGTGAGATCCTGTCTCAAAATAAAATATAAAAATGGCTGGGGGCTGAGGATGTGGCTCAGTGGATAAGCTCTCCTGGGTTCAATAACCAGTACCAAAAATAAAAATCAGGTGTACATATTTATGACAATCAGGTGTACATATAATATGACAATCAGAAAAGAGCCCAATTTCATTAAATTTATTTTTTAAAAAAAGAAAATCAGGACTAGGGATGTGTGTGCTTCAACAGTAGAGTGCTTCTCTAGGATGCATGAGGCCCTAAATTCACTCCCTAGCTGGGGGGGTGGGGGGTGGCTGGGGATACAGGGAGGAAAATCAATCATCAAAAACAGTTTGAGGATCAAAATTTAGAAACACAGATATAACCTGGACAATCTGAAATTTTAAGAATTTCTGCCATTAAGTAACAAGAAAAATGGAAAATAATGGAAGATTTTTCTTAAAAACAGAGCCCACAGACTAAATGCTGTGGAATCACAGAATAATTGGGAAAGAGGATGAAAAAAGACAAGGAGAGGTTGTCATTCACCCAGACAATAGTGGCTGTGGAAAAAAATCAGAAAGTTAAAAGTTGCTACTCAACCAGTGTAAAGTTTCAGTTACACAAGATCAATAGGTTCTAGAGATCTGTTGTGTATCATCATGTTAATAGTGAAAAATATTGTATTATAAACTTAAAAAAATGTTAAAATAGCTGATCCTAGGTTAGATGGCCTTACTATAATATTACAAACCCAGGTTTTTTAAGGTTCATCTAATGCAAATATTGTCTAGAATCCATAAAATGTCCTTTCATCCATTTTTTCACTAAGTGCACATAGCAGTACTCAGATAAAAATAATGGTGGTGGTAGTGATAAAGAAGAAGGTAGTATTTGTCAAATACTTACCAATTGATTTTGAGCTATATAAGTGAGTTATATCTTCTTATTTTAATTCCATGCATTTGTGTCATTTCAATTTATATTTATCTGAATTTAATCTTCACAAAATGCTAATGCAGTATGTTATTTCCTTGTTTAGTAAATCAACACAATGACTTATACAAATCTAAATTAGTTACATGCTGTTGAGCCCATTATTAAAATTCAGACAGTATGTCTAGAGCCTCTAATCATTATTAGTCAATAATTAAGCAAACCCAGGATGTATGAGGAGTGTTTGTGCGTATATTGACAGAAAATCCAAATTGGTCATTTGGTTACTCCCATTTCTACCAGTCTAATTGTTGCATTTTCAACCTGCTTATAACTACAATTAAAAAATATAGTGAAGGGATGTTAAAATAGAATAAGTTACTTACTGAAAGATTCTCACTATCAGTTCTAGTAGTCTGAGCAAAGGACTATTTCAGATCAGTTCTTTAGAAAAATAAAGCAAGTAATAATATCATCATTAAAGATAAATGGGAAATCAAACAACACCAAAGGGGAAAAAAATAAGAAAACCTATAGTTATAAATGGAAAAGCAAATATTAAAACAAAATAATAGTATATAAAAGAACAACAACAAAACACAACTATAACAGAAGGAGATGGGAATTGTTAGAGTCAAAGCAATTAAACAATGAAAGTGAATATTATTAGAGAAATTTAAATATAAAATTTTTATCAATTGTGAGAGTGGGATGATGAAAAATATATAAAAGAAAATGTTTCTGGATATAATAAGCGATAAATAGATGAGGGAGATTGATAGATATCCCCTCAAGTATACAGCTTAAAAAATTATATTAAATCTTTCTTGGAATGTAAAGAAAAAGATGAAGAAATAGGGAAAAAACCATGAGACAGTATTAGTCCAATCAAGATGTCTAATGCTTCATAAGTAGTTATAAAAAGTGAAATGGGAAAAGGGAAGTTAGAAAATTATAAAAGAGATGAATAATATATTAATATACCAGAGAAGGTATTCCCTGTCTCTTTTTATATCTATATTTGAATATTTTAAAGTTTAAGATATTTAAGGAAGCATAAATTAATAAAGTAATAACTGATATCACATATGGAATGAAAATGAGCAGTAGGTGATACGATATACCTCAGAGTAAATTTTATTTTCAGCAGAACTCCTGAAAAGGGAGTATGTAATTTTATCAATAGGAATAGTTTAGGCTATTTGAGTACTGAAAAGTACCCACTACACTTAGCATTCATATCATTTGTAATTTATGTAACATAAATTTAGGCATGATGGAGGGTACAAAATGATTCTAAAATTGAACTAGGAAATGAGGGGAAAGGGAATTGTAAACACAATATGACAAGGATTATTTTCAAAATGTTTGACTTCAGATGACAGTTGATATATAGAATGTTAGCTGCAGGTAAGATCAAAGAGAAGAATTTTTTATGTCTTTACTGGAGATTTGTGAGTTTGTGTACTATTTTTTTAATATGTGGGAGAATTTGAGCACAGTTAGTCTTAATGGAGCAGGAAAATGAGAAGACATTGAGGAAAAGAAATAATTTGACTTTATTAATAGTCACATATAAAGTTATAGTCTTTCTACATTGTTATGGTTTGGATATGTGGTGTCCACCAAAAGCTCATGCATGAAACAATGGAAGAACATTCAGAAAATAATGATCAGAGTATGAGAGTTGTGACCTAATCAGTGCACTGATCAATTGAATGGATTAACTGGGTGGTAATTCTAGGCAGGTAGAGTGTGGCTTGAGGAGACAGGTCACTGTGGGCCCTTTCTCCAATATTCAACCTGTTCCAACATCCTTTTTCTTAAACCAATGAAATTTCTTTTACTTGGATAGCCAATGATATGTTAATTTCAAAATCCAATGAATATCTTTTACTACTGTCCTAACTGGATTTTTTTGTAGTTATTTGCTCACTTCCTTCATACCTCCTTCATTTCTCTCCAATGTTGGCTCCTATAATATCATGTTTTTCTAATTCTGAGCTTTCTCTACCTTCATAAACTTCTTTACCTTTATATTTCTCTTTCTTCATAATCTTGTTTACTCTCTATTGGTCATAATCAAATGTTGTAACATTAAATCTGTGAAAATTCAAAAGATGTTACATCAGAGAAAAAAGCAAAATATTGAATGTTCCTTTTATTCTATTTGCTCAGAATATTTAGGATTTTATGATAAAAGAAACTTATCAGGCAGGTAGCTGGCCATGTTAATAAACATCTTTTTACTAATTAGAAAAATGCAAATTATGACTAATCTGTATTAAAAGAAACTAATCGAATATAAAATATTATAAGTTTATAATAACACAATTTTATTTGTAATTTAGAAAATATGTTATCACTCAATTCACTGCCTTCCTATTGAATAAATTAAACATTTCTATCAGTTTTCTGCTGCACAATGCTGTAATCAAAAATAAAAATATTTTTAATGAAGAAAGTAAATTAGAAAAGCATTAAATCAGTAAAATCTTTTGTTAGGGTTCCATCAAAGAAATCCTGATATTTTATCAAGGAGGTGGTAAAATGCTACAGAGCATTGTATTTCAAAAGTTTTTCAGTTTTCCTATTTAGTAAATACCCTCTTTGGGGTGAATTATCACTCTTCATCTAATGTGTTAGGCTACAAAATATTAATTATCTTTTCCATCTGGTTCAGATCCAGATATTACATAAAAGCAAGCAGTTTTTTCCTGGTTCATTGGGTGAAGTGCCAATATGGAAAATACAGAAAAGTCATGGCCAACAGAAATGGGAAAGCAGGAAAATGTATAAACATAAATATGAATAAAATAATTTAAAATTTACTTTGTTTTATTAAATGCATTGAATTTTATTTGAGGCTCACACTAATTTTGAAATTAAGGATTCACTCAAAAAACCCCACAAAAATCATGAACAAAAACTAAGGAAATTGAAACAGAAAGAATGTGAATAAAAAAATATTTCTAGCTCTGGTAGATAATAAAAATCTATTTAGACTTATGTTAAGAGTTGCACTGTTTTCTACAGTTGGACCTTAATTTCTCAATTTACAACAATCTCTGAAATGATGAATGAAAAAAAAAATCTATACATTCGAGTTTGTAATTATCTATATGTGTACCATATCAAACTTTCAAATTTAATACAAGGTACAAATGATTAAAATTATTTTTGAAAGGTTAATCTAAGCAGAAAATAGCAATTAAGAAGCTAACAGGAGAGGCTGGCAATTATTCTAGCATGTATTATTTAAGCCATGTGCATGGAAAGTTCACCTAGGAAGGGAATGTATACGAAGAGAATATGGGTACATAGTTATATTTAGGGAGCACAAGTGAGTAGCCAGGAGATATAGGGAGCCCAAGCAGCAACCAGAAAACAACAATGATGTTGTGTCCACAAGACAAAATTGTATGAAAAGGAGAAAAGAGATCAACCATGACAACTGATGCTCATAGGCTGAGAAAGAGAAGTTTTCACTGCATGTTGTAAGGTGAGAATCAAATGTACATAAGAGGAGTTTCTGTTCTATATTGGAAGTCCATGCAACCAATCAGTGGGAATTACCTTTCCTCTTCACATATTGTTTACACTTACTTCCAAACACAATTCCTACTGGATTTAGTCTCCTAAATATGTAATAAATCTATGTTTTCCTTCTCTACTGTTCATGCCTTCTTTCTTATCCTCTTCAAACTACTCTGATATCATTCTACCACTTTCTTAATTAATTATCCATGTTCTAGTCTGACTCCTAACTGATAATCATCACTGTTCTTTCTAATTTTAATACACAAATATAATCAAACACGCTTATATAATATAATTAAGTAATGCTATTAGAAGGAAAAATGTGCTCCCTAACCTTAAATTGTTGCCAATCCTGGTCTTCCCTTTCAGCCATCTTCATGACTGTATATTTATTCTACCTTGCAATTTATGTTCAAGCCAAACAATCATTACATTTTTAACCAATCATATTTTTGCCCTAGATCTAATTTTGCTCATGGTAGCCATTTGCATAGACTCATTCCTTTGCATTCACTCATTCCTTTACTTATCATTTACCATTAAACTCAAACTGATATTTTAAATTAGCTTTGTGTTACCCACAAAAGTCAACTTTCCTCAAGCTCCCACTACAAGATTGTTCTTAGCTGATTTTTTTTTTCTTTTTTAAATCTAAGTCTCTATCATTGAAAATAACAAATGCTAATATGCATTCTTCTCACTCCTTGAGAATTTGGCTCTTCATTATCTTCCGTCACCAGCACAGTACCAAAACATGTCCGAAGCACAACAAACATTGAATGACAAGGCGTGAATAATATCCACCCCAGTTTTGAGTGGTATATAACAAAGCATATGGATAGTACCTATGATGGCATGCCCAACGGTGGGTCATTAGTGGAAAACAGTAAGGAAATCATCAACTGAAAGAGAATAAAATTCTCTTTCATGAAATTTTAATTTTGATGGTTATTTACTCTTTCAATTTTCTTTTAAGTGCTTTACAGGCTTTTTCACACCAATTGTCCATCATCTTGAATAACTAGGAAAAAAAAACAAAACACCTAAAACTCTTAAATATCTATTATTTCAGATAGATATGAAAACAAAAGTGTACATTTCATACCTTTTATATATAAAATAATGTGACTTAATTTATCTGTATTCTATGCAGAAAATTCAATACTAGACAATTAACACAGGGAATATGCATAAGTTTTCAATTCTTTAATTTTAGATCTGAGTTATAATGGAATAAATAAAAAATAAAAAATTGCATTTTTCTTGTCTACTTTGTGGCTTTCTATCATGAAATAGTTCCTTGTACCCAGACTTTCAATTAAAGTTAATTACTTCTTTGATTATAGTGAACATTTGATGCAGTTTCTATTTCACTAAGACAATTTTAATAAAAGTAAGAAACATAGATTGTTTTGCCAAGCATGAATCTAGTGTATTATGCAGACAATTTCTATAAAGTCATTATTCAAAAGGAAGTAAAAATTGCCTCATTTATTCATGATATGTGTTTTCATTACAATGCAAGTTAATTTTATCTCTCAAGTGTTTGGAGGTTAATGGTCCTGGGAGTATGTACAGGAAATAATATTCTGACAGTTTCAGAAGCCAGGAAAGTATTATTTCTTAGAGTAAGATAAATAATAATGAAAATAATAATAATAATTTAAAAAATCAATGTTCCAGTTTAAATTCTGTACCTGCCAATATGAAATCTATTTTATTATCAGAATTACCATATATCCTACTGTATATTACCTTCTTCATCATAATATATGATTATTTTAGACATCTTCTTTCTAAATTATGATAATTTATAAGTTTTTATACAAGGCAAGATATGTTTCTTGCATTTCTGATCTGTACATATGTAAAACATACATCATTCCTCTAAGTAAAATAAGATCATTGGTTTTATGACAATATCAGCTTACATTTCCCCCATCAACATGTGAACATGAGTTAGAATTAACTGCTTTGTGTCTTTAATATTTAAAAGTATTATTATTTTAAACAAAAATAATTCATTTTTGCAGATTTGTGGTGGTATTTTCTTGTGATTTTAATTTGTATTTATTTAATGACAAATGACATTGTGTATCCTTCAGAGGGCATTAGCCTTTCAAGTCAACCCCTTTCTTTAGAAGAGTGTAGGCATAAATCATTTACCTATTTCCATTGATTCTCTGGTGATTATTTAGTTTTCATAGTTCTTTCTAAATTCTGGATACAAGCTTTTAATCAGGTATTATGTTTCAAAAATACCTTTCTTTTATAGATAATCTTGTTTTTTTTTTTTTCATTTTCTTAAGAGGGTTATTTAAAGAGCAAAAGGTTTTCAATTTGACAAAGATTTAACATACCAATTTTTATTGGGGCCAACTATATGTTCTATGTCTTACCCAAGGAATCATTCCTAATCTAAACCCATATATATTTTCCCCTCTGTTTAATTCTAGAAGTTTTATAGCTTTAAGATTTGCATTTAAGTTGATAATTCATTTTAGGTTAATCTCATAGATGTTTTGGTATCTGGATCAAAGTTCTTTTTTTTTTTGCATTAGAATGTCCAATTTCCCCAGTATACTTCTTGGAAAGACTCTATTCAGGAGCCCTTTAGAGAAGTAAGGTCATTGTAAAACCAACTGGACCCATATTTAAAGAGAGGTGGGTCCTAGAAGGAGAGAAGATTTATGAGCACAGACTTCCTTGGGGAAGATGAAGGCAGAGACCAGAATGATTAATTCAGCAAGTTTGTAGAGGCCAGAGCCCTGCAGGCTACAAATATAGGGGAAGTTCTCACCACTGTTGCAGGCATTCTCTCCAGGAACACCACTGGCAATTCAAGAAAATGTAAGGAATATTTTCATTTTCTTAAGAGCCATCTGCACTTGGGGAGCGAAACTGGAGTGGAAAAGAAAAAGTAGCAGCAATAGCAGAGACCCAAAATTACATCAAATCTTTTCCCCTATTTATTTTATGGTGAACATAAATGTCTTTATCATACAGAGAGAAAGAACACAATCTTGTTACCCATAAAACAGGAGAGAAAAAAACACTGCTGCTGGGAGAAGGGAAGAACTAAGTAAAACAATTCTTCTAAAAATGAACTGGAAAAATATTGGAGGCTCAGAAAAATACCAGGGGTAGAGTACCAGCAATACAAAGGCCACACTCAAAAGAGTTTCAGGGATTCAATGCTTTCCTGCAGGTGAGTCCAGACTAAACAATGCAACATTTTCCCAACTACCAGCCACCAGGCTGGCTGACCATTGGCAAAGGCAAAGTTTCTCTGAAGGGAAGCCTGAACTGCATAATTAAAATGAAAGACTTTAAGAACATCTCATTGGTAAACCATACAGCAATTGTCATAAATTATTGCTAGAGAAATCCAAAGACTGTGTGTGGCACTGAGTGTAACAGAGCAGCAATGGGTTTTACACCTAGCCTATCTCCTTATCAGATTAATTTCAAATCCCAAGTAAAGTTCTACCAGAAGGAAACATGCACCAAAATTTAGGCATTTATATAATATCCTTCCATCTTGCATAAGATGTCTGGTTTATAACAACAACATCCACAATATATCATGAAGAGAATCAAGAAAAAAGCAAGGCATTGCTAAGTGATAAAGCAAACATCAAACCACACTCAGATATGACAAATCATGGAACAACTTGACCATTACATGATAGAATTTTAGATAAAAGTTCAAGAATATTAAAGTATCTGATGGAAAATATAGATACTATTTAACATCAGTTGAACACTATTTCAGTGAAATAATTTCATCAGAGTAATAAAAACCATACAAATTTAAATTAAATTCTTTACATTGATAACTAAATATCAACATCTTGTGGAAAGGACTTTCACTAATGAAGAGAATTTAAAGATTTTCAAAAATAGAAGCTTTAAATTAATTTTTAGGGAATTGACATAATATTGTAAAGGGAGTTAAGGCAAAATAATATGTTTTCAGGTATAAATGTGTATTACACAGAGAAATGAAAAGTATTGGCAATAGTTAAAGGTAAGCTATATTTTATTTTTGCTTAGTTTTAGTTGTTAGTGTAAGAAACATTTGACTGTATAAAGCAGAATAGTAACAATATATTGTAGAAGTAAAGTTCATAACAACAATAACAAAAGTTACAGGAGATACAATGGAATATAATGTTAAAAAGATAAATATGCTATGCATGAATAGTAAACTATTATTTGATAGTAGAATTGGACTGTTTACAGATGCTTATTTAAAAGCTCAAAGAGAATCCTAAACCTTTTTGGAAAAGAATGACATAATAAAAAGTCAATAGTCAAGACAAAAGTGAATATTAATAAAGTCTAAATTAAACTAGGAGAATCAAAAGGAAAAAAAAATCCAAAGGAAAGTGCTGCAGCTGCCAGATGCAGTGGGTTTTCTCTCCTGCTTTATGGGCAGCAAAGTTTCTGTCCTCTTCTTCTGTATCTTGAAGATTTCTTTAAGACAGGTAAAACAGGGGGAAAGATCAAGGTGTAATTTTGTGCCTCAACTACAATTGCTGTTTTTTTTTTTTCCTCCTCTCTAGTTTTGCTCCACAGTTGCAGATTTGTCAATATACCTTCAGATTTTCTTGAGTACCCAGAGGCGTTCTTAAAAAAAAAAAAAAAAAAAACTTTTGGAA
>NW_025999949.1:13983887-13991445 GCF_001458135.2 Marmota marmota marmota
TTTTTTTTTTTTTTTTTTTTATAATTTTGAAATAGCGATTCACTGAGTTGCTGAAGCTAGCCTTAAATTTTTGATCCTCCTGCCTCAGACACCACTCCTGGAGTCACTGGGATTAGCAGTAAGCACCACTGCACCCTGAAGTCCTCACTCCAACCCTGTGAAATGAAGACATAGATCCTCAAAATGTGTTTGAAATTATGAGGGCCACAAGTCTCTCAAAATGCCAACTGATTTTGGATTTTAAAAAGATAATATGAAGTTTGTACTATACATTATATCCATCCAGTGACATCTCATAACCAAGCCCATTAATAACTTATTGTAATTAATTTCTGGAACAAAACATCTGAATATTCAGTTCATACTAAGTGGAGTAATAACTGTAAACTTTTATAGCTCAGTTCAGATTGTTTTTCTCTCCAAATGCATCATGAAAAACTTTGTAGTTTCCTTTGAATTTTGGAATTGAAGAGAAGGAATATGTAGACCTATGTTAGTCCCCAAAGAAACCAGATTCACAGGTTAAATAACTCAAAGGCAAATGACAGAAGCCTACTGTGTCTGATGCCAGAACCTGTGTCCTCAGCCCCTGCCCTCTGTCAGCGTGTGCTCCTCAGTGACCAGTACAGCTGCCTAGAAGATTCCTTCACTTCCTTTTACATTGTCTCACTCCCACATACTATTTCCATGTGCTGCTCTCCTGTCTTCTTATTGGTTACTAAAAATTGCCTTTTCACTGTATCCAAGCAAAATTCCACATTTTCTTAAAAAAAATTGTATAAATAAAGTGAGACATGGGCTTTGTTTGCTACAATGTGTCCTCAGGTCTGAGAAATGTCTTTTTTGGTTTGTGACTAAAATGGTCTCTGTGACTAAAAAGTTGAATCTTTAGGCAAGGGGCATTATTAAAAGCTAAGCTACATTAATAATGATAAAGACATAAGCAAAAACAAAGTTACATCAAAAATATCTTTTTTAAATTTTCTAATTGGAAATGTCCTAAGCCATGGTTCCCCCCGCCCCCCACCTTCTTCCAAACTTCAAAATCTGGAAGCTTAAAAAACAAAACCAAAAAAACTTTGTATTAATCTTTTGATAAAATGGAATGTTTTGTTCTGGCTTTGTCCCCCCACCACCTTTTTTAAAAAGTTTTTTATAACTTATACAACACTCATTTTATATATATATATATATATATATATATATATATAAATATTTATTTTTATATTTTATTATATTTATATACATTTATATACATTTATTTATATATACTTATATATATTATATATATATATACTTATTATATATATATATACATATATATATACATATATATATGTATATATATATAAAATATCCATTGTCTGGAAAACACCCATTCATTGTTTTGCTGATTACTTATTTTACATATTATATATTTTTTATAAAGATAATCTGCCTTTAACCCTCTAAATTAGAACAAGTGCTTTGTCACATTACAGTCAATAATTCCCTTTTAAAATATATGTAATCATTGTAATTATTTAATTTGTTCTCTAACCATAAGCTATGATTTGGATATGACGTATTCCCCCAAAGCTCCTATGTTAATGCAGGATTATTTAGTGGTAAAATGATTAGATTATGAGAACTATAACCGAATTAGTCTATTCTGCTTTGAATGGATTGGCCGGGAGGTAACTGTGGGCAGCTGGGGCATGGCTGGAGAAGGTTGGTCTCTGGGGTCATGTCCTGGCAGAGTGCATCATCCCTGTGCCCCTTTCTGTCCTTGTTCTCTCTGTTTCCCTGACCCCACTGGGAGTTGAGCTGCTTTCCCCTAACTGGGCTCGGGGGCCATGATGCCGTGCCCCACCTTGAGCTCAAACTCATTGCACCAGGGAAAGAACCTTTGAAATAATAAGCATAAAATAAGCTTTTCCTCCTGTAAGTTGTTCGGATAAGTTATATTTGTCACAGAGATGCAAGCTGACTAACACTGTGGTTCTGTTGTTTCAATAATTCAGTCTTGTAGCCTTATGTTCTAACATGATATCTACAGCTCAAGTGAATCCAGTAATAGTCCTTGACTGAATTAGTTAATATTTGGTAAGAGTGAGATGGTTGTTGTGATCAGTCATATCAGTGATAAGCTATAGCTAATCATTGATTGATAGTATTTATTTCTGTTATTTTCATAGAGACATTTATTCACCTTTGCAAAAAATACAAATAATATTTTTTTCCATTTGATTCCTTTCTTCTGCAAAAGTGACTTGACCTTTTATTTTTAAATTTTGTATAATATTGTGGTAATTTTATTTCTCACAATCACTATAATACTCTTATATTACTTTTGACAAATACCCCAGTATATGGCAAAGACCATAAGTATTAGTGAATTTAAATAGTTTGATATATTTCTGTGACTGTATTAAAATATCACATTATAGTCGCAACTTTTGCAGAATAAGGTAATAATTGCTATAAGCACTTAGAAATTTTATATACACACACTTATACAAACAATAGTTATTTGAAATTATTACTGTTATACTATTTTTTACCAATCTGCCAGGTTTTTGGAAGATTGTTGAAACAGTTAACAGAAAAAAAAAAACTTTTAATCAATATAGTGTTTTACAGATATAATCTTATTATATGAAGAGCAAAAAATGCTCAAAGGAGAGAACAGTGATAGCACAGTCTGACATCAAAGAATATCAGGGAAGGAGATACAGTCCACGTAAGATAAAGAGATGCCTGGCTGACAGCTATGTATTTGTACCTTCTCCTCTCTCAGAATTCCATTGACTCTAAGACACTGGGAAGAAATGAAAAACCACACAAGATTGCTTAGTTCTTTGGCAAAGTCTTTTAAGGGAAAATTTTACGTATGCAATCATTTGTTTTACAATAAGGTATTTTTATACCTTTATTTTTTATGTATTTATTTACTTTTATGTGGTGCTGAGAATCGAACTCAGGGCTGGCACATGCTACGTGAGCACTCTACAGCTGAGCCACAACCCCAGCCCCAATAAGTTATTTTTAATGTTGAGAATCTTTCAATATATTTCTTTTGTTGTTTAAGGTACATATATTCCTACACTAAAGGCATTGAAAATGAGGTACTACTCATATATACAGGGTAATTTTAGCAACTTAGTGAAAATTCACTTGTTTGTTATTTTATTAGTTGTAAGAATGAATAAGTCTTACTTGGTTAAATTATTGTTATTATTACCTCTCTATTTGTCTCTCTTCATAGTTAATTATTCAAGCCCTATTTTGCATATTTCACAAGGACACTAACATTTTTATTTATCATTCTATTATCACTCATAGTAGCTAACACAAAAGAATTTGATACAATTTTATTAGAGATATCACTAAGCTGTTTGACAATTACTTTGCTATACTAAATTTGTCTGGGTATTAGAAGCATAAACACACATGTGTAAGTATATATTAAGCACATATATAGAAAAATATGTATACATATGCACTTTTGGAACATATATGGATTTCAAATGCTGTCAATTACTATTTATTTAGGAATATGCATGTATACACAGTTTGTGAATTACCTGTGTGTATATACACATACAGATATACATAAACAGATATAAAAAGAAAGAGAACTATGAAAAACTGAATTCAGCAAATATTTTAACAGGATTCTTTTTATTTTAGCATTTACTATTTCAAAGTAAAACATATACATCTCTAATCCTGTACTTCCTATTCTTCTGAAATGTGTTTACTTGATTATTTTACCTTCTGGAAATAAATTCATTACTCTTTAATTACTATATTGTCAGCTCTCAAATATTTATTTCTCCTCCCATAACCTTAAGTTTTCATTTTTCTTCTACCAGCAATAATTTTGTTCTGATTCTACATTATTGGGAAATTTCTTCCTACTGACTAGAGTTGAACATTCATTTACAATTTATGTTTGTTTCAAGTTGATTTCAAACTCCTACAAGTTGGTGAGAGAAACTTGGAAATAAAAGAAGTAACATTGTCTTCTTATAAGTTAAACTAGTAAAATTCACTCACAATTAGTGTAATAAAAATTCAGAGAGGGTTGCCAGGAAGGTTACTGAGTATATTTACTGGAATATTTTTGAATCCTTGAAAACCAATAAAGCAAGAAAGCTTAACATAATGTTTGAGAGGCAAAATTGGGCAATGGTTTATATTTAGTAAAGTATGAAAATCAAATTCTATTTTAATTAAGTATACATAAAAAGGAAGAAGTTTAAAAATTACAAATGGTAATTTAGGCTATGATAGATGGTAAAAAAAGAATAGATAAAATTATATCATATAAATGCTAAAAAATGGAAGCCAGTATAGTTTTAGAGATATCAAAGTAGACATAAATGAAGAAATGTTATAAGAAAGGAAAATGTTATGAGAACATTGTAGTTTTACCACTAAATGTGCATGCTTCTAAAACACAGCTTCAAAATATATCCAAGGAATGACAGAACTAAAAGCAACACAGATAAATTTCAAACCATAAAAGGAATTTTCACATACATCTCTCAATAGTTGATTAAGAGAATGGAAAAAAATCAGCAAGTTTATGTAAGATTTTAATTATTATATTATTAATATTTGAATATATAATTCTAAAAAAGCCAAAAATTTATATTTTAAGTACACAGGCTTATGAAAAGTATTCATATTGTGTGCTATAATATAAAATTCAATTTTATTCATACTATGTTTTCTAATCAGTAAATTCAATACATAAATGAAAAACAATAGTAATAAAATACTGTAAAATGCTGAGTTCTCTAAACATTAAATAGACTTTAAAAATACTAGCGATCAAAATTGAAAAAAGAAAATAATTTAAACTTAATGGTAAAATATGATATATGAAAAATTTTGTTATGAAACTAAAGCCATACTTAGAAAATATTTTAAACTTAAATACATCTATTATAAAAAATAGAACAAATTCTATTTTCTTATTTGTATTTATTTTATAAGATAAAGTTAGCATAAATTAATTCTATCCAAGTAATAGAAGGGAAATTAAAAGATAAAAATTAATATTAATAAATTCAAATATTAAAATACAATAATGCAACAAGATTAAAATTAGTACTTTGAAAAACCTGGAAAAATGCATGGGCTAGAAGAGATGCATGCTCTTCTAGCATGATGGAGATTAACAGAAGAGAAGAAGCACACATATAGAAAGCAGGAATAAACTCTCTTCTTCCTTATTACCATGTTCTAAGCAGTTTTTCTCCTCCATACATTTCTGCCATGATGTTCTCCCTCACCTGGTCTATGGAGTTGCCTGTCTATGGATTGAGACCTCTGAAATCACATGTGCTCAATCAACTTAAAGAACATATTTCCAATCTCCCTCTCAGGCAGACATGGCCAGATGACTAATAAGATATATGTGAAAATTATTGGAAGTTTTTAAAATGGGAAGAACTACCTGCTCATTTTAAAAATTCTTTCTTTCGGCTTCCTGCCTAGAATTCTTGACAAATTTCCAACTGCCATATTTTTTTTTTTTGTCATGGAAAACCAAAATGGAGTAGAATTGGATCAGGCACTTAGAGAAGGCCATTATTGATCAGCTGTCAGACAAGTCCTCAGATGGACTATTGAACTGGGCTGCAGACATGCCCAGTCTGGATTCAAGTTGACTTGTGAAATCCTGTTATCCTTTGCTGATCTTCTAAACAAAAGACCACTTTTCCCAAACTGCCCAGAGAATGATAAAGCATCCAATCCCTATCCAAGACAGTTCTGCCAGAAGGAATAATTCCTAAAATTATATAATTACCAACCCCACTTTTAGTTGAAAGCTATAAATACAGCTGCCATTGTGTAAGTCCTCAGAACACATTTTCAAGATTATTTGAATCTGTGTTATACAGGAACAGCAATCTTAATTAAACCCAAATAAATGTGACTTACTTTGTTCTAAAAAATAAATAAATAAAAATACTAGAAATAAATCCAGCATCACCATAACAGATACACCAGACATTTTAAAAGGTATTTGTAGATAAAATAATGCATATTTGATAATATATTTTAATAAAAATAACTAACATGTAGGATAATATATCATACTGTGCATTATACTAAAAAATGAAAAAATAACAAGTCCTACTCATAAGAAGAGCATATTCATTACAGCAAAAACAAGGATATTACAAAAAAGTGAAGTCTAATTTTCCTTATTATATTTAATGACAACTTAAAGTATTAATGAAACAAATGCAACCATGTATAAATAGACAAAAAAATTACCATATCATTAAACTTATTCCAAGAAACCAAGCATGGTCTTATTGAAATTCTTATTATTAACAATTAAAACAATAAAAAAGATATTCTCCAAGATGTTGAAAATATGTTTGCTAAAAACTCAATATCCATTCATGATGATTATTAATGTCAGCAAACTATGAAAAAATAGGGGAGTCTTTAGTAATTAAGGGGGAAATTTAAACTCTTTTTTCACTGCCTGTTGTCAGTTAACTGTCTTAACTAAAATCCAGACATATTACAACCAAGTCTCTAGGTGCATGTTACAAGCAAATGGATATTTTGAGTATATATTATGTCAAAATATAAGATATAATGTCAAAGAAAAAAAACTATTTTATTTTATCAAGTCAGTCATTTCCATTTATCCTCTAATGAGCAAGGACAATACAGAAGAACAAAATCTTTTGTGTTATAAGAATGCTTTGTTAAGTCAAGGGTTTAAGTAATTCTGCAAAAGTGTGAAAATGGTGTTCCAGATGCATTGACATTTGTTTTGTGAGTGCCATCATGAAAAAAAAAAAGGCATTCGTTTTGATGACTCAATATGTTCAGCATGATCAGAAACAAGAATGTTTGTCAATTCAGAGTGTGTTTAAATGGAAAACTTATTGAGGTTGAAATCAGCAGATGACAGCAAGAAATGAAAAGGTTTTCTCATCAGACCATGAAATGAAATAAATCCAAATTGAATATCTAAAGAATTCAAACAATAAAGAATAATTATTTGATAAATCATTCTCAAGTTTGTTTGTGAACACATTGTCTTACTTCAGTTTACTGAGCAGTTCGTTTTTATCTCAGTTGATGTGAATATTTACTTGTATATACTCTAGATATAATCTTTTCTTGCCTAAATTGAATTTTGGAGAAAAAGAAAAAAGAGCTCTGGCCAAATAGTTACTTATCATTCAGGAATAATGAAGATGCATTTATTGAAGCTAGGTACCTTTCACAATTAAATTTAACAAAGTCACATTAAATTTATTTATATTTCAACTAAATACAATCTTTAAAAATTTGTAGATTTTGTAGTCAGACAATTACTCTATTTAAATGGTGCAATTTTAAAAAAAATATCTTGCATTTACTACCAACTTGATCTTTGCTGTTCCTTCAGTGTCTTCAAAACAATTAAATTGACAGATGGTGCTGTTCTAATGAATACTTTGAACTAATATTTCTGCAATGTAAGTCAATGTTATATATATATATATATATATATATATATATATATATATATATATATATATATATCTGAAAT
>NW_025999949.1:13992466-14003568 GCF_001458135.2 Marmota marmota marmota
TGCATGGCAAGAGAAAGGGATTCAGTTTCATTTTGTTGCATATGGATTTCCAGTTTTCCCAGCACCATTTGTTGAAGATGCTATCCTTCCTCCATTGCATGCTTTTAGCCCCTTTATCAAATATAAGATAGTTGTATTTTTGTGGATTGTTTTCTGTAATCACAAATCTTTTAGAAAAAGAATATAATAGGAAAGACTTTTATTTTTAAAGAAATTAAAATTCACTATGAGGGTAAAAACATCAGAATACACTGAGGACATTACTTTACCGAATTGGTTACTATGTTACACTTTATTATCTGTGTAGAAATTTATTAAAAATTTTTAAATAACACTTTCAAGTTTTTTAGTGGAAAATCCAGTTCATACCTTTCATTTTTTTAAAAAAAAATTTTATCAATATTCTTCTCATCTCAATATTTTTCAATACATATCTTATGCCAATTAATATGCAGTTTCCTTTATTTAACCTTTAGTTAAGACAAACTTGTAGTATCCAGAGCTTATAGTATTTCATTCTAAAATGCTTTCTGTTATTTTCTCTATGTGATTAAGAACTCAAAACAAAATGTCTTTGTGCATCAAGAAGGTTTTGTCGAAAATGCCGGGCTCTATCTGTTTTTTAAGGAAAGCTGAATTTTCTCATTTATTTAGAGGAGCATTTTTAGGACATTAGAGACTAGACCTTTTTTTTGGGGGGGGGGGCTGGACTGGATTTTTATGTCAAGTATACAGGCCAAGAGACTGGGACCAATGAAAGAATTAAGTTAAATTGTTAGATTCTCAGCTTAGTCGTAATGGGAAACAAAAACAATCACAGCAGCCCATAGGACTCTACTGGTATTGCTATGAAATACAGGAGAAAAAATAAAATGAAAAGAATACTTTTGACCCAACACAAAAGACTTAAATAACTTAGGTATATTGTGGCCATGCCTAATACAAATGTTAGTTGGTGGAACTATCTGAGACCAATGTAGAACTAAGTGGAAGTCTTCCCTTGGAAGAAATTAAGTCCAGCATAATGGTCATTTTGACTCTACATCTAAAACTTTTGCTTACAATCAAGTAACAAATATTGGCCTTAAAGTTGAAACAGAAATTAAGAGGTTTGAACTAGCAGGGAAAAAAAGATTCCTTATGGAATAATGGTCTTGCAAATTTTATAGTTCCAAAGTTTGGCAAGGACTCAGGAACCTCTTAATTTCTAAATGCCCCTGATAGATGAAAGGGAAGACTCTTCCTCTTTTGGCTAAGGCAAAATGACCATCTTAGTCCCAAACTGTGAAATGTCCCCAAAATTATTTTACATTTAAAGGTCTTACTGTTTTGGTCAATTGTCATAAATTGACCATTATAACAGCAAGCTCAGTCTACCTCATATTTACTAGATACATGTAAATATCTTTGGGTTCTTTGGAAAAAGTGTTTTATTTGATGCATTATTGAATCCTGGTAACATATATCTGTGTCACATATCAATCTTAGTCTCTAAAATTTGACTTTACTTTAAGATTTATTTGAATTGGGTTTGTATTATGATAACCATGAATATTTTATGGATTCTTGGACCCTTTTAAAATGTGGGCATGTGAGATACAGACCCTTGATTAATTCAGTTCTTGAGGCCATGAAGTAATATCACCATGAGAGTTTTTGAGTAAAGAGGACAAGCTTCATCTGTTGAAGGACTCCCACCTCTACACAGGCTTCTCAGTAAGAAATCATTTAATAGACACTGCATTGGAACCATAATTGACAAGATTTATTTTGACTTTAATTTCTTTGCTAAAATTTAATTATGAGTATTTAGTTTCTTCTTAGAAAATTTATTCAGACTTTTGGCATGTTTTTTATTGATGGTGTTCATGCTACCCTCTGATCTCATTAGAGAAGCTTGAAAAAAAAAGAATTTAGCTGAACTGTCTGAACCCTTTTTGGAAAGATTTAATAACAGATTTCAAACTGCTCAACAATTGTCCCAAAAGGACATTTGAAACAGCAGTAATAGGTATGGAATGATGGTACAAGAATTTTATGAAAAGATTAATGGACCATCCTGGTTGACTGCCAATCTGTTCAGGGTAGGACCATTTTGTGTTGAACATAGGCACAGCATTCGCACCCAAAGTAGAGAAAATATAGAGAAAATAAAATATGATTCTCTCTATCAGTTTTATTTATTTTTTTTCCAATTCCTCATTTAATACTTTTTCCTAGACTAGGCTGTGAATTATTTTGGAAAATGAGGCAAATACTGTGATATGTTCCTCCAAATGTTGGGAGGATATTCCTGTGATACTGAACAAATTCCATAAATGCACAAACTTACATCAGTCAAAGGTTTCTCTGTGAGCCTTCTAATTGCCTTAAATGGTTGAAGTGTCCCTATTTGGGCTTTCTGCAGCACAAGATTTGTACCTGGAGCTTTATTTTTATCAAATAACTTGCTTATATTACTCCTATTGACTTTGAAAGTAGTTTGTTATTTTACCCACAAGGCCTGTCTCCAGACCTAACAGGACTTGAAAACCGTTTCTTCTCAAAATGTTTACAAAAATGAACTAACATCATTGTGAATATCTTAAGTTCACAAACAGTATATTATACTCATTTTGTATATCTCAGGAGTACCAAATATGATATCCTCAAAAATATACATGTAATTTAATTTTGTTGCATATAGATTTCCAGTTTTCCCAGCATCATTTGTTGAGGGGACTATATTTTCCCCCAGTGAATGTTTTTGGCACTTTTGTCTAATATAAGATAATTGTAATATTGTGGGTTAGTCTCTGTTTCCTCTATTCTGTACCATTGGTCTACCAGTTTTGGTGTCAATACCATGCTGTTTTTGTTATTATTACTCTGTAGTGTAGTTTAAGGTCTGGTATAGTGATGCCACCTGCTTCACTCTTCATGCTAAATATTACTTTAGCTATTCTAGGTCATTTATTTTTCTAGATGGATATCATGATTGCTTCTTATATTTCTATGAGGAATGTCATTGGGATTTTGGTTAGAATTGCATTAAATCTGAATAGTGCTTTTGATAGTATGGTCGTTTTGATAATATTAATTCTGCTTATCCAAGAGCAAGGTAGACATTTCCATCTTCTAAGGTCTTCTTTGATTTCTTTCTTTAGGGTTCTGTAGTTTTCATTGTATAGATCTTTCACCTCTTTTGTTAAGTTGTTTCCATGTATTTTATTTTATTTTTTGAGACTATTGTAAATGGGGCAGTTTTCTTCATTTCCCTCTCAGGGGACTTGTCATTGATATACAGAAATGCCTTTGATTTATGGGTATTGATTTTATATCCTGCTACTTTGCTGAATTCATTTACTAGTTCTAGAAGTTTTCTGGTGGAGCCTTTTGGGTCTTCTAGGTATAGAATCATATCATCAGCAAATAGTGATAATTTATTTTCCTATACATATCCCTTTAATTTCTTTCATCTAATTGCTCTGGCCAGTGTTTCAAGAACTTTGTTAAATAGAACCCCTATCTCTTACCATGCACAAAACTCAGCTGACAGTGTATCAAGGATCTAGGAATTAAATTAGAGACTCTGCATCTATAGAGAAAAAAAAAATAGGCCCTAATCGTCAACATGTGGGATTGGGCACCAACTTCCTTAATAATACTCCTATAGAGCAAGAATTAAAACCAAGAATCAATAAATGGTATGGATTCAAATTGAAAAGTTTCTTTTCAGCAAAAGAAACAATCTGTGAGGTGAATAAAGAGCCTACATCTTGGGAGCAAATTTTTACCCCACACACATCAGAGCATTAATCTCTAGGGTATATAAAGAACTCAAAAAGCTAAACACCAAAAAAATAAATAAATAATCCAATCAACAAACGGGCCAAGGACCTGAATAGACACTTCTCAGAAAAGGATATACAATCAATCAACAAATATATGAAAAAAATGTTCATCTCTTGCAATTAGAGAAATGCAAATCAAAAACACTCTAAGATATCATCTCTCTCCAGTCAGAATAGCAGCTATTTTGAAGACAAACAACAAGTGTTAGCGAGGATATAGTGAAAAAGGTACACTCATACATTGCTGGTGGGACTGAAGATTGGTGTGGCCAATGTGGAAAGCAGTAGGGAGATTCCTTGGAAATCTGGGAATGGAACCACCATTTGACCCAGCTATCCCACTCCTTGGTCTATACCCAAAAGACTTAAAAACAGCATTCTACAGAGACACAGCCACATTAATGTTTATAGCAGCACAATGCACAATAGCTAAACTGTGGAACTAACCTAGATGCGCTTCAGTAGATGAATGGATAAAAAAAATGTGGAATATATACACAATGGAATTTTACTTAGCAATAAAAGAGAATAAAATCATGGCATTTACAGCTAAATGGATGGCGTTGGAGAAGATAATGCTAAGTGAAGTTAGCCAATCCCCAAAAAATAAATACTGAACATTTTCTCTGATATAAGGTGATTGACTCATAGTGGGGTAGGGAGGCAGAGCATGAGAGGAAAAGAAGAACTCTAGATAGGGCAGAGGGGTGGGAGGGAAAGGGAGGTGGCAGGGGGTTAGCAAGGATGGTGCAATGTGATGGTCATTATCATCCAAAGTACATGTATGAAGACACAAATTGGTGTAAACATACTTTAAATACAACCAGAGATATGAAAATTTGTGCTCTGTATGTATAATAAGAATTGTAATGCATTCTACTGTCATTTATTTTAAAAAATCAATTAAAAATATATGTAATCAGGGAAGACTTAATGAAAGATTAATAATACTATAAGAATAATATTTCATTTTAAAACAGAATCAAAACTCAATGAAAATAAGTATGCATATATTATTATTTCATATTTTGTTACATTATGTTTTTCATTCAAAAAGGTTTGCTGTTATTGGTATATAAAGCTAAGCAGAGATGATATCCCATGCATTGGCGTAATGAGTTTGGTTAGCAGTTCTTTTCCTATGTCAGGGCAGAACAGCCAGCAAGAGCCACTGGAGCTTAAGAGGGTCCTGACAGCTGCTAGCTCTCTCTTTACAGTCAGTATGAAACAAATGTTACTCTAAATTAGTTTATTTGATCCATCAATATTGCTGAAACTATAATATGGAAAGGATTGAACAAATAAGACAGACCTTCCTTAATTGTTAATATTACATTGCTATACATGTAAATGCTTAAAACAAAGTTTGAGGTTTTTATTCATTAATTTGCCTTCAATTTTTCCTCCAAAATATATCTTCTACTATCAAATGAGTTATGGAAAAACCTGGTATGTTTTGAATATATATTACATGAAGGTATATTGAGTATGAGAGTTCCTCACCTTACCATTTTCAATAATTCTCCTAATTAAATTATGTTAAATACTTCACTTGTGATTCCAACAATAAGGTAGGCAGTAGAAATGTATTCTACTTTTTTCCTGGCAGGAAAAAAAAAAAAACACATGGTTTTCAATCACATTTACCTTAGTATAATTTGTGGGTTATATTAAGAAAATAATGTAATAAACTTCAGCTTAGATTAGAGATTTGTTAACATTTTGTAAGTGTAGGGCCATATAGTTATCCTCACAATATCCCTCCTGATGTACATAAATGTATATACATTTATGGCCACATTATAATCATGAATTGACATATAAATATGAATAATACTTTTTTCTTAGCAAGCCTCCACTTTCTGATGAAGTAAATAGTCAAGTAATAATTGTAATCATAAATAATTATAGTAACTGAACTTAGTGTTCTAGTGGATACTTTTGATAAAAAGCAAAGCTTATATTGTGTTTATATTGAATGATATTACAGTTGTGCATATTATTATATGAGACAATACTGGAACACAGCATGTTCTTCTGAATTTACATTGGGTAAGACTGGAACCAGGTATTAAAAAATAAAATAACAAGTTAGTAGTTTGTTTCAGCAAATCATTGCTTCTAGAAGATAATATTATAAACCAAATGAAATGGTATCCATATTAAGACTCATTTCAAAATCTTCTCCCAGCTATGACAACCAATAAAAATTATTGTCATAAGTTTGGGTCTGTTCCCAACCAGTTCCTTACTTTGCGAGACAGATTAGAAGTAACACAACTTAAGACATAAAATCCTATAAACATTGAGATATGACAAAAAAGAAAAAAAAGTTTAACAATTGAAAGGTTTAAAACTTTATTTAGCTGATGTATATCAAAGAGAAACAGAAGACCACATAAATATCTGAGGCAAAACAGCACGGGATTTGTATAGGGCGGTAGTGAAGAGGAGTATATGTCTTTGTGGTTAAGATGACATAGCACATGTCCTCATTTCTAACTGATAGAAAACTTATGGTTCGAAATAGTGAAAATTTTTTTGGGTTTTGTGACTTTGCTAAAGATCATTGGTGAAATTCCAGTCAGGAAATTCTCAGGTCAATTCTGTTCATAACTACTTTTGTAAATTTCACAATTTTTGAAAGCTCGGTAGAAAGACAACAGAAAAAGGAAGAAAAAAGACAAAAAGATTTATAGGGGGTACATGTTGAAGCCAGGGAAATAAGGAAATGCATTTAATCCTTCTATAGACACTGAGTAATGTTTTCCTTTACTTTGGTAAGTCTAATGAACATAGCTTTGCTCAATCAACAGACTTTTCTGATGTTCCTTTACAAAGTTGGCATTTCACAAAATTGAACATTGGAAGGGTAAAGAATGGAAGAAGATATCTATCTAATTGGAAAAGGAAGTCAAATAGAAAGTGGTATTTTAATGGCACCTGAAAAGTGTTTTCCAGGTTAAGAAAGTGGAGTAATTGAAGATAGATAGAACATAAAAAGACGTGGCAAGGGTAGCTAGCTTTCCTTTGGGGATAACATAGCCTAAGATTCACTTTTCCCTGCAACTCCCTCTACATAAAATCAAATATGCTGGCGATGATTCAACAAGTGTAGAAGAACTCTGAAAGGTGAAAAGAGAAAGGTGGAAGATGGATATAGACCTCAAGACTTGAAAAACAACACCATGAGGAGTTCCCTGGATTATCTTCTTGTTTTTCATTTATTATGGACTAGAAGTTAGAGAAATCTAAAACCCAGAAGCACCAACAAGTAAAAACAAAAAAAATAAAAAGATAAAAACTAGAAAAATTTGCTCTATCTGGCCAGAAATCTAGTAAAAAATGAAACCCTGGAAGGAATGACTGGGAAAACCAACAACTTGTGGCCATTGTAGGCCTGATCATCCTGTGTAAATCATGGAAAAGAGTTGAAGAATTAAATCACCCCCATTTCAAATCTCCCAGCAAGATCATAACTTATCTGCTGTAGCAGAGGTTAAAGCAAAAACTGGCAGTTAAGATGAAGGACAGAACCAGCCTGTGGCGCATAAGTGTAATCTCAGTGACTCAGGACAGCAACTGTGGCAGTAGGATCCTTAGTTCAAAGCCAGTCTCAGCAACTTAGCAAGGCCATAAGAAACTCAAAAAAAAACATAAAAAGGCCTTGGGATATGACTGTGGTTAAGTGCCCCTGGGTACAGTTCCTAGGACAAAATCTAGTCCTGGGTTTGAGTTTGCCAGAAAGATGACGTCTCAATTCAAGATTTTTTAAAAGACTATTTGAAAAAATTTCTGCTGAGTCTCCACTGATTGACAGCTGTGGTTACCTAGAGACTGAGAATGCCTAATGAGTATTCATTGTTTGGTAATCAAACCTGACTGTATCTCAGACAGGTTAGAGAGAGAGTTAGGCTCTCAGGCATTGAGACTGAGATACCGGTAAGCAGATGTACCAAGTACCCACAATTCATATTTTCCTCCTAAAGCTTAGAACAAAATGTATCAGAAACATACCTGACCGACAGGTGAAGAGAAAATTTCATTTGGTAGTATTAATTCATTATTGTTATCAAAATTATCTTAATATATTTTGATACATATATGTATCAAAATATATACATCTTGATACATAAGAAGGTTGAGTATTAATATTTGAGACGGTTAGAGTATTAATATTTACATATGCTTTCTCCATGAAAACATAGAATAAATAATTAAGATAAGTTTTAGCACACATTCTTTCCTCAACAGACAAAAACATGAATATTTGACATATTTGTAAATAGTAATATCAGAGTTTATTTATTATGTTAAATAATATTCTAATTCATTTTTAGATGTTTATTATATTGGGAACCTTCTCTCAGTCCCCTGTTTTTACTTTCCTGGTCATTTCAGTATGTAACAAATATATAGCATATTGTGCCATTGAATTATACTATATATTACATATTATATATAAATTAATATATAACAAAAGAAAATATTTTTTTCTAATTGTAAGAAATAAGGGACTTCAGTTAGGTATTAATTTCATTCTTGAGCTTCAAAGACTGAGGGCAGAAATGTGACGGTAGTTTAGTTCCAAACAGTAAAAACATAAATGTCCTATAAGACAGTTAGCACTTTAACATGGGTTATCTAACCATTATTCACATATACCACTATATTGAAAAAAATACATAGTCATATGAGGAGTATGGTTTCAAACTCAGAATATCAAGTAAATACCAGTTGCCCTTCATATTTTCATACAAAGTATTAAATTACAGAGTAGATATTTCTCCATGCAAATTGTTTCTATCTCTCATAGACATTCATCTAAACACTCTATGGTAAGAGGTATTTTTGATATGCATTTGTTAAGAACAGATTATAGTCAGTTCATAGCTTACATATTCTAGAATAGTAACGATGGTCTATATTTCTTAGAGGGCAGATGTATGCCTTTGGAGAGAAGATATAATGTAAAATTTAAGCGTAGTTACCTGTATGTCAAGCTAGACATTGTAATAAATCATTTATGCCTAAAGGCAAACCACAAGTTTGCTTCCAGCCAAATCTGAATTTTTCTCAATGTTTCACTTTCAATACATTCTGGGAACTTAGCTAGAATATAATAGAAAATCCAGACAATGTAATGGCATGGAAGCATTCTCTCTTGGAAACAGAATCGAAGGTCATCTGGCCTATAGGCAACTTTAATAAATTACTCCAAGTAGTCATTTCCAGTCATATACACTCCTGAATAGGATTTATGGTCACCGACACACATGGCATTTACTTCAGAGTTCTAAAGCATTTGTTTATTTCCAAGATTATGGATTTATTTGCTTCTTTATTTAGGATTTCCATGATCATGGAAAATGGGAAAAGAAAGGCAACAGAATGGGGGAAAAAACAACCTATTTTTACAGAAAAAAAAAAAAGAAATAGAGACTTGTGATTGCACCTCAATTTCCATAACGCTTCTCTATTTGGGGGTATTCTGTTACATGAGAACATTTCTTTTTAAAGTAACCATTTCTACATTTAGAAATTTAAAAAATTAAAATATTCCACATTTCTATTAACTTGCTTTATTTAGTAATCACGGACTTAATGAATATATGATGGAATACCTTGAAGTATCCTGAAGAATTTCTAAATTGTCCAATATTTTCTTCTGAATTTTCATCATTTAAATAATAATGAAAATAGTATTTTGATCCTTAAAGATGTTGGATATCAGGGACAGGATAATTCTATGGGCAGCAGGCCCATGAATTGCTGCTTTGGCCAGTGACTGCAGATTCTATAAAGGGCCAAACTATAACAGTTTTAGTCTGTATTGGACACATTATCTCTGTTGCAGCTGCTCACTCTGATATCATAGCGTGAAAGCAGCCACAAATAACATGCAAATTGATTACATAGTCGTATTTCAATTAACTGTTGCTGTGCATTTTTAAAATCTATTTTAAAGTACATTTGTATGATTAAAGGTGTGGCTTAAGTATGTGGATATTTGTTAATCAGTTCATAGCTTTTTGTTTTTTTCTTCCTGTGCTTTAGAGTTTTTACATTTATTATGTGCTTGCATACCACACTGGCAGCTTAATGATTCTCTATTAATTATTTTACAAAATGAAGCCACATATTGTCGCATAGAGGCAATAAGTTCTTGTGACATGAAAAAAAGCATTATCTGAATTTCATGATTCATATTCATAGACAAAAGGCAGGAATTGGAGTTAGTATAGGTTGGAAGAAAAGTTTTATTATTGTAGTAGTTATGTTTGCTTTCTTTGTTTTTTTTTAATTTTATTTTTATGAGATACTGTAGAAGATTAATTGATCTTTGTGAGCACTACCCAGAAAATGCTGAAAACAAAATAGTGAGAGTGTGATGTAAACTATCTTCTCCACATTTTTCCAGATCATCCGTTAGTGCTCCTTAAAAGACTGTATAACCTATGCTCTGCCTCTATTCACCTCTGTAGCCTATGTCCCCTGTAGTAATCATTCTATTAGTATCTCTTTGCCTTGCAAACCAGAAAAAACAAACAAACAAACAAAAAAAAAAACATTACCTGGTTCTCTGAATTTGCAATTGATGGTTTTCTTTAAGCTCTTGCATTTCAGGCAATATGTTAAATTATGTGAATTCTGTCTATTGTCCTAAAACTATGGAGCTGACTTCATCTTTATTCCCTCTTCAGATTAATAGAGAAAACATGGATATAAGTAGATTTGGAAAACTCTTTAGAAATCTCTAAGATCATTACTTTTCAAGGTACACTTCAACCAAACCAAAAGCATGAATTCTCAACTCTTCTTTTGTTTTAAAGAATTCAATAAGGAGAGAGTTTACTTCTTGTGCCAAAATTGGAAGAACTGAAGTTGGGTGGTCTTTTCAAATATCTTTGATGTGATTAATGATCACTTATTTAAAGAAAGTGGCCTTGTTCATACAGAAGTAGCTGTGTTGGTTACATTTAAATTGGTGCAGCTGGATCTAACTCCGAGTGATAAAATGTAAAGGATTTCTATTCTTTGTGAACACATTTCTCAATAAATATGTATTATTGTCCAGCAATGTCCACGGGAATTTGATATGTTAGGTTGTGTTGACCAGTACTTTCAGAAAATGTAGCATGAACTTTTGCGTCAGAATGATCATAGTTAAAACATGGTTTAGATGAAGATGGCTTTAATGTTTCTCTCAGATTCTCAGCTTGTCTGAACTCTAGGCAGGTTTTTTTTTTTTTTTTTTTTTTTTTTTTT
>NW_025999949.1:14003576-14028576 GCF_001458135.2 Marmota marmota marmota
TATATATATATATATATATATATATATATTCTAATTTGTTATACATTACAGCAGAATACATTTCAATTCATATTACACATATATAGCACAATTTTTCATATCTCTAGTTGTAGACAATGTAGAGTCATACAATTTGTGTCTTCATACATACACTTATTTTAATCCTTCAATCTCATTGCTTGCTAATGGTCTGTTTAGATTTTCTATTTTCTGTTGGTTCAGTTGTGATAGATCTTATGTGTCTGGATTTTTAACCACCATTTTTCTTGATTTTTAAATTTAGTGTGATATAAGTTTTTAAAATAGTACCTAATGATCCTCTGGATTTCAGTTTTGTTGATTGCAGTGTCCCCATATTGTTTTACAACAGAGCTATGCCTAATGTTACAGGCTTTATTAAATCATTGGTGAGGATCAAAAGGAGGAAGAAAGAAAAGAAAGAAGAAGGAAAGGAAGAGGGGAAGGAGGATAAAAATTTAATATTTTGTTACAACCATGACCATAAACACACAAGAAGATATGTGTGGGTGTAATATTTTAATTATGGGACGTATCTCCACACTGTTGGGAGACTGCCTTAAAGTGTTTCTTCTGTTTACTCAGATGAGATATTTGTTTTTTTCTTAATGAACATAAGCAGACATGCTATTGTTTGGTAACCTGATTTGCATACATACAAGTCAGAATAAAGGACAATCATTTTGTTAATACAGATGACTGCAGGGAGGACACACTCAGGGTGCCAGAAAGGGTACTTAGAAATCCTTAATTAGGCTAGCTTCCTCAGTGTTTCAGATTTAATTTTATCATAGCTGAATCTAAGAGTGCTAAGAGAAACAGGGAAAAATAAAAACAAGGGCCTAGAGAAAGTAACAACACAAGAGATAAACATCAAGATAATCAAATCAAAGATGCACTTACATATGGGGATTCAGGGCCATTAAAAAAAAAAAAAAAACGATGAAACAGTATTATAAACTAGAAGAGCAGTGACTTAGAGATTTAGGGGTGTGAGAAATATAGAAAATCAAAGTGGTTTAAGCAGAAAATGCATAACAATTAATTAGAAATTTACACCATTAATTCTCTAAACAGGTACTCTGTGTCCCTAGAATTTCATGTACCATCCGTAAGAATCAGATAACGGAGGTCAGGGAGGTAAGCAACAGTAACAAAATATTATGGAAGAATTCCCCAGTTCTGCAAGAAAACTCAGTAAGTCTGAGAAAGCACTTTGCGATTGATACAACATCTTTGTAAATTATTTTACATTTCTTTTTCAGCTTGAAGTATCAGGCCATACTTCTGATATTAAAAGTGAGCATCCCTCAATTATAAACTCTGAAGCCTAACTGAGATTTATTTTAGATCTTATATTAAGTAATAGAATAAATAGAAATAGTCCATATGTTCCCTCATTCACTCATTTGTTCATTTGAGAATTATTTATTGAGAACCAGATCATGTAGGGCTCTCCAGAGCATTTTGAGAATTTAGCTTTACCACTGCATGTGAATTTTGCCTTACGAAGAAATTTGTTTTCTTCTCTGTCCTGTCTGGGAAACTATATAAATATTTCAATCCACACAGTAACATATTTTGTCAATATTAAAAATAGATATTTCAAGTGAATTTGAAGGTTAAGAAATGAGATGAGTCTGATGAAACCCTTTACAGTTATTAAACATCTAAGATATTTTCAGCTGTTTTTTTTTCAGCATAGTGTCAGACTCTCCTGATTCTTAGGGTAAATGGTGAAGAAGAAGGACAATGGATGGTGACAATGAATACAGGGACCCACCCACACACACAGAGGTTGAGAATAGCGTTTCCACACAACCAATGATGATGTATACATGACTCACAGAAGAAAATATTTGAGTATAGCAATAAACTTAAGAATTGATTCCAGGGAAAGACTATCTAGATATAAATCATAGGTTTAAATCTCAGTTTTCCTATTGACTATCTATAAAATCTTAGGTAATTACTTAACTTCTCTTAGCCACCCATTCTTAATCTCCAAAATTGGGGTAGGAACATGCTTAATTCATGAGCAGTTTTAAAGGAGTTATTTGTAAGATATTAAAATCATTCACCAAACATATTAAGGAGAATGTAAATACATCCTAAGTAAATTTTAAATTCTAAAGATAAATTAATACTTAAGTATTACATAAGAGAATGAATCTCTCTGTATAATATCGAAGTTTCTACAAGGTGATGATTTTATATTCTGAACATTTTGCTTGGTTCAGATTTTGTTTTATTAGAATGACGAAAGACATATTAGGATTTGTCAGCTGGCTTCCTGACATATAAACAGCTTTTATAAATGGGATCACAATTTTTTTTTCCTTTTATCAAACTTTTCATCAGTATAACATAACTGTCTTATTTAAATATTTGAAAAAATGTGTTATATAGAACAAAGCCGAATAGTATCTTTCAGTGTGGAAAACAGTAAATACTGTTTTTATTTTTAAAATCTTGATGTTAAAATAATACTATCATATCTGTATGCAAACTAAAATATGGCAATATATAAGATACAAAATTTTATACAAATGTTAACTCAAAATGTCACATTATTAAACATTTATTTTTTCTTCAAAAATAAGCAGTATTAAATATATGATTATGACTTCCTTTGTTCTCAGGGAATTAACACTACAGTCAGGAATACAATATTTTAGGGTAATTTTTTGGAGTGACTCTCCTTATTAAGAGTCATTGAATCGTATTGAATCATACAATTGATAGTGTTGTTATTTTTTGAATTGTTATATCTGAATTCCTTCACCACTTTCATAGGTCTAGTTCTTGATTGTCTTTATAACCCAATTCTAACTTGGTTAAGAATTTATTGCAATATATTCTCTCTTCCTTTGTTGCCTTGGAAATTAGCAATGATTATTTGAGAGATGTTATTATTTATTTTGTTTTTAAATTTTATATATAGAAGTATTTCTCTTAATAAAGTTAAGATTCTAATAGTTTTTGGAAATCTATACATTCAGATATGGAAATTTTCCTTAATATAATTATGATAAGGTAAAGTAATTTTATTCTCAACAAAATTACATATACACCTAAATTTTCTATATGTATATTTTTTCTCATTACATTAGCAGAGATAGAGTAATATTTATTATTCCCCAATCTTAATCACTTACAGTTCTTTACTTATCTAGAAATGTAGCCAAAATTTATCTAAAAGAGCAATGACATTCTTAGACTCTTTGGACTACCTGGAGATACTGCTAATGTTGTCCCTGAGATTTAAAATGTTATGGTTAATGTGATCAATAATGAGATTTATGTGAAAATCAGTCCAAAATAAATAGAATAACTTATCCTTTCAAGATCATTCTGGGATATCCAGTTCCACTTCATTAGATGAAATATTATTAAAAATAGTTTCTAAAGTATTTCAAACATTGGAATCCTTCTTTTGTTATGACCAAATAGCTCATGTCATGGCTAGCTTTCCTGCACATGATAGTTCAAAACTCTGGACAATCGTTTTTAAAAGAATGATATGAAGGAATTATATGATGAACCAGAGAAGACAAATTTGGGAAGTGGCGTTCATGCTAGCAAAAACTGGATGGTGTGAGAAACACATATCATGGTGTTGACCCTGACTGAAGGCCACCTGGATACCACTGATGAAACTCAGTAAAACTCAATGAAAAACAGGTATGAAATAAAAACATATAAGGGGAAAATATGATAAGAAAGAAAGTGGATGGAACTCCAGGGCAAATTCCAGAGACATGGTGATTCTACTAGGAAAAAGTTGTGGGTTAAGTCAATAAAGAGCAGGAAAATTTTGTTCTTCATGGATACCTTCCTAAAACCTACCAGCTCTTGGAAAATGTCATTAGGATCTGCCTTGCTTCTGTTGTAAAAAGAAAATGTGGGGAAACAACCTAGAAAAAATAAAAGTAGATAAATTAACAAATATAGAAAAAATGAAGTTTATCAATGTAAGAAATGCTTCAGAAAATAGAGAATTTTTATGAAGCCAGTGTAACCAAAGTGAATATAATAACAAAGTACAGAAGGAGTGTTTCTTCTCCAAAATTCTTGAGACAAGAAGTGTTTCATATTAATGATTTTTTTTTAGGTTTTGGAATATTTTCATGTACATAATAAGATCTTGAGAATGAAATCCAAGCCTGAAGAAATTTATTTATTCTATGTATACCTTATATTCATAGCCTGAAGGTAATTTTACACAATGTTTTTAGTATGCCTACATTTTGGCTGTATCTTGAGGCAAGATGTGGGACTTTCTACATGTGGTTTCATGTCAATTCTCAAAACAGTTGGATTTTAGACCATTTAGGATTCCTGATTTTCAGATTAGGGATACTCAACCTAAAAGGTTCTTCATAAACATAGAAATAAGAACTCTTTAAATATATTAATAATTTGAATCCAACAATACAAAGTAGACTAATGCATAGAACTTTTGAAGACATCTAAAAAATCCTACAAGTAACATTATATTTTATGATAATGGTAAGACTATGTTCCTCTAAAACCAGGAACATGGCAGCAAGGATGTTCACTCCCACCACTTCTCCTAAAGCACTGGGAAGGAAATATCACTGGAGCAAAAAGGCCATAAAAGGAACTAAAATTCACAAAGATATGAAAGAAATAAAGTTCCCTCCATTTTTGGATGTTTGCTTCTATAGAATAAAATCTGAAAATTCTATAAACTGTAATTAAAATAGGTAAATTGGGCACAATTCAGGAAAAATGTCAATGTATAAAAATTATTTGTATTTTTACATGTTAGCTATAAATATAAAAATGAAATTTTAAAAATCCATTCATTGGAGAACCCAAGAAACAAAACAAAATACTAGGAACAAATGCATTAAAAGATATCCAACACCTTTATATGAAATGAATGTTAAAAACATTGCTCAGAAAACTTTAAATGGTCTAAATAAATGGAGAGTCTTACCATGATAGGTAGTTTAACATATGAAGATAAATTTCCCAAATTGAGTTATAGATTTATTCAATTCAAAAGCCAAATTCAAATGAAAATTATCCATTGTTCAAAATTATTCTGTGTGTGCACTACTCTTTTTAAGTCATTTTTACTTATTAACCAATGTGCTTTTACATTTTATGTTCATGGGAGAAAAGCTGCAAGAATGATACAGAAAATCCCCACATACCCGGACTCTGTTCCTCTTAATAATAGTCTTCTATTCTCATGAACATTTATCACCAATAAGGGACCAGCAATGATATGTTATCGTTAAACAGTGTATGTTTTATTTAGATTTTCTTAGTTTGTTTGAAAATCAGTTCCAGAATTCTACCTAGAAACCACATTCATTTAATCATTTTTCTTTTAGACTTTTCTTGATAATATGTGTTTACTGGATTTTCTTATTTCCAGACCTTGGTAATTTGGGGGATTATTATTATTATACAGTGCCCACTGAATTGATTTATCTTGATATTTTCCTGCTATTTACATTGGGTTTTTGAGTTTGGGGCAGAAAGGTCACAGAAGTAAAGTGTCGTTTCAGCTCATCAAGAGTATGCTAACAAGAATCATTCACAGTGTTAAAGTTGGTCAGCCGCTGAGCATAGTAGTGGCAGGGACTACCACTATGATGTTATTTGTTTTCCTATTGATTTAGAAGGAGGTCACTGAATAGCCATGGTTAAGATATAAGGTGGCATTCCATAAATTTTTAAAGGATTAAGTATCTACACTCTATTTAGGATTCTTCTGTATAAAGTCTAGTTTACTCTCTCCATCAATTTTTTTTCATTATTCATGATAATCTCAACTTATTGATATTTACATTATACTTCAGTAATAATGCAATTGTAAATTAAGTTATTATTCTTATTTTTAGTCACTGTATAATGCTCCAGGGTCATCTTGTACACTTATTTTCTCTCATTTTTTTTGTTTTTAATGTTTTATTGGTAGATATTATTTATACAGAATTATGGGTTTTATTGTAGCCTATGTATTTATACATAAAAATATAGTTTGATCAGTTTTACTCCTCCAGATCTTTCCTACTCTCCACTCTTTCCCCTCCCTGATCTATTTCAACTACTCTGATGGACTCCCTTCTACATATGTGCAATCTATTTTTTTTTCCTGTTTTTAACCCTACAACTTCTATATAGAGAGAAAACATGCAATACTTTTTTCTCTGAGTCTGACACTTTCTTAATGAAAATTATGGTCTTCAGTCTCATCCATTTTCCTGCAAATGCCATTTTGTTCTTCTTTTCAACTGAATAAAACTGCACTGTTTATGTAAGCCCCATGTTTTATCCATTTATTTATTTATTATTTGACATCTAGGCTGATTCCACAACTTGGCAATTTTGATTCCATGTCTCTGTACTGCAATAGATATGGGTGTATTCATGCATGCCTAAGGTATGCTAACTTCAATTCTTTCGTATAAATAACAAGGAATGGTATGGTTGTATCATATGGTAGTTCTATTTTCAGTTTTTTGAGGAATCTCATACTAATTTCCATAGTGCCTCTACCAGTTTACATTCCCTCCAACAGTGTATAAAAATTCCTTTTCTCTGCATCCTTGCCAGCATTTATTATTATTTGTATTCTTAATGATTGCTATTCTAACTGGAATGAGATGTTATCACTATGTAGTTTTGATTTCCTTTCTCTGATTTCTGAAGATATCAACATATAAATAGCTCAATGGTCTTCAGTCTCAACTGAAGTCTCAATGCTAAAAAGAAAAAAAAAACTGAGTAAGTTTTCATATTTTTTTGTCCCAGTTCTAGATGCAGTATTTCTTTAAGGACTGTTAGTTCCTCTACATCGAGAATTGGACTGCAAATAAAAGTGCTGGAGTACTCATTAGCTCAGATTGTCACCATTTATAAGCCCTCTCAGTGGACATAGCTACAAAATAAAATGGCATACATTCACCTGTTTATACCTAACTATAATATATAATAAATATTATATAAGATAATATAAACATAATATTTATATTATTTCACCTATCATTTATAATAAATACATAAAATAAAGATGGTTATATTACCTTTAATATAAAATAAATAATATGTAAAATATATTCAAATGAATTATATATGAACATGAGTAAATATTAATTTCTCTAACTCTCATCAGCTATATGAAAACATAAATGTAAAAAGCAGAACTATATAAATGCTTCAACTCACTAATCATGATTAAATTTTTGAGTCTATCATTATTGCTCATTTGGTAGAAAGCCTTATGCAGAGAGAGAGAGAGAGAGAGAGGTCAATAACCAGAATTTTCAGTGATTTTTTTTTTCATGGTTCTTGACTAAGTACCTTGAAACTGTCAGCCACCTGATCAGAACAATCTTTTAATGATGGCGATGCTCTTTTCTAATGAATATTGAATTCTTTTATGGAACAATAAATCTTAGACTCTTGGAATTATAAATCGAAATCTTTCTCACTATACTTTTGCAAGGTGGAATGAAAAATGATGAAAGGTGAATTATCTAAGTGGAGATGAAAAGGAAATATTATATCATTTTAAAACTCTTATAATCTATTTGTTAAAGTATCACTCTCCTATATATCATTTCACTTACTTTCTTATTAGGATGTATTTGTGTGGTCAACAATACCTCTTTGGAGCTTTACAGTATAATTGACTGTTCTATAACCTAATGTTTTGGGGGAGTGGTAAGAAGAGAGATTCCCTGAGAACAATAAGCTAAAAACTGTAAAACATGAAGATGATTTAATATATACAAACAAAAGCATTATTTAACAGTTTACGTAGATAAAATTGGTCATCATATCTATTAAAATCTTAATACAGAAAGCATTACATTTTGTCATCCCAGTATAAGTTTTATAATGACCAGTTTTCTTTTTACCAACAAAATTTTATTTTTTCTAATCATAAAGGTAAACTATGTTAAGCATGAAAAAAATCATAGATTAAAAAGCACAAAGATAAAAATGTCATTCATATTTCAAATTAGAAATAATTTATATTAATGTTTTAATTATCAGCCTCACTTTTCCCTTGTGTGTATGTATACACAAACAACAATTACATTAATAGCTATTTCTTGCTTATTGAAAAGGCATATGCAAAGAACAAAATCAGTTTCCTCTGAAGTGTCATATAGATTTAGGTTCAACTGTATTAAAGATATGCTAGTATAGGAAATAATTAACAATTATAATAGAAATGCTTCCCAAGTATATAGAATCAAGCCATTTTATCAATCATTTTTCCTGAAATTTTCCTCCTTTGTTTTCAAATCAGTTTTGACATTAAAATAATACTACATGAATATAAATTATTACATATGCACCTGCAGACCTGTAGGCAATACTCTTTGTTATATGTACATATCATTATTTGTCTCATAATGTTTTGCTTAAATTATTGAAATTCCTAGGCTGTAATTATCTCAAACCAGGAGTCATACTCTGTCTTCATTGATTAATTCCTTCTTGAGTTGTAAAAGACCTTATGCATATTATTAAGTTAAATTTATTATTTTCTTCCCTTCAAAAGGCAGGCACACTGTGGGTGTTCCTCCTCTGTATTTCCACAGCACCTTATACAATCTTTCATTTTAGCACTTATCTCCCTGTTCTGTAATTATTTGTTTACATTTGTCTTTCCCATTAAATAATGATCCTTTAAAACAGTGCCTATTTCTTATTCAACCCTAAATTATTGGCACCTAGCACAATTCTTGGCATACAGCAGACTTCAGGAAATAATTGTTAAATGAATGAAAGTGTCAAATCTTCTAAATCACTGTCACCAGCTTTAATGGCACAATTTGTTCAGCGATGTTGACAGAATGGTTTGCTTTCATTATGTTGTCTTTAGAGACTTCACAGCTGCTCTATACATATCGAATCACTCTTAGGTTTAGTAATCTCCATATAAATTTACAAATCGTTAAAGAATTTATCATGGTATTTATGAGCTGCCCAGGTGAATAATAAACTTACAATTACTAATTGATTTCTAATTGGTCTGTGCCAACATGGAAAGAAATAGGACCAAAATATTTCCTCAGCACACTTACAAAGTCACCCTGAATCTTGCATATTGGGAGTCAGAAAATCTTTTCATAGAGGGAGCTGTAATGGACTGAGATGGTCAGTAATATCTGAAGAATCCTAAGAAAAATAGGCTGCTTTTAAATTTTAATATATACTTTAAAATACTTAACATTTTTAAAGTAACAGTCTATACAACTCATGCTAATTAAGAACTACAACAGTCATACACAGAGATTGTTATTAGAATATACAGGTATTTTAACAATTTTGGCTTGTCTTGATTCTGTCAATGCTTGGTGTATTTTTCAGCTTTCTAATGGAGTTATTACCACACTGAGTGTCATAGTCTATTGGTTAATTACCATAGTGACAACCTAATTCTTAAGATCCAGAGCAATAATATTGTGTAATTTTTCATCTTAAGAAATCTAACTTAACTTTAATATCATCTAGACTCCATGTATTTTAGGACCTAGTAATATATGGCAAATAATATGTTCTTTTGCATTCTCTAAGGAGGCCTGGCCCTGAGATTTTGTAAGATGACACTATGTGAAGCTGGACAGAGGTAACTGGGATGCTCTGTTAGAGAAAATGACTTAGCTCTAGGGTTGAAGATGGATAATGTAGCTCAGTTAAATAAACAGAACACAAGGCAAAATCAGGTTTCATTTAAAATCATCAATACCTGAGCAAGTCTAGTTGATTTAAAGGACTAAAAAGTAGGAATGGAGGTTTGATCATTAAAGCTCCAGAAATAATTTGATTTACTAATTCCCAACACATCTGTAATACATAAAGGACAAAATCCATATTGAATGTGTTGTAAAGAACCCACCAAAGTGTAACTATAAGCTAACAGTGAAAACAGCATCCAAAGGCAGAAACTCCCACAACTTTCAACAATTCAGACTCACAAACCTGGGTGCCAGCTTGCACCCATCAGCTCTTGCTATTTTCTTTTTCTATAGGATACCCACCCCAGGTAATGTGAAGTGGTATCCCACTGTGGTTTTATTTTCATTTCAATTAATGCTAATGAGATTTCCCTTCATTTTGTGTGCTTATTGGCCATTTGTATATCTTCTATGAAAAAAGATCTATCCAGAAAATTTGCCCTTCTTAATTAGGTTATTTATATTTGTACTGTTTAAAACCAGATAGAAATAGTTGTATGCATAGGTAATTATGAAAGAATTGCATCAAACTAATAAGATTCTACACTACAAAATAAATAACAGAATGAAGAGATAACCTATGTTATGGGAGAAAGCATTTGCAAGCCTTACGTATAATACATAACTAGCATACAAAATGTATAAGGAACTCAAACAACTCAATAGCAGAAAAATAAATAAAGCACTTAAAAATGGTCAAAGGAACTAAACCTTTATTAAAAGAAGACATACAAATGGCCAACAGGCATTATAAAATATCTCATAAAGTCAAATTAAAACCCCCAAAACATATAACCTCAAACTTACTAGAAAAGGAATTAGATAACAAAGATTGGTGAGAGTATAAGAAAAGGGAATCCTTATGCATTTTTGATGTGAACATAATACAATACCACCAATATAGAAAACTGTATGAAATTAAAAAAGAGAACTTCTATATGATCCTGCAATGCCACATTCTGGGTGTAAATTTGAGGGAAACAAAATTAGTATTTAGAAGAGATAGCTGTACCCCCATGTTGTATCCAGCATTATTTTTTCATTTCTTGTAACAAATTCTGTAGATTTTTGTGTATAAGTCATATTTATTTGGTTAACTATATTCCTAAATGTCCTTTTGAAGATCATTGCAAATGGAGATCTTTTTCTTTTCATTTTCAGATTGTTCATTTCCTTCATATAGAAATACAATTGAATTTTTCATGTCCATCTGATATTCTGAAACTTTGCTGAATTCATATTAACTCTAAAAGATTTTTAGAACTCCTCAGGATTTTTACAAATACAACATGATACAATCTGTCAATACAATTCTTGTTAATTTTCCTTTTAAACTGGATGCATTTTATTTTATTTTTATGGTTTACGAGTATTCTGGAGGATATTCCATGTGTACTTGAAAGTAATGTGTATTCTGGTGTTGTTGGTTGGGATGCTCTACAGATGTCCACTAGGTAGAGTTAGTTTATACTGTTGTTAAATTCTCCTATTGCTTTGCTGATGGGTTTATTTGTTCTATCTATTCATGGAAGTAGGATAATGAAAAGTTTTTAATTACTACACTTGATTTGTCTGTTTTTCCCTTCAATTTTTTCAATCTTCCTTCATGTATGTTTGAGACTCTGTTTTTATATGTATATGGTTGTAGTTAAATTATGCTCTTGAAGGACTGATAATTTTTATTATGATAAAATATCATTACCTCTGTGGAAAACATTGTCCTTCATCAGCAACTTACCAAGGCCCTAAGCAATTTAGTGCGAACATGTCTCAAAATAAAAAATAAAAAGGGGTGAGGATGTGTCTCAGTGGTTAATTACTCCTGGATTTAATGATTGGTACCAAAACAAACAAACAAACAAAAACACACAAAAAAAGAAGAAAATAAAAACATTGTCTTTGAGTCTATTTCAACTAACATTAATTTATGCATTCCATCTGTTTTTATATTTTGCATTGTATATTTTGCTTCTTGTTTCTTTCAACCTATGTGTACCTTCAAATCTAATTTGTGCCTCTTGTAGACACTGTATTGTTGAACAATATTACTCATTCTGCCAATTTCTGTCTTAATTGCAGAGTTTAATCTGTTTAAACTTTATATAATGGCTGATAGAGTGGTAATTAAGTCTTCAATTATTCTATTTATTTGTTTTATGTCTCGCTAGAACTCACATTGTTAGGGAATCTAGCAATAATTTAATTTTTAAAATGTGTATTTAACAAATTCCACACTGCATTGAAATTACAGTAAGCATATAGATTTAGCATAGCAGATCAAATAATAAGTTTCAATTAAATAATGTTTTGTTTTGTGCTTTTTTTCTTGGTACTGGGGATTATCACTAAACTATATCCCTAGCCCTTATCATTTTTATTTCAAGACAGGGTCTTGTTAAGTTGCCAAAACTTGTAACTCTCCTATTTCAACCTTCTGAGTTACTGGGATCATAGGCTTGTGCCCTATGCCTGGCTTAATTAAATAATCTGAATCAGAGATTAATTGCTGTTAAATAAACTACATGTCAAGAATAACTTATAAAAACTCTGCTCCTTTATTCCAAATAAACATTAGTCTCCATTTGATACATTTTAGTGATTTTATAATATTACTCTTTGTTTAAACTCCCCCTTACTTAGCAATGGGTTTAATGGATACCCTCCTGTCCTCAGCTTCAGAGAGCAAGACAGTAAGACTTCCAGGAAGTGACCTTTGGTCAAAAGTAAGGCTCTGGGTCAAGGGGACAGGTGACTCCACTGCCTATACACAGTAACACCTACTACAACAACATAATTGAAAATATTCCCAGTGTTTCTTAAAAATACTTCCCAGGAAAACTGTCTCATTAGAAGATAAATGAAATATAATTATCTAAACTCTGGCTAAAATTTAAAAATATGTCATTCTCTTTTTCAAAGTATATGATTTCTCCAAAGACCAATAACCACCTGGCCAAATTGCAAATTGACAAATTATAAAAGTGTTCTTCTCTGATAACTTTGACTGGTACTATGTGAAAAATGACAATCTAGTACTAAGGAACAAGCCAGAAATGATCCAGTCCTGATTTTGACATTTTAGTGGGATAGACATATATACAAAACATTTTTAAAGAAGAAAATAGCAAATACTTATTATTAGAGAAATTTTTATGTAAATAAGGTGTAAATTTGAACTTTGCACAAAATCTAATTGATTAACAAATCTTCAGTATGCTATTAATTCAACAAAATTAAGCTCAAAATTTAATTTATAAAATATCTTCTCTTTTCTTTTTTTGATACTGGGGGATTGAACTCAGGGGTGCTCGACCACTGAGCCACACCCCCAGACATATTTTGTATTTTATTTAGAGACAGGATCTCACTGAGTTGTTTAGTGCCTCCCTGTTGCTGAGGCTGGCTTTGAACTTAAAATTCTTCTGTCTCAGCCTCCCAAGTTGCTGGGATCACAAGTATGCCATGCCCATCTACCTTTTCATTTTTATGATCACAAGTATATATAATTGACTGTGCAATTCTATTTTACTTTCCTATATACAATGATTCTCACTAAGTAAAAATTGCCAGAGGATATGTAACACAAGTTCATCACTGAGGAGACAAAGAACTATACGGGATGACATGTCTTTAATTATATTGATGAATAAAATAAAGAGTTTTATACTAATTAATTTAGTTTCATGATACAGAAAGTAATTCTAACTTTTGTTACATTTATTTAATGCCCAGGGCATTTGGTGTAGCTGACAATAGTGCATATATGATTGCTGATCATACAGAATCCCTTTACCTTTACAATAATATTTAGAGAATGTCAATTAAATGCATGTTAGAATAATACTAATGAATCTTCATGTGAAATGGAAATTCCAAGTAGCTTCCTTTCCTGACTTAATGTAGACGTGATTAGTAGCTCCAGTGAAATAGTGTTTTAAAGTACTAAAGCATTATTGGAAAGAGATACATTTTAGATTGTAACAAATAAAAAACTATACAGAATAAAGAGATTTTTGACATATGATATTAGTAATATTGAAACTTTGTCAAATATGCAAATAGACTTAATTATATTAATCATATATTTTTTTCTGGTTTTGGAAATACTTATATGTCTATATATTTTAACCATTTTTGTTAATATATTTGATGTAACTTATGATTAAGTACAAATTTAGAATGTGTACTAAATGAAAAGAATTTTTCCCCTTTATATACAGGTAAGTACTATGCAATCTTCAAGAACTAATTCATCAAAAGCCTGTAATGTTGATGAAGTCTCATCTTCAATTTTTACCTTTTCTAACACATATACATATTAGAACACATATTTTATATATATATATATATATATATATATATATATTCACACATGCTGTTACTCTTATGCTGTACTTCATTAGATATTTAGAACATGAATCCCCTAAGTTATATTAAAAAATATTGGAGGAGCAGAATAGTGATTTTTTTAGTGGAGAAGATATAAATTCATAAAATTATAATACAAAATATTTTAAATTTTCAGAACTTGTGTTCTAGGTTTCATAATTTACCAGGGGAAGGGAGTCATAAATTTTATTTATAGTTTTATATATTGAATGGCTATTTAATATGAATAAGTGATACATTTTAAATTTTAACATTAAGATGAACACCATGTGGTCACTGTTCAACTGGAAGAATAAAGTCATGACAATGTTTTTCTCTTTACTTAATTTGAAAATACATTTAAATAAATATTAGGCCCTCTTGTATCTCACATCTCATTTTTCTTTTCTATCATCTATTTCTTTTCTCCAACTTCTGTGTTCTGAATATTTTTTCATCTCTGTCTTCCAGTTCACTAATTCTAACTTCAGCTGTGTTTTATCTGCTGTAAAAACTGCAGCAGGTCAGCCTAGTCTGAAGTTTAAGATTGTTACCTAACTCATTAGGCATAATTAGTTTTTAATCTAATCATCTTGTATGTAGATTTACATAATGATACAAGGCAAGTAGGGAATCTATATCTCATCATGAGACCACAAAACTATACTTTTGCCTCCTCTTCAAAATAGACTGTGTATACAACAAAGGAAATAGGCATAATATCTAGATGGTATTCTCTCCCTCCAGAAAATATTTATATTAGCATATATAAGTCACCTGAGGGTTAGACAGTAGCAGTGCTAGATCACCCTTTGAACCAGGTTTCAATTCCTTGAGAGAATTGATCTATTTAAAATTTACTCATATCTTCAGACTTTTTCTTTCAGTGTTCTTCCATCTTTACTAGACCAAAGACACTGGATGGTCACATTGATGGATCTCACATTACTCTCTGTTGTTTTTCCTAGTTCTTAACATCTTTTTATTTAAGTTCATTAGAATGATGATATCTCTGCAAATTGTTTGAGTCCTGGATTGAAACTGTTTGTCAATAACACATTTATATCAACTTCTTGCATATTTTCTATTGGCTTATGATCACTCAAAAACTTTTTTCAAAGTGGAGACATTCTGAAATGGATAAAATGGATACAAAGAAGCAGTCTTTTACACTGGGTTCTCAGAGGAACTACATTTTCCATCTTTGTGTGGAGTTTATTTCTAGCTTACCTTATAACGCACTTGTGGTTTTTTGTGGTGTTAATCATATCTGTCTCCTATTAGTCTTTTATTCAAGTTAACCTAGCTTTCATGGGTTCTGACCTTTAAACTGTGTGACCATAATACAGAAATCTGAAATCACTATATTTCAGCAAACATTCCCAGGAAAAAGTTCCCATTTTCTCTCTAAATTCAGGATGCTTCATGTTTTCTGTTAGTTTTGGTCTCTTTGTCTCTGCAGGTTCTTTATGTCTGGTGAGCTTAGGGATACATTTTAAAATGTTTCTATTCTCCACCTCCTTCTCCCTGAATACTCCAGGGATCTAGTCTGTTATATTATACGACCAGAAATGTAAATCCAGGGCTACAGACTCTTACTTTTTATTTCATGCTTTTATTTAATGTGTCCAATATGTATTTGGCATATATTAGGAGCTAAGAATATTGAGGGTCTAAAATAAATGAATGAGAAAAAGTTTCATATAGAATGCAAAGAGTTAGAATATCTGATACTTAGCATTTAAAATAGCTCCTTAAGAAAAGCAAAAGAAAGCATTAAAAATTCAACACAGTGATCAGTTTCTCCAATGTACAGAAATTCTGTAATTTTGATGTCTATGGCCTCCGATGAAAGAAACAATGTGAAGTGTTTATTTGCTTCCATAATTTGATCTTTAGGACCAACTCTCCTCCCCCCACCTTTTTTTTTTCTTCAATATCCTGAACAGTAGTTTAGACAATAAGTGAACAAATTGACCATCTATAGTCTCAATAAAAGTTTGTGAGTTCTGACAGCATTTTTCCAAGAAATTACCTAAATTAATAACTCAGAAGTTTTGAACACAGGAATTTGAATTAAGGCAAGTCAGTTGGTAGAACAACAAAATCATGAATGCTTATGGACAGAAGCAAACACAAAGAGAATTTCTGGGTGCCTTTAATATGGAGTGGCCAAGTAGAAACTAGCCATAGAAAAATGCTGCCTGAGTAGAGGTTTCGTTCCTCCACTTTGTTTCTTGCTTTGTGCTAGAACTTAGCTGGTTTGGGCTACTGTTCTTTGTGCTACACTAAATATAGAGTAAATTGCCATACCAAACATATTCTTCGTGTCTGAAAAAATAAAAATTAGCATATTTATAATGTAAAAATATAAAAATTAATATATTTATATTGTGAATCAAATTAGGCAGCTATCATTAATATTTTAATACTAGTTCTTTCTAATTGAGGTGTTTATTTCCTCATATTTTAAGATTCAAAATGTAACAGTAATTAAAACTTCTGTAACTATAAGCAACAGCTGTAAATAGTACAGAATGCTACTCAGTGATTGGCTCTTTTTAATCATACTAAATGTCATTTCCTCTTAGAGTCTCCTCAACTATTCCTATGGTTTGGTAATGATCTGAGTTTGTACCCCAGAAGGTCTGTGTGTTGGAAGCCTGTTCTCAGGGTGAGGGGATGGAACCTTTCAGAGGTGGGGACTTATGGCAGGTCTTTTGAGAGGATGTCCTTGGAGGGGGTTTGGGGACACCAAATTCTCTCTACCTTTTAATTGGGAAATCTTATCTCTTCCTTCCTCACATGTTCCTGCCACACCTATCAGCCATGAGATGATCCTGCCAAGGGGGCAGGGGTCTTGCTAGTATTGGCACAATGCTTTTTGGACTTTTAGCACCCAAAATTGTGACCTAAATATTCTTCTTTTCTTTAGAAAGTTAGTCTGTCTTAAAGAAACACTTCATTATAATAGTGAAAATGGATGTCTATCATTGCAAAATGTAAAAGTTAAAATGGGTTGTCTTTTTAAATAATATTTTTTATATCTTTGCTTATTAAAGTACTACTGTCCATAGGGTAAAGGATGCTGCATGAAGCCAAAGCAGCCAGGGCAGTCCTTTCTTACTGGTTCTTGCAATCATTCCAGAAATATTTCAGGCATGTTGCTCAATTTATCAGAAAGGACAAATGAAGAAACTCTCAAAAGAGGAAGTAGGTCTCTCAAACAAGAGAAAGACAGCATTTTTCTCCTACCCTCCAGTTTTACCAGAGTCTCACTGAGGTCTACTTCTTGACTACTGACTGCAGCAGGATGACATCCTAACATCCAGTCCCTACTGCATGACAACTCTAGGTCACATTGGCCTCAGCAGACTGGTTTAATTAGGACCTATTGTTACAGGTATTATGGTTAGAGGGAATTATCATGGTGTCCCTGGGTTCTGGAATATAGTTTGAGTAAAGGTCACAAAATCTCAGCCTCCCCACTTTCAGGGTAACTTGTTCTGTTTTTACTAGCATTTCAAGCCTGCATTTCTCCTGCAGGTGATGTGCTGTTCAACATATCCTGTTGATTTAAGCCAACTAGGGCTACAGGAATATTGATTTTTTTAAGCAATGAAAGCATGTGGGTGTGAGCAGAGTTAGTCCAGTTTATAGAATTATTCTTTTAGCCTCATTTCCTGCTGCTTATGGTTTGTCTGTTTCCTATCACTTGGAGTAGAAAAAATATGGTAATCTTAGATGACTTTCAAAATATAACCAGGTTATCTATAAGGTATTTTGTTTTTCCTTTGCTTTCATATTCTTTCTTCATTCCCTTTATATTAATTTTTCTCATTCTCAGAGATGATATAAGCACAGTATTTAAAAATTATTTGTAGCCTCAAGTAACTTTTTGCATCTTAATAAACTATTGGGCAGCCTGAAAGATTAGATGAAAATTATTTGTTTTATTATTGTTATTGTTTGTTTGTTTTCATAATAGAGTGGGTTGATTAACAATATGATTAACAAGGTAGTTTACCCAGCCTTAGCATTATCAACTATCCATTCCCTATACGACCAACACTAAATTCTGTTGAACAAGGAAAACCAGGTTTATTAAACTCTAAATGCACAGCAGATGATTATCTCAGTGTTTCAAGCCTAAGACTGTGATTTTATGGTAGAATTTGTGAGAAAGAATTTGTGGGATTAGATATTCAGGATGCAATAACTGGAATGGTTGGTTCAGCTCAGCTTTGGTCTTGAGGAAATCTCAATGTGAAATCTGGAATTTGATAAATAAGCTAGTTTAGGTGGTTGATTATTTTATTTTAGTAGAGCAAATACTAACAAAAAAATAAAGCTATGATTGCCTTGTTCTTGGTACTGATTTTGCTTAAGGTAAGAAAATTATATCTGTTTCCAGTATTTTTTGACATTGTTTTTTCAGTATTACTTAACATTGTTATGCTGGTTTCAATACTGAGGTTTTAGCTTCTTTGCTCTTGCTTCAAGGGACTAACAAAAACAACTCATTTTTCTTTTTAACTCTCTGTCATTTTTTTCCCTTTGTTCTGCTGCAAAACTGCTCTATAAAATAATCAGCTCTTGAAATTCTCACCTAATTAATCCAAGTAAAAATCATGTTTCTCTTTCTTAATGTTTCCCTTAGTACTTAACTAACGTAGTCCATATCAATTTTTTTTTATATATTTAGCTCTGCTTAAGCAATTTGCATGAACTCTTTGACATAAAGGGCAGTTTTAGTACTGTGGTATAATTTCATTCAGTTCTGTTGTTCTCAACAGAGTCTCATTATCTCCTCATTCAGTTTCCCTTCAACAACTATTTACATTGCTTTTATTATATTTCTGTTGTAATTCTGCAAATATTTAGTTCCCCTCAGTGAAAGAATAGGGAATTTATACACAAATGCCTGATTTATTCATGTTTTATTCCTTTACGCTGAAACAGAGACCCCATTTATGCCACAATTATCAAAACAAACTGCTTCTAAAATTTTACTTGCAATACCCAAAGGGAACACATAATGAGAATTGTTCCATTAAACTAATTTTTACTATAAAATAAGATGGATAATTTTTACTTTCTGAAGAGAAAATAGGGTTGTCCTTTTCTTTTTTTTTACTTTTATTTTTAATGAGGAAACTGTTTAATGATTATATTTTTAAAATATATAGGGAATTTTTCTAGTTAAAATAAAGTATTGTGTTTTTAACGGAAAATAATAAAGAGTGGGTCCTATGTTTGATACTTAGAATTTTAGCAAACATTCCTCAATCTTCCCTCCACACTTACATGATTGTAGTAGAAACATAATAAACCCTTTGTAGTTTGTTTGTTTTTAATTCACTTGGATGTTAATTTTGAAATGAATTTCATGACTTTTCTTTTTCTTTTCACCAAAAATCTAAAACTTCATCTGTACTTCTTGGACTTCAATCTTCTTCCTGTGGAATAGTGATAATAATAATAATAATAAAAACTCCCATTATATCTTGTGATTTATTGATGTGATCAAAATATACCTTTGAAAAATTCTAGGCTATGGTGTTATTTTTAAGTTTAATTTAAATTAAAAGTAATAGTAGTACACACTTGATGAAGACAGTATAAAGGTCATTGACTATTGAAATTTTGATTCATGTCTCATTTATCCTTTAGACAAAACATAATATAAATGCCTCAGGTTTGGTTATGTACTACCTCCTAGAGGATGGTTTCTCATCTTTGAAGCCGACTGTCTCTGTGTAAAGACTTCAGTTGCACCTTAACCAAGCAGCTCCAACTATCAAAACAACAGCTGCTGAATGGTATGGTTAGTGATATGACCAGTAGATATCATGGTCATGGGTCCACTTCCACATCACCCTCATTTGTGAAAGTTGGACTTCTTTGTCTGATTCAATCTTGTGTAGGAGTCCACATTGACAGATCTAATTTGCATTCCTTTGAGACCAAAATACTTAGTCTTCCCCCCCCCCCAAAAAAAATGGAAGAAGCCTAATAAAGTCAAATTATCCTCAAATATCCAACTTGTCACCTGGGGAAATGATTACATAAGAGATGGAGAGTTAATCTTTATGCTAGTAGGTCACACAATCAGTGATGCTAGATAACTCTTGGTAAGCATTAGTCCATCATGTTGGGATATGTGCATTACCTCCACATCTGTCACTGGAACCACTTAGCTCTTATGGCAGTTATGCCAGCATTGAATGGTGAGTTGCTATGGCTAACTGATATCAGCCTACTATTTCACTTTGCCTACTTAGTTGTTTACTGAATTTTCTTTGGTAAGTACTCTCTGGTGGGTAGATAGTATAATCATTCAAACTCTATGCCTACTCCATATGTCCATCTTCATCAGTCTACCCAGAGCTTCTCAACGTTAATTTTTCAATCTTCTACAGGCTGGCCACTCACTTTTCTTCACAAGTCTCCTTCTATTTTTTAAATAATTCTTCTTGAAATTCGTCCATTGGGACAAATGATCACTTTTTTTTTCTTAAGGCCACCTATATGAGACTCATGTAAGGCAATTACAGTAAGGCAGACACAGTAAGGCAGCTACTATCCATTTTTTTATTTACACTGAAACAATACGCTCAGCATCCATTAAATAGGCATGGAATTCTCTTCCTCCTCAAACTGAAGAAGAGGCACTGGCACAATTGTGGTAGACACCGTAAGAATATGGGTCTTTTGCTCATGACTGATTCTGCCTGTTCTGGGTGATGGGATTACCTCATCTATTTTATATTTGATCACTGCTGATCCTGTGCATGTTATGATTTGATGTGTGTTGAGAGCTTCACTCATGATGGACAGTGTTAGCTGCGTAGTTGCTTCTCTTCAATCAGACACTCATCCTCTGTGAGGGCTAGTTAGCACATCAAGAGTTGGTTGATTTTCAGAAATCTTATAATTCTATTTAGTTAATGGCATGTCTTACTCCAGAACACTAAGATCTTGTGTTGTGACTCTCCCAATGAGCCTTTCCACAAAGGGTACGTAGCAGATACATCTAACACTATAGGATCTGCCAGATCCTAAGTACCAAAGAAAACTAAGGGTCCGAAACATTGCCTTGCTGCAAGAGAAATTCCTACTCTAGGCCACATTCAAAAGTAGGAATTGTTTGCATCAGGTAATATATGGTCTAGGCGATTATACTTAGGGGTAGAATATAGTCTCTCCAGAACCCAAAGAGATCAATGAGACATTTTGACTTGTTTTTTTATGGTACAAAGTTCAAATTAAAATATTCATCTTCTACTTTGGAGAAGATGTCCTGGCATATACTTGACAACTAAACACCAAAACTTGGATAGTAGTAATCTTCTTAATTTGTATAGGTTTAATCTTCCACTTTTGGGGACACATGTGTCTGACTAAAACCACTCTGTATTAGCCACCTTTTGTTCACTAAGCCATATCAAAAATTATCTCATCATGATAATAAATCAAGGTGATGCTCCATGAGAAAAGATAGTTTAGATATCTTCAGTATATAATTTTATGGAGCACAAGGGAATTAACATAACTAAAGATGAAATAATAAAAATATGTTTTGGTTGATTATAAAATAATACAAACTGTTTCTGATTTTTTAAATACTTGGGATACAACACAATGCATTTGTCAAATCAAAGAGTTCATACCACACATCTTACAAATATTAATATACTTCAGGACCAAAAAAAAAAGAAAAAATAATCTCACGCATGGTAGCTTCTTGTTGAGTTTGACATAGTGTGCAAGTATCCACCAGGATCCATCTGATTCTTCAGGGGTCATATTGTGATTCAAACAGATATGCAATTGGACTTACTTCCCCTAGAAATTTTACATCTACAAAGGTACTACCAATTCTGCCCTTGTCTCTTGGGAGTGGTAGCTCTTGATAAACATAGCTCATAGAAATTCAGGACAATATGAAAGTCAAAATCCACATGTTCCCAATCAGGACACATTGCATCTACTTGGGTTAACTGTTTTTATTGTTGTTGTTGTTGTTTGTTCCTTTTAATGTCAGACATAATGACATTTAACTGCTAGGCTTAGTACTAATTTTCTCCACTATCCAAAGTCTAAAAAATGAGAGTTCCTTTGTATGTTGGCAAAGAGGGCTTCAGGATTTCATGAATGATCTTCAGTCTTCTAATACTCCCCTTAGCTGTTCATTTTCCATTTGATAAAGATGGTTTGCAATAAGAACTCAATTCTAGAGAACTTATACCTGCTCTTTTCTGCTTACATCTCAAAGTTCTGATACCATATATACATTAGCATATATATCAAGTGGACAAGATTCCAATTCACCATTGATAGACTTTTAATCGTTAAAGTCTCAGCAAAAAGTCTTTATTTTACCTATTATTAGTGATGAAGTCCTCATTTAATCTGAACAGTGAGTAATATAACTCCAAATTCTGATTTCTTATCTGCTTTCTCAGGCTACTCCTATACAACCTCTTACTGTTTAAAATCTCCAGAAGCAGATTCTGAGATCAAATATTCAAAATATTTATTTGAAACAATATCTGTGAAAGGAAGTGATAGTGAATAAGTAGAAATAGTGAAAGAGAAAGTCCAACCATAGTGTAGACCTGAAAAATCCTTAGCTCACCTGTCAGGAAGCTCTGGAGAGAATATTTTTTCGTCAATATGTTCTGTAGCTCTTTATATTTCCACCTGATTCAATAACCAGAGAGTGCTATGTGGTGAAGTCCTTGAGCATGGATGAAGTAGATCTTTGCAGCTGAGGTACATCCTAAAAGAAATATCAGCTGGAGGTTGTTTGTCTCCCTCCCTCCCCACAGCTGGAAGCATCCCTTTACTGAAAACTTCTCACGAGTTTTTGCCTGAATTAAAACAATGGGCTGTTAAACTAAATATTATTTACCTATGAATTTAGCTATTTTACTCTTAAAATATTCCATAAGGAGTGTAACATTCTTTGAAAATGGTTAATAGATTAAAGAGGCAAACTTATGGTAAAGTAATGATGTTACAATCTATTTGAAATCAGATTATTCTAACATACAACAGAACATTGCCAATTCTAATGCCATTGTATTACCTATCAACCATAACTGCAAGTATATGGACATCTAATTATAAATATACTTATTGGTACCATACATATGGGATATAGATTTTATATATATATATAATCATTTCTCTATATATATATAGAGAAAGATAGTTCAGATATCTTCAGTATATACTTTATATATATANTTCCATTTTGAACTATTTTCTTCTACTTTTCCTTTTTTATGTTTTCTATTTCACTCTACACACTTCACCATCCAATGAGCTTCTTTTACTTGCATTCTGTTCCTTATAGTATCATTTTTACATCCGTTCTACAAATGTTTTAAATTCCTACATCTTAGCACTTGTTTGCTTTTAAAGAGCCAGTTCTATATAAGAATTATGAGATAAATAAAATTGTTTTTATATTCATATATTTTCAACTCAAAACATCTTTCCTTTCCTGCTATATATATATATCAGTGTTTCCATTTGGCATGGTTTCCTTTGTTTCTGAATAACTACTTTTATCACATCTTGTAGCCTAGTATTCATGGTAATAAATTTCCTAAATATATTTATCTAGAACTCTTAATTTTACCTTAGTTTGAAAGAGGAATTTTATCTCTTTTGAATTATCAGTATTTATTTTCCTAACAGCATTTGGAAGGTGGTCTGCTATTGTGTTTAGTGTCTATTTTTTTCTAATTAAAAGTTAATCCTCATTTCTACAATGTTTTGCATATTCTCTGGCTTATTTCAAGACTTTTTTCAGCAGTTTGAACATGATTTGATGATGTGGCTAAGTTTGTTTCTTTCTGATCCACCATCTATGATATGCTCCAGGGCCGTTATTCTTTTTGAACTCCAAATTTCTGCAATGTTTTAGAAAATCATTCCCCTCCAGTGATCTGGCCCAGTTATACTATTTTTTTCTCATGAATTTTCCTTTTCTCAGAGTTCACAGCATTCACTGCCTCTGTCCAACACTTAGGAAAATTTGACATATATGTAGTTTTTTGGGAAATTATACGAGAAAGTTTAGCATAATACCAGGCTCTCCATCAAATCTTGAGGCAAAATCTCCATTTATTCTTACCAGTCATTCTGCTGATCCAATAATCTACAGTAACAAGTATTTTCTTGAGGAAATTGGGGAAAACTAATATTTAAAATGATTATATCATTTTTAGTTGTTTTGTTTTTAAGTATGTTTTTCTGTAGTTTTTGTTGTTGCTGTTGTTTTTACTTTTGTTTTTAAGTGGGGTATTAAGAAAAGAAGAGCATTTGGGGTGGGCATGTAGCTCACTGTTAGGCTATACTTAGAATGCATGAGGACATGGGTTTTATCCCTACCAACATAAAACAAAGAAAGGAGTAAATAAGTAAATGCCATTGGGGTTTCTTAATATCTTTAGAGCAAAAATATTGTTTTTGTAAATCAAAATATATTTTCAATATTCCTTTATATTTAAATTTTAATTATATTGCATTGATTGAGTTTTCTTAGTGATCCACATTCTATATGTACACACTTTTTTCTGTTTAGATATCATACGTATACTGTTGTATTTTTTGTTGGCTGTTGAATGTTCCACATATAATATTTCAAGCTTATCAAGTGTATTTTTATTTCTGTTGCTACTTATTTATAATTTTTTTGCTGTCCATTAATGTTTTAATTTTTCACTGTACAATAAGGAATGCCTAAACCATTAGCAATTAGAGAAAAACAAATCAAAGCTACTCTAAAATTTCATCTCACTCCAGTGAAAATGGCAATAATCAAGAATACAAAAAACAATAAATGTTAGGGAGGATGTGGG
>NW_025999949.1:14034865-14102775 GCF_001458135.2 Marmota marmota marmota
GTTTCTTTCTGCTTGGTGAAACTGTTGTGTTATTGATTTTCCCCCCTATATATTTATATTGCTCTTGTATAGTTGCAAAGTCACCCTTTTGTGGAGAAAGACAATGTTAACAGTTCTCAATATCAATAGTACATCATCTAAGCACCCGTTTTCCTTATTACTACATTTATAACTAGATTCTATGTCTACAAATGTTGGTTATGATTATCATTTACAAATATAGTCATTAGTTTCATGAAAGGCATACCATTTCTGGTAGCTTGAAGAAAACTGGTTTTTAGGTGTAGGATGTTATGTTTATGGGGAAAGGAGTGAGGGTATGGGGTTAATCTAACTTAGTAACTTTGGAGAGCTCTAACCAATAGATGGGTAGTTTATGGAAGAATGTATAGATTCAAATTCCTATCTGTATTTATAAGATTACCCTACTTATGAATAGTAAAATTTAGGGGGTTGCAAGTGGGATAGAGGGAGGAAGAGGGAGGAAAACAGATAACAAGGAAAGGGAGAGAAAAAAGAGAGTGGGAAAAAGAAAATACGAGAAAAAAGAAAAGAAATAAAAAGGGGGAAGGGAGGTGGGGCATACGCAATTCCTCTATAGTATATCATTCTGGTGATTCAGTTGTTAAAGACCTTTTTCGTGTACAATTTTTGGTTTCACATATGTTGAGGTTGCGAAGACCCGAGGGGTAAGGGTAGAGGAGACTGGGTGAATGGCTGAAAAGAGAGAGAGAAGAGAGAAAAAGAAAGAAAAAAAATGTCTCTCAGAACTCTGTTTTCATTTCTTCCAGTTGGTGGCGTTGTCTATTCCTAGCTTGAGTCTCTGAGTTCAGGATGGTGGTGGTAATCAGTGTGAGAGAACTTGAGCTTCCACCTGTGGCCTCTCTACTCTTATTCTCTGAGATGTAAACCAGGTGCCTGATCCGCTGCAGAACCGCACTGGTAGCCACGCCAGTCAACGGGTTGGTGGGTTTTAAGGGTTGGTGGGATTTTCCAAGATTAGTTCCATCAGTTTTTTTCATAAGGTGTTTGATGAGGTGGGGGTGTTGGGGAAACCTTATGTTTGTCAAGAGCTTGGTCAGGTGACTGCATGGGCGAGCGGCAGGGCCCCTCCTCCAGTTGGAGTGGTCTATCTACCTCACCAGTGGGAGGCTGGGCTCCTCCAACTAGGGAGGTCTGTCTACCGCTCAGGCGAGTCGCTGGGCCTGTTCTCCAGGTCGCAGGTCTGCCTACCGTGCAGGCGCAGGCGGCGGCTGGGCCCCTCCTCCAATAGGGGTGATCTGTCTACTACGCTGGCGGTCCGCTGGGCCTGTTCTCCAGGTTGTAGGTCTGTCTACCTTGCAGGCGCAGGTGGCAGCTGTGTCCCTCCTCCAATGAGGGTGATCTTTCAACTAGGCCAGCGGGCCGCTGGGCTCCTTCTCCGGGTCGTGTGGTCTGCCTACCTTGCAGGTGGCGGCTGGGCCCTTCCTCCAATTGGGGTGATCTGTCTGCCACGCCAGCGGGCCGCTGGGCTTGTTCTCCTGGTCGGTCAGAGGTCTGCCTACCTTGCGGGTGAGGGGGGCGGCTCTGCCCCTCCTCCAAATGGGATGATGTGTCTACCACGCCAGTGGGCCGCTGGGCCTGTTCTCCTGGTCAGTCGGAGGTCTGCCTCTGAGTGTCTTTTTTTAATATTTATTTTTAGGTGTAGATGGACACAACACAATGCCTTTATTTTTATGTGGTGTTGAGGATGGACCCGGGATCCCGCCCGTGTTACACTGAGCCACAACCCAGCCCTGAAGTGTCTTTTTTAAAAATAATATAGTGTCAGATATTACAAAAATCTCATAAGTTAATTTATTTCTTTAATAAATATGTAAATGGAATAACCAATTAAATTCAAGAAACATCATTACTGATGCAGAAAAATACTTACTGTTTAGTATTTATAAGTAAATTTATATTATATAAGAAGAATAGAAGATAATTTATCTTGATAAACATTATTTTATAAGAATCTAAGGCAAGCATTATAGTTATATTAAGGGACACACTTTTAAGAATAAGAACAAATGTTCCCATTGTACTAAATGTACTTATGATCTAAAGTAAAAAAAAAAAAAAATAGTGACTATAAGAATCAAAGTAGAGCCAGGAGCTGTGGCAAACGCCTGTAATCCCAGAGAGTCCAGAGGCTGAGGCAGGAGGATTGAGAGTTCCAAGCCAGCCTCAACAATGGGGAAGTGCTAAGCAACTCAGCAAGACCTTGTCTCTAAATAAAATACAAAATAGGGCTGGGTTTTTAAGTCCTTTGGTTATAGACCGAGGAGAGGGAGAACTGGGTCAAATGGTGGTTCCATTCCCAATTTTCCAAGAAATCTCCATACTGCTTTCCATATTGGCTGCACCAATTTGCAGTCCCACCAGCACTGTATGAGTGTGCCTTTTTCCTCACATTCTTACCAACACTTATTGTTATTTGTCTTCATAATAGCTGCCATTCTGACTGGAGTGAGATGAAATCGTACAGTAGTTTTGATTTGCATTTCTCTATACAGCATACTACATACATACTAAACACATCCATGTTTATAGCAGCACAATTCACAATAGCTGAACTGTGGAACCAACCTAGATGCCCTTCAATAGACGAATGAGTGAAAAAAATGTGGCATATATACACAATGGAATATTACTCGGCAATAAAAGAGAATAAAATTATGGCATTTGCAGGTAAATGGATGGAGTTAGAGAAGATAATGCTAAGTGAAGTTAGCCAATCCCCCCAAAAAACAAATGCTGAATATTTTCTCTGATATAAGGAGGTTGATTCATAGTGGGGTATGGAGGGGGAGCATGGGAGAAATAGATGAACTCTAGATAGGGAACAGGGGTGGGAAAGGAAGGGAAGGGGCATTGGGTTAGAAATGATGGTGAAATGTGATAGACATTATTATCCAAAGTACATGTATGAAGTCATGAATTGGTGTGAATATACTTTGTATACAACAAGAGATATGAAAAATTGTGCTCTATATGTATAATAAGAGTTGTAATGCATTCTACTGTCATATATAAATAAAAAATAGGGCTGGGATGTGGCTCAATGGTGGAGTACCCCTGAGTTCAAACCCCTGTACTCCAAAAAAAGAAAATCAAAGTAGAAATTATAAAACTCTATTTGTAAAAAAGAGAAGATTATTTATCTTCATTTATGAGCTCAAAAATTTTGATATTCAATATCAACCTACAAAATCAATAATATTTCTTTTTAATAACAACAAAACATATATTAAAATAATGTTTAATTCAGAGTAGTTGCAGATTATGAAGTATCAGAATAATCTTAACAAATATATTTAAAAATTCAATAATCATTAAATAAATATGAAAGTTCTTTGAAAATTCTGGTTTAAATTCCCAGTCTAAAGATAAATTAAAATACATATATACAAAAATATGAACATTTTATAAGTATGTTATAAATAAAAATACACATCAAATATATAATAGGAACCCTCTGATAGTAGTTAAATAGAATTGAATTATTGCTCTAAAATATAAAAATCAAATAAAATCTTATATAAGTAAATTCAGAAATTTATTTAGAGAAGGAAGAAGGAGGAAGTCAGGAAGGGAGGTGGGGGCAAGAGTGAAAGAGGAGTGAGGGATAAATGATGATAATATGCAATAAATTAAGAAACTCAACCACATCCTTTGCTATTTGAGCCCATGCAACCCAAATTAGGGAAAGTAGATCAATCATACATTTCTATATCTTGTTTTCTCACTCAATGTAGAAGCTTTCTTATTCAATCCTCATCAGTTTGTGTAACTTTATTAGCATTAATAACTTAGTAATATTGCTAGTATAGACTTACACTGAGTAACCGTAGGTGATAGGGCCCAAATGGTGTGCTCAACAATTAAGTCTGCCATCTTTTTGCCAGAAGTTAAAGATAGATTTGGACTTCCATGTGCTTAATAGAACACACATTATTGAGAGCCCACTGAGGGCTGAGTTTCTCTCTAAAGGTATATTTCAATCTAGTGAGAAATATGTACCTAGAGAGGAGAAACTACTATATTATACATTCATAATATTTTGAATTGTGGTTAGTATTGAATCAGCGATCCTAGAACATGAGTTGCATATAAATATGAACTGAAATATGTTGAATAAATAAAAGAATATCAAGATATGTAATTGATGTTACCAGTTCTAAAAAGGAGTAAAGAATTAACTCGAGGAATGTATTGTTTTTGTTTTTGTTTTTTACTGTTCTTTTTTTTTTTTCTGTGTTCTTTTTTTTTTTTTTTAATTGGTTGTTCAAAACATTACAAAGCTCCAGCTAAGTCTGTGCAACATATACAGGGCATTAAACTGGCTCATGAAGGCTTTAGCCACATGATGGTTGAGTGATACTCTTTTCATGATTACCGTTTTACTAATGTTTGTGGATGTATTGTCTTTTAATGCTTTAGGATGGATTGAAACATACATGAGATACTTTCCAGTTTTAGTTTCTAACTACAGAGTACATTTCTCAAACAAAATTATATTCATAAAAGTAATAATGTGTAAGTAATTATTATTGTCTTTTAAGGATCTTGGGACAGATTTCTTTGGTCTAAAGCAGATTTGAAAATAACTGAAAGAACAATGTCACAGACATTATACCACCTGACTTCAAAATATACCACAAACATATAGTAGCTGAAAGATCATGGTCTTGGAGCAAAAATAGGAAGATCAATAGTACATGCCTCTATAGACAACTGCTCCTTGATAAAGGTGCTAAGAACCTGCATAAAAGATAGAAGAGTCGTTTCAAAAGATGTTTCTGGGAAAACTGTATATCCACATGTAGAAAAAAGAAACTCTACCCGTTTCCCTCACCAGTTAAAGAAAAAAATAACCTTAATGTGTGTTAAAGACTTAAATGTAAAACCTGAAACTATAAATCTACCATAAGAAAACACAGAGGAAATACTTCAGACCATTGGAGTTGGGAAGAAGTTTTTGGATAAGACTCCAAAAGCTTAGGAAACTAAAGCTAAAGTAGACAATTGGGATTGTAACAAACTAATTATCTTCTGTACAGCAAAGGAAATAATCAACAGAGTAAAGAGACAACTTACAGAATAGGAAAAAATATTCCCAAACTATATATCTGACAAGAGGTTATTAGCCAGAATATGTAAGAAATTCAAACAACTCAACAGCGAAAAAATCAAATGACCCCAATAAAAATAGCCTATTAATCTAAATAGACATTTATCAAAGCAAGATATACAAATGGCCAACATTTATAAGAAAAAAAAAACTACACTTCACTAATCATCAGGGAACTAAAAATAAAACCCACAATGAGATGTAGTCTCACTGTAATTAGACCAGCTTCTATCAAAAAGAGAGAAGATAACAAAATATCAGCAAGAATACGGAAAAAAAAAATGGAACCCTTACACACTGTTGGAAATGTAAATTTTAGCAGCCATGGTGGGAAACAATACCATACTTCCTTAAAAATTGAAAATTAGAACTACCATATGATCCAACAGTCTACACTGATTATATATCCAAAGGAAATGGAAATCAGTCCTTCAAAAAGACATCTTCACTCCCATGTTTATCGTAGCACTATTCAACAATAGCCAAGAAGTAGAAACAGCCTGTGTCCAATAATTGATGAATAGATAAAGAAAGTATGGCTCTTATACACAAAGAAATACTATTCATCTATAAGGAGACAATGAAATTCTGTCATTTGCCATAATATGGATGGAACTGGAAGTGGCACAATATGATGGAACTGGACTAGCCTTTCTCCAGTTAGGCCAGAAAAGATTAGTAACACATGATCTACCTAATATGTGGAGGCTAAAATAGTTGATCTCATATATGTAAGACATGGGTACAATGGTGGTTACAAAAGGCTGGGGAGAGTATTAGGGAAGGAAGGATGGGCTACAATTGATTATTGGGAGCAAAGTTACAGTTAGATAGGAGCCACATGCTCTTCTTGTATTGCACAATAGAGTAAATATAGATTTAAAAAAAGCACAATGTATGTCTTTTAAAACTAGAAGAAAGGAGTTTGAATTTTTTTATCATAATGACAGATGTTTCAGGAGATGAATTTGTTTTCCCTGATTTGAAAATTACATAATGTATATATGTGTTCAAACTCTGCCTAGTACCCCATAATCTCAGTTAATTTTTTTAAATTAAAGTAAAAATATCTGAATTTTCCATGTCACTTTGAAATAAAGATATCATGCTTTCTATGTCAAGTTTTGTAAGACTGAGACTAGTTCCCAAATTTAATGTTTCTTTTTATATGCTTAAAAATTGCCGAACATGTGCTTATTTTATAGATTTTAAACATCTTTTTATAATAGCTATAATATAGTTAATAATTAGCTATAATAATAGCTATTTTTAAAGAGTACTTACCAGGCATTGCATATGTATTATTTCACTCAATATTCATAACAATCTTATGTCATATGCACTATTTTTTCACGTATGATAAATGAAACAGGGAGACATTAAGCCATCTGTCTACGATCAAACATCTCCATCCAGTGCAAACTTAGGTACTTGTACTTAATATTTAAGAATATTTATATTCCAGAATGTTCATTTAACTTTTCCAACATCATACTTTTTGTATTAAGAAGGAATCTGAACATGAAGTATTTTATATTGCTAATAAACACTTTTTATATGTGTTTAGTTCACTGACCCAGAAATTCATTATTTAAACACTTGTAAAACACATTTTTCTCTCTATATTTGAAATATATATATATATTCAAATCCACAGATAATTTTTTTACATTGTATGTTGGAACTTTAATCAGAAAATTATTAGAGCAGCAAGAAAACCTTAAAGGCACAAAATTTATTATGAAAGATTATTTGAGACTTATAAAAAGCTAAATTTCTTCCTGAATAATCAAGGTGGATAGAAGAAGTTTAATGTTAAATGACTTGTTAATTCTGTCAGCTTCCACAAATTAAAGTAAAAGAATATATATTCCCAGCAAAACTAATTAATATTTAAATTATAATTTATATAATGCTTAATATCGAAGTTACACTAAATGTAAAATATACTTCATTTAGTGGAAAAATAAATGACTTTTACAAATGATTTTATACCATATGATTCCTCTTCTATGAAATATCTAAAATAGTCAAATATATAGAAACAGAAAATAGAAGGGAGGTTACCAGGGAATGGAAGGAGACAAATAGGGAATTTGTTGCTCAAGGGGCATAAAGGTGCAAACAAGATGAATAAGTTCCAGAGACCTTCTGTAAGACAGTGACTATAGCTAAGAAAAAGGTATATGCACCAAAAGGTATATGCACCAAAAGGTTTTTAAGAGGGTAGATCTCATGTTAATTGGTCTCACCATAGAAAAAAGGTAGGGAGACACAGGGAAACTTTTGGAGGTGATGGATATGCTTTTTATTTTTGTTGTGGTGATATACATATGCAAAACCTACCAAACTGTATACATTAGTTATGTGCAGCTTTTTGTATACCAATTATATCTCAATAAAGCTGGAGGCAAATAAAATTATTTTATGATATGGGAAATAAAAAAATAGGAAAATAAAAAGAAGTAAGTATCAACTAACAAAAAATATACAGTGGGAAAAAACAGGTAACATGGAGAACAAAAGAGAGAGACTTTGTATTTATTAACTCAGAAATGTGGAAAAGGTGAGAGTATTTAGTGTTAAAGTATGACAGAAATTTCAAATGGAGATAAAGAAGTCAAAGTACATGAAAGGCTAGGAGATAAATTAATGTTAACAAGATGGCAGGAATTAACATTCAGAAATGATTCTGTCTCCAAAAGCACACTGCATGAAGCAATTTTTTTTAATATAACTAAAGGAATATCATCAGTCCTGCTGCTAAAATAAATTATGTCACTATGGAAAAGATTTGAAACAATTTCAGCTGTCTCTGGACAAAACAATTGTCTTAATAAAAACAGCAACAAAACAAGTCTCTGAAACAAAATTCTTCTGCCTGGTTAATAAATGCAGAATTGTGTTCTTCAACTGCAGTCCATCTTTTCAAATGGAAGCAAGCCACATGCAGATATAAAGACATCTATGCTGGATGTTACATTTGAATACAGAAGCCAGATATTTTTGAGTAACAAATTCATGATCCAGGTTATCACAATTTAATTTTCTTTTTTCAGAGATAATGTGGATAATACCTTTTAACTATTATGAAATATGATCAGAAATATGTATCATCGTCATGCTCCTGTCACAGCCTAGCTACAATCCAATACTATTTGGATTCAGAAGAGAGAAAGGAGAACTTAGAAAGTACACGGTGAAGGATCAGAGAGTCCATTGGCAAAGCAAAGAGCAGAACTGTTCTTAAGTGTTAGTGGAAATTTGAATACAATGTTCTCATTGAGAGTAAGTTATAAATAAGTTGGGCATTTTAAATTAAATTCAGAATTTGTTGATTCCTGGGCAGTAGAGAGAGGGAAAACAATGAAACTAATCTGAGACTACAAAACCTGAAAGTTTGTTTATTTTCTTATGCCTGGTGTAGTGGGTAACCATTGCTCATGATCTGAACTGAGCTCATAAAAAATGGGAATAGTAGCTAACAGAGACTGGGGAGGATAGGGGCAAGGGAATGGGGACAGGCTGGTTAAAAGGCACAAAGTGATAATTAGACGTAAAAAATTCTGGTGTTCTAAGGTGGAGCAGAATGAATATACCTCAAAATAATTTATATATCAACATAGAAGAGACACCAGGTACAGTGGTGCACACCTGTAATACCAGCGACTAAGGAGGCTGAGGTAAGGGGATCACAAGTTTGAAAACAGCCTCAACAACTTACTGTCTCAAAATAAATAAAATAAAATAAAAGGACTAGGTATGTAACTGAGTGGAACAGTGCCCCTGGGTACTACAAAAACAACAATAAAAATGAAACAAAACTAAATAAATACTGGATTTTGAATGTATTCACCATAAAGAAATGATAGAAGTTTAAGATGATAAATATTCTAATTACCCTGTTTTGATAATGACCCAATATTACTTAAATCAAAACATCACATTTCACCTCATAATATGTACAGATATGTTTCAAAAATTAAGTCATTGATTAGTCATAGAAAAACCCAAAGGAGGACATCTGAGAACAGAAATCGAGGACCTTCCAGTCTCTGCATCATTCCTCCTTCACAAAAAAACTAAGCTGCTGCTTTTGTTTCTTAAGATTTAACACCTAGCTTGTAATCTAGTACAGCTAACAACACTCCTGGTGTATTTTTCTGACTCCCATCCCTGAGGAACACAATGGAAATGCAGTGGAACATGAATTTCTCTGATTATCCTGTGCTTTAGTTGGGGGAGCTGTGGAGCCTCTGGAAGCCTCAGTTCCTTGGTCTCTTGGTCTTGTATATCCCACAAAGGCCACTGGAGGAGGGTTAAATGTGAATGGCATGTAGAGTCCCTTGAGTCTCTCTTAAGGGTCGCATAATCATCATCATCAACTTTGTCCTGGGCTGTTAATTATTAGGGTGGGTTCTGAACTTCCTCTAGCCAGTTTCCTCAAACTCCCTTTACAGAGGGAAGAGGCTGCTCTGCCTGTTTGTTGCTGAATCTTTCTGCCTAATTGCTTTCTGAAGATTTTTCTTCCTCAGTCATTTTACTCCTTTCCCTCATGATGGAGAGAAGGCATCAGGTGAACCTAGGATGCTTGTCTGTCACTTCCACAGCCACATCAAACTTCCACTTGTACCGGACTGTCCCTGTAGTGAGGTTGAGGGTCTGCATCTATCCAGGCTTTTAAGTAAATGAGGACCAGGACCAGGCATTATCTGTGACATTGCTCTTACAAAATGAAGATTTTTATTCTGGTTGTTCATAAAGCTCCAAGCAATCATTTTACAATAATTTAAATACAATGGTCCATTAAGTAAGATGAGAATAATCTGTTCTCATTCCTGTGCATAAAAATATAAATTTGTTAATAGTAATTAAAGTAAATAGAGTTGTTTTTTTTTTTCCTAACTACTAAGATCAGTCACCACCAATTCCTTCCAATTGTGTGTGAGTGGTAGTAGAAATTCCACTTTGGAAAAAAAAAATAAATAAAGTCTTTAAACTTTTTCTAGTTTATTCCAATGTGCCGCGTCCGGCCAAAGGAGCCGAGTCCGGCGAGGGACGGCGAGGTTAAAGGACACAGGACACCAAGGTTCTTCATCCAGGAGACAACTTTTATTTTTTCTACCCCCCTATTATATATCCTCCCACCCTCAGGGTTAAGCACACACACACACACACACTTTACAGGAAGCGGTCTCGAGCAGCCTTAGGCAAACTAGGTCAGGTTTTGCAGGTCGGTCATGCCAGGCCCAGCTGGGCCACTAATCAGCAGGTACAATCTGTCCCAGGCTCTCAGGAGGGCAGATAGACAGGAAGCCCACAGGGCTGACAGAAAGCCCACAAGGCTGACAGAAAGCCCACAAGGCTGATTCATACTTCAGTGGTACTCGCCTCCACATGCGGAACAAAGAGCAGGAAACTTACTCCCGTTCCAGGGCCAGGGGCTTCACCACACCAATGAATTTGCTTTTATTGGGTTAACATCCTAATGAAACTGAATCTGAACACCTGATTATACTTTTAAATCATTACAGTCATTTGAAATATTAAATTCAAGAGATGTAATGTGCCAAAATGCAACTTTTAAAACCACATTAAAATATTGCAAGGGTTGCCAATATTTCTCTTCTCTGCAAAAACAAATTAAAATAAAATTCGTATAATTAAGATTTTTCTTCCTGTTTTTAAGTTGTTCCGCATTTACTTAGTGGGGAAACTTACCAAAGCAAATAATTTGTTTCATCCACATTCAAAACACCCTTCAACTTTTTCATCAATGGCAGTCCCAAACAGCATCTCACACAACCTCTCCTTTTTGCTAAAGTGGTTCTACGTGGCAGCACAGAATGCAGAGTTTAATTTAAAAGAAGGCAAGAGGATATTGGCACCAGCCAATTGTTGATGTCAAGAGAGAAAATGCAATAAAGATTTGCCTATTACTGAAGGAACCTAAAGGTGATTTGTGAATCCTGTGCACTGTCCAAAAAGACATATAAATCCCAATACCATTATCAACAGCGGTAAACAAGTTTCAAAGATTAGGTAAAGTCAGCACTTGAGCCCTTGAGCCCTTAAGGCTTAAAGAGACTTCTAGGATGAACTGAAAATAAGGGCAGAAAACATGCTGAAAAATGAAGCACACAATCACTTATGTTTACCTTTAGATGAGGTTAAAAATAATAAATTTAATATCAAATATTATTTTGTTTACCAGGCAAGATAAGTCAGAATCCACCTAAAGTATTTTATAAGAACATTATGACAGACATTTTAAAGAACAGAAGAAAAGTTCAAATAATGAGCAATTAGCAATGTATGGAGAAAACATACATTCTTTCTGGCCTCTTCCTCTGTTTTCTTACTGTATCCTAAGCAATTTCGGACAGCTGTCTGAAAACCTGGAAGAATGCCGTCATCAGGCATCAGATTAGTTGGCACCTTAATCTTGGACTTCCCAGCCTCCAGTTATGTGAGAAATGAATGTTTGTTACTTAAAGTCGCCTTTTGGAAATGTGTAGAATCCAAACAAAGACAAACCCTTTATGAAGTATCCTGAACACATAGGTGAATGACCACAGAAGACAGGACCAGAACTGGTATTTGAGCCAATGAGGGCACCTTTAACCTGCTAAGCAGCAAGTCCTACACCCTGTTCAAACACTGTGACCTTTGTAGAGTAGATGGTGATGACTGAGGGGAGGAAGCAAGTATCTTTTTAACTCCTAAATGATTTCAGAGCACATTCAAATGAAAAGTCACCAAATAAAGCCATTATCCTCAATGCACTTATCTTCTAGAGAAGAAGAGAAATTGAAAACATAACATTTTATTTTAAAATGTGAAGTCTTCACTATAAATAAGAGTCTAAATTTTTGTGTGTGGGAAGAAGGGTAGAATAAATTACTTTGCTATATTAAGTAAAAGAAAGCTTCATAAAGAAATAAGATTTGAGACAAATAATGAAAGATATAAAGGTTTTTCCAGAGTAAAGAAAAGAAAAAAAGGTGCATTTCACCAAACTCATAAAATTGCAAATGTATGAATATTGAATGAATTTCTACATAAGTTTTAGAAGTTCTTAATGACCTGAATGATCATAAGGAAAGGAGACAGGAGAGATGGGGAGAGGAAACGGGGGATAGGAGGGGAGAAGATTCTTAACTGAAAATTTATCTTTTTCCTGTCTCAATTTGCTTATTTATGTACTAAGCATTATAATCATCAAGTTTTAAAGTTCTTGTGAGAATTCACACTGAATAAAAAGCACAGAGATTTCCATGAGATAGTCCCTGAAACCACCAAGATTCATTTCCCATTTGTCATCAAAAAAGGACAACACTGAAGTACAAAAATATCAATATAACACTTAATTATTAAAGAAAATTTAGAAGAGTGAAGGAAAGACCAAATGGTTTTTATTATAAATCCACACTACTTTGATACAAGGGTGGCGTAAAATATTAATATATAATATAGAAGAAAATTCTAAGATGTCAAAATTATCCCTGCTTTAAAAATAGGTGATTTCTTTAATGTTTTCAGAAAAGATGATCTTCCTGAAATCAGTGAATCTAATTTTCTTTTGAATTTCAACTTTGAGCATGAAATCAGAGATATGTTCTGTTAACCCAAAACCTTCATATAAGTATAAATGCATTTAAAAAACAGCAATCATCCCAGATCACACATTTTGAAGCAGATAACTTTTTGTTAGAGTATTTACATAATATTAGTAAATTAGTATTTAGCATTTGCATGGGAAGATTGATTCCACTAAATTCATTGCATAATTATTGACTTCTTCCTGTATTCCAAGTACTTTAATAGCTACTATACTTTAACATAGAGATGTAGGTATGATTTAGCAAGAAAGGATCTCAATAAATTCATATATAATAAGTGAAAATTGAGGATTTCATAAACTACATGTCAGAAAATAAGTAAATTGTTATTAATTTTCCAAATCCCACAAATACTCTGTGATGCTATATAATTGAAGTCTCAAAGAAACAAGGTGAATTATACAAATCATATGCTGCAACAGGATTAATTTTAATCTATTTACAGTTGTTTAAAACTGAAGAGAATGACACACTTTTCTTCATTTTCTCTGTAAGAATTAAGTAATTCACAGGTTACCTCTAACAAAATGTAAAAGTTTCATTTAAAACAATTTAATAACTTTTCATGTAGCTTTGTAATCTATATTATTTTCAGCTCAACCTGTAAAACTATGAAAAAGAGGGAGATGAAGATAGAGCAAGAAACATTTGGAAATATAGAAGGCAAATGCTTGTTTTCCTCTGTTTTGAGTAGTGATAGAATACAAGGGAGAAGAAATTACTTTTTGATTTTTTTCAAACTGGCGTGCTTTACGAGTGAGCTCTATCCTCAATCCTTTTTACTTTTTAAAAAAATTTAGACAGGGTCTTGCAAAGTTGCTATGGATCTTTTTTTTTATTTATTCATTTTTTTTATTGGTTGTTCAAAACATTACAAAGCTCTTGACATATCATATTTCATGCTTAGATTCAAGTTGGTTATGAACTCCCAATTTTACCCCAAATACAGATTGCAGAATCACATCGGTTACACATCCACATTTTTACATAATGCCCTGTTAGTAACTGTTGTATCCTGCTACCTTTCCTATCCTCAACTATCCCCCCTCCCCTCCCCTCCCATCTTCTCTCTCTACCCCATCTACTGTAATTCATTTCTCTCCTTGTTTATTTTCCCATTCCCCTCACAACCTCTTATATGTAATTTTGTATAACAATGAGGGTCTCCCTCCATTACCATGCAATTTCCCTTTTCTCTCCCTTTGCCTCCCACTTCATGTCTCTGTTTAATGTTAATCTTTTCTTCCTGCTCTTCCTCCCTGCTCTGTTCTTAGTTGCTCTCATTATATCAAAGAAGACATTTGGTATTTGTTTTTTAAGGATTGGCCAGCTTCACTAAGCATAATCTGCTCTAATGCCATCCATTTCCCTGCAAATTCCATGATTTTGTCATTTTTTAGTGCTGAGTAATGCTCCATGGTGTATAAATGCCACATTTTTTTTTTTATCCATTCATCTATTGAAGGGCATCTGGGTTGGTTCCACAGTCTAGCAATTGTGAATTGTGCTGCTATGAACATCGATGTGGCAGTATCCCTGTAGTACGCTCTTTTAAGGTCTTCAGGGAATAGTCCAAGAAGGGCAATAGCTGGGTCAAATGGTGGTTCCATTCCCAGCTTTCCCAGAAATCTCCATACTGCTTTCCAAATTGGCCGCACCAGTTTGCAGTCCCACCAGCAATGTACAAGTTGCTATGGATCTTTAAATTGCTCTAGCTGTCCTGAAATTTGTGATCCTCCTACGTCAGCCTCCAGAGTCATGGGGATTACAGGCATGTGCCCCGATGTCTGGTGAGGAAATAATATTTGAACTGGATTTTGAATGATGAAGGAAAATGGAAAACGTAGATTAAACAGAGAAAATAAGAATGCTAAACAGAGCCATGAACTCACCTGACATGATCTGAGAGTGGGGAGAGTTTTATCTCGACTAGGATAGAGGAGAGAAGTAGAAAGAAATAAAGGTGGAAGGGCAGGTAAGGCGAAATATGAAATACCAGATCAAGGAATTTGGACATTATACTACATGAAGCAGAGAAGACACTAGAGGTTTGCTGGTGTAGAGCAGCATGGTTGGATTTCAGTTCTAGAAATATGATGTGACAGCATGAGAAGGAAAGATGCAAGCCAGGCAGGAAGAGTTAACAGGCTTAGAGCAACACCCAGGTGAGAGATTAGAAGGTCATAGAGATTAGAAAAGATACCTGGTAGTGACTGAGTGAAAGAACCTCTAGAAAAATAATGCCATAATGGTTAAAAATGAGCTTATTGCTATATTTCTTGGCTTCTTAGAATTATGTTTTAGAAATAATCTAAAAAAAATATTTTGTTAGATCATCTACCCAAGACAAAATTTGTCTAAAATAGCAAGAGAACAGCATATTCTTTTTCATCCATTTGCACTTTTTTATTGCCAGGGAAATAATGCAATACTTTCTTCTTCTCATTTCTCTTCCTTGATATGCCAAGCATTATGTTCTCAGTTTCTGCTGTTTCCTTGATGTTTATGAGCTTATATGACACAGTGTACAATGTCCCTTTATTCTTGGCTCTCTTAAAGTTCCATTTCAGAGTGCTAATTACAGTGGGCACTGAAATGAAAATCTTATGAGGTTGTCCCTCGGTAAAATTCAAGATACCAAAGAAAAACAAAATAATGACAGAATAAATATTGTAGCAAAATAGCCAATAGATGTAATAAACACAACCATATAATAAATGCCTCAGATGTTGTTTCAGGAAAAGGGTAGTCATAGTTGCTTAGTGAGTTTACTCTATGCATTCTTTTAGATGAAATTAACATATAAAGTTATAGTTAGAAGTATTAGTCCACAATGGGAAATTAGTCCATAATAGAAAATTTTCTGAGATGAATTGGATTAATGAAAATAGACAAAATAGATCTCAACCTTGAGATTGTAGTTACACAGATTTTTCTCCTAGAATAGGGTATTAATTTATTAATTTCATTATAGATGTTAAAATCGACCATAGCTTCATAGATATTTTACTATGATTCATTAAGATAACTTCATGATTAGCTGGATTTTAAACATGACAACCCTATATTAAACCATATAAACAAGAGCAAAGAGAATACTCTGTGATTTATTATTCAAATACACTCACATTTGCAAAACAAAAAGTAAATTTGTCATCTTTAATTACTTCTGTACTTTAAAAAATCCAAATTTTAAAAATGTGCTAAAAAACCAAAATAGATATTTTTCCAAAGAAGACAAATGGTAAAGAGACAAAAATAGTTGTTCAACATTACTACTCATCAGAGAAATGTAAATCAGAACCACAATGAGGTACTACATTATCCAAGTTAGAATGGCTAGTATCAAAAAGACAAAAACAAACAAGCGCTGGAAAGAATATAGAAAAATGGGAACTCACACATCATTCTTAAAAACAGAACTACTGAATAATAATAATCCAGCAAGCTTACTACTGGGTAAATACTATAAGGAAATTAAATCAGCATACCAAAAAGAAACCAGCACTCCCATGTTTAAGACAGCACTAGTCACAATAGCCAAGTTATGGAGTCAACCTAAATGTCTATCAGCAAAAGAATGGATGAATAAAATATGATGGATATACATGGTGGATTACCTTTCAACCATAATAAAGCATGAAATCCTGCCATCTGCGAGGACACAAATGGACCCCGGAGACATCATGTTAAGTGAAATAATTCATGCACACAAAAACAAATACAACCTGACTACTCTTGAATATAAAATATAAAAACACTTCATCTCAGAATTTGGAAATAAGAATAGTGATTATCAGACTGGGAAGAGTAGGTAGAAGTGGAATGAGGAAAGAGAGGTTAGCCAATAAGTACAATGTTACAGTTAGTAGGAACAACTTCTTGTGTTCTATGGCACAGTAGGGTGAATATAGTTGACAATAATGTATTATGTGTCTCAAAATAATTAGACAGAGTAAGCAGTGTAATGGCTCAGGCCTGTAATCCATGCAACTTGGTAGGCTGAGCCAAGAGAATCAAAAGTTCAAGGCCAGCCTCTGCAATTTAGTGAGACCTTGTCTCAAAATAAAAATTAAAATGGGTTAGGGGTGTAACTTATTGATAGAATACTCTGGGTTAAATCCCTAGTACAACAAAAAACAATAATAATGATAATTAGGATAAAGGATTTTGAATAAAAAAATGATAAATGTTAGGGTGATATGTATGCCAATTACCTTGATTTGATCTTTTCCCAATGCATTCATAAATCAAAATATCATATAGCACCTAATAAAAATATACAAATATTATGCATGAAATTCTTAAAATCTAAACTAAAAAGAAATGCAGAAACTTAAACTGTACCAAGGACTTGCTAAAACAGAGTCTGAATTTTAATAAGACTGCTGGGTCTTCACATTTGGGAAGTCACCTGATTTCCATATGATTTCACCTGATTTCTGCTCATGTAGCCATCTTACCAATGGGAGTCTACCAAAACTAAGAAATAGCACTAGTACAATATTATTAAAAAAATATGGGCTTTACTAGATATTCACCAGTTTTTTCATAACATCTTTTTTTCCTTTTTCTAGTTCACAATCCGATGTAAAATACTATATTGCAGCTTACTAATTGTATTTTAACCTCCTCAACCTGTGACAGTTTCTCAGTATTTCTGTTTTTACTTAAAATGCAGTATCTTTTAAAGTTACCATGGACATATAGATAGTTCTTTTGAACTATTTACAATAAATTGTTGATTTATGGTAAATTTACTGAAAACCTAATAAATGCCTCCTTTAACATAGGATCTCATTCCCACTTTTATATTTTTATTCATATGTCCAAATTTAGTTTCCATATGTATTTCCTAACGAAATAAAAAGAAAGGTTGATATATAAATTTTATTTTATTTCTGTCGTTTACAATATCACTAACATCTAACTCACTAAAATATCCTACCTGACTCACCACAATATTATCCCAACTCTGTGCTATGTGAAAAGCAAAAGGACACTCAGTGTTCAAGAGAAATAGTGTTGGAGAATATGGAGATATGAAGGACACTGCAGGAGAAGTTTGGTAAATGTCTGCTTCTTATATAATTTTCACTGACTTCTGATTTGAAATACTGAAATACATTAAGCTTAATAATTCTTTCCTATCAGTCTACTTTCAAAAGATAAGAATAGACATTTATTTAACACTTAAAATGGGATAGTTTTATAAGGATTTTATGTATTTGCATATACTCTATCTTAGTAAATCTCTCCCCAAACCTCCTGTATATATAAGGAGACTCAGTTTAAAAAAAAAACAAAGTTTAGTAATTTGTTCCAGTTCAGACAGTAAAACCAGTGAGTAAATTAAAATCATCCTGAATCCGTAGAAAGTGATGGAAATACATTCCGAGTTTCTTTCCTGAAACAAGTAGTACTGTGGTCCTTTTTTTATATGTAGAAGCATACTAGATTAAGTCCAGGCTATTGGATAAATCATCATATTAAGAGTTCGGTGACTTTTCCTCCACTCATCTTTACAGATTTAGCTTTTTCTTAAAAACATTGAAGGCCTAACTTACTACATACACTCTGTGTGTGTGTGTGTGTGTGTGTGTATCTCCATGGGTAGCTCTTAGAATAACCAGTTGCCTATACTGCCCACCTTCTCAATCTTCTATATACCTCTTTTGTAGTAACGTAGTTGCTGCCTTTATTCTCATGATTACTTATAACTGACAATGTATAGGAAAGCAGAATATAGTTACTTTGCCCAACTCCATTTATCTTGTGCATTTTTTTTTCTTCAGAAGCAGAACTTTAAAATAAAATGAATATAAAACTTTTCTTCCTCTAACATGAGAATTGATGGTTCCTGTAATAAAGGGAATTCTTAAATCCTATACTGTATCTTTCAGAGCACAAAATGTAAGTCTATGCTACCAGCTAAAACAGCTATTAAAAAACTGTATTTTGATATAAAATATAATTTTAACTATGTGTTTTAGGTAAATGCTGACCTTTAATCACTTTTAAAATTACATTCATATTTGTATAAATGTGCCAAGTTAATACTGAATACAATTTTAGTCTTTGAAAAATTGTGTTATAAAAGTTGCAATTCTAAGGAATTATTGGAAATGATAAATTGAGAAAGATTTACAATTAATTAAGCTATGCTAAAAAAAAGATTTTCCACTGGAATTTTACACTGAAAGCATTTTCAAAAAGCTATTATTGTTTTATTCAGTTTATTGATGACTTAATTAATTTTGTGACTATCTCACTTCTCTACAGTACTAATAAATTTTGTTTCATGATTTTTAAAAATGAAATGCTTTCTAATCTCAAATTAGATTCATAGGAAATAAGTGCCACATCATAATACCAAATTCTAAACTATACTTCAGAGCAATAGTAACAAAAACAGCATGGTATTGACACCAAAATAGCTTTGTAGAACAATGGTGCAGAATAGAAGACAGAGACAAACCCACATAAATGTATTTATCTCATACTAGACAAAGGCACAAAAAACATATATTAGAAAAAAGATAGCCTCTTCAACAAATGATACTAGGAAAACTAGAAATCCATATGCAACAAAATGAAATTAAGCCCCTATCTCTCACTATGCACAAAACTCAACTCAAAGTGGATCAAGGACCTAGGAATTCGACCACAGACCCTGTGCCTAATAGAAGAAAAAATAGGCCCAAATCTTCATCATGTTGGATTAGGCCCTGACTTCCTTAACAAGACTCCTATAGTGCAAGGATTAAAATGAAGAATCAATAAGTGGGATGGATTCAAACTACAAAGCTTCTCAGCAAAAGAAACAATCAGTGAGGTAAAGAGAGAGCCTACAGAATGGAAGCAAATTTTTATCACATTGCCCAACTCCATTTATCTTCTGCATTTTTTTTTTCAGAAGCAGAACTTTAAAGTAAAATCAATATAAAACTTTTCCTCCAAATCAGATAGAGCACTGATCTCCAGGATATATAATAAACTCAAAAAAACCCCACCCCCAAACAAATAATCTAGTCAATAAATGAGCTAAGAAACTGAACAGACACTTCTCAGAAGATGATATACAACCAATCAACAAATATATGAAAAATGTTCAACATCTCTAGCAATTAGAGAAATGCAAATCAAAACTATTTTAAGATTTCATCTCACTCCAATCAGAATGGCAGTTATTAAGAATGCAAGTAACAATAAGTATTGGTGAGGATGTGGGGGAAAAGGCACACTCTTACCTGGCTGGTAGTATTGAAAATTGGTGCAACCAATCTGGAAAGCAGTATGGAGATTCCTTGGAAAACTGAGAATGGGACCATCATTTGACCCAGCTATCCCACTCCTGGATTTATACCCAAGGGACTTAAAAACAGCATACTACAGGGACACAGCCACATCAATGTTTATAGCAGCACAATTCACAATAGCTAAACTGTGGAACCAACCTAGATGCTCTTCAATAGATGAGTGGATAAAAAAAAATGTGGCATATATACACAATGGAATATTACTCAGAAATAAAAGAGAATAAAATCATGACATTTGCAGGTAAATGGATGAAGTTGGAGATATCATGCTAAGCACAGTAAGCCAATCCTGAAAAAACCAAAGGCCAAATGTACTGCCTGTTGAGCGGAGGCTGATACATAATGGGGCTCACAAGGAACATGGGGGGAATGTAGGAATTTTGGATAGGGTCAAGGGGAGGGAGTGAAAGGAAAGGGGTATGGGGTTAGAAAAGATGGTGGAATGAGATGGTCATCTTTACCCTAGGTACATGTATGAGGACACTAATGGTGTGAGTACTTTCTGTACAACCAGAGAAATGAAAAAACGTGCTCCATATGGGTACTATGAATTGAAATACATTCTGCTTTCATATGTAAAAAATTAGAACACATAAATAAATTGATTAATTTAAAAAAAAGAAAGAAAAGACATGCCATGAAGTATTATGTCTGTGTGTCTAGGTATGCTAGACACATATAAAGAGTTCTCTTCCTCTTTCTATATACATACACAAGTACATATACCCTGATAGAAAAAAGACATTTCTTCAATTAAAATAAAAAAGTGTAGAACTTACTTGCTACTATATCCAAGGTGAGACTTATAGAATTAGAATGCTTGAGTGCACAAAGTACATTTCTTGAAGAAATTTAGTTAGTATAAAACATCAAAATTCTCAAAAATAGCCTTCTGATATTTTACATATAAAATTATTCATGTTGCCAGTTTTTTCCATAATGCAATAAAAGTTGACTGCCTAAAAATAAAATATGCATTCAAAAATTGTTGGGTAATTTTATATTCTACTATGCATTGCAAAGTAAACATATCTTACTTTTCAAACTAAACATTATTTAGGTTGTGGAACATGCCTAATATTAAATGTAAGCATATTCGTTATCTATAAAAAGAAAACCAGAACAAATCTGAAATATATCAACAATATAATATATAAAGCATAATTTGGTAATTGTTCATTTTTAAAGTAGCTCACATGTTCTTGGTTTTTATTTTTCACAAAACAAAATTTAATATTATCAAAGTCATAATCTATTTTATATTTGGTATTTGACTTACTTTAGATCCTTGGAATGATAAAATTAGTATCACAAAATTTTATACCTTTACAATGATTTAAAAAAATTGAAATACAGACAGAGGAAGAGAGAGAAAGAAACTTTGTCAATATCACATAGTTAGCATGTGTTGTAGAAATGCCACTTGAAGCTGTTTTCATATAAAATAATTTTCAATTTTAAAAATATGGCCCCAAGATACTATTGGATGAGTCATTTTTATCTGCTTTCCTTAGATCTGGTATCTTTAACTTGTGTGTATGAAATACAGAAGTATGCCTGCTAGTTTGTGGTCTGGGATTTTAAACCATAAGCTGCTTCTTGTGTCTTAGATACTTACTTTTGGAACCCAGTCAGTATTGTTTAGGAACTGCACACCCTTGGAGAAGAGAGTTTTATCCATGAATTCCAACTGATGTGTAAATCAGTTGTCTGCATCAATCACCTGACATGTAATTGAGAAAGCATTCTAGATACTCTAGCTCCTTCTACTCAGGCAGCCACTGAGAGAAGGAAAGCAAGACAGAAAATCATACAGCTGAGTGCAGTAAAGCCCCAAAAGATGACAGATCATAATAAAATAATTTGTTGTTTTAAGTTACTCCATCATTAAGTATATTATTATGCAAAAGATTTTGCTATTTGAAAGTGGAGTGCTGGAGACATTGGTGTTGGGGTTGGATTGCAAACAGAAGCTGAGGGCAGTGTCCTGATGCCTATGACCTCAAACCAGCTGTAGGTGGGAGTTAAAATGAAAGTGAGAAAAGTATCATGGGAACCTAAAGGGAAGTAGACCTTGTTAACAATAATAGTAATATAGACGATAGGAAATGGACCTAATAAACTTGACAATCTGGCAAGGAAGAGTTGCATGCATACCAGAGAAAATATAATTTGGCTTCTCTCTGCCTATTTATAAAAAAAAAAAAAAAACACAGGGGGGAGAGATGAGTGAAATAATAATTTTTACAATGCTAAACCTAAGGGAGACCTGTGTGCTCCAGTTGTAAATGAACACACACCTACTAGATAAAACCCTTCCATGGATAAGAAGAGAAAATGTCAGTAAACAAACAAACAAACAATAAAAGAACTGTGATCTGAGGATACAGAAAAGTGAAAAATGGATGACCATCCTGAATAGGACTCAATGTTTGAGAGACTGGCTCTGGTTGTGGCAATAAATTCAAACATTCAAATATCACTGTGGGAACATAGTGAACATGTATGGAAGTCTATATAATTGCAAATTAATTTTGGCAATTTCTAAAATAGAAAATGGAAAGAAAGGTTTATCTAAATACTGATCTCTCTTAGCCTGTGGCACCAACTGAATGATTCATTCCATGTTTATTATGGCTAGTGCTAACAGGCTAATATTTTGTTCGGATTTTATACAGTTAGATTTCCAATATCTATCAACTTTTTTATAGTTCATAAATGACTATTTAAAATTCTGTGAATATGTATAAACATACATAACTAATCTGTCCTTAACTAATTCCAGAAGTTCTTGATGCCCAAAGTACCCTATATTGTTTTAAACTAACCACTTGCATAGGCTTGGAAAGTCTCCAGTGGCCCACCTAATGTGCCCAATTAAAAAAGGAAAAAGATTCTTTCAGTTATAGCTCAGAAAAACAAGGCTTATAAGTCATCACTTCTATCATTATGACCATAAACAGCTGAGCAAACTGAAAATCAATGGTATTACGTGTATTCGTAGAAGAAAACATCACACAGATAACTGTCACACTGGACAAACCATAGATTCAAAAAATGATGAATGTGAGTCAGCTTTGTGTAGCTGTGACCAAAATACTAAACATGAATAACTTAAAGATGGGAAAGTTTATTTTGGTTCATATATCAGAGGTTTAGTCCATAGTTGGCCAATCCATTGCTCAAGGCCCAAGATGTGGCTGAACATCATGATAGAAGGTCCCTACAAAGGAAAGCTGCTGAACTCATGGTAGAATCAGGAAGAAGAGAAAGGGAAGTAGGGAAAGATAAGCCCTTTCAGGGCACATCCTCAGTGACCCATGGCCTCCAGCCATACCCCACCTGCCTATGGTTACCACTCAGTCATTTTAACTAGGAGGGATGAACATTCCTTTACAAACCCAGGAACTTTTTCATATCCTAATCATAAAATCTAATATCCAAAAATAGATAACCCATTCTTAAAATACAATAATATGTGAAAAAACAACCCAATTTAAAAAATGGGAAAATGATCTGAAATAGACACCCCACCAAAGTAAAAATACAGGAGGCTAAAAAAATTATAAATATACCCAAATCATTTGTCACTAGGGAATTGCAAGTTAAAGTAACAATGAGATAGCACTATAAACACAGAATGGTTAAATTCAAATCACACCATCGAATATTGGCAAGGGTATGGAAGATTGCTGGTGGAATGAAAAATGTTATGGCAAATTTTATAGTTCAGAATTTTCTCATGAAAATAAACATTGTGTCACCATATGATCCAGCAATCATATTTCTAGAAATTATAATACACAAAAAACTACACATGACTTTTTATAGCAATTGTAATAATTTGTAAAATCTAGAATTGATCAAGATGTGTTTCTTAATAGGTAAATAAATTAATATTGTTACATATAATGGAATATGGTTTAGCAATAAAGAAATCAGGTTTCAAGCTATGAATAGGCTTAAGGAATTTCAAATACACATTATGAAGTAAAGAAGCCAGTTTCAAATACCCACAAACTATTATTCCAAGCTGTGACATTTTGGAAGAGTCAAAACTATAGATGCAATAAAAAGATCAGTGGTAATCACAGGTTCATGATGAAGGATGGAAACAGATATAAATAAATAAAACAGGTGTTTTAAGTCAGTTTTTCACTACTATAACCAAGACACCTGACATAAAATATTTAAAAGTGAAACATTTGAACTCACAGTTTCAGTTCATGGTAGCACAGTTCCATTGCTTTGGACCTGAGGTGCGGTAGAACATCATGGTGGAAGGATGCGATTAGAAAAGCTCTTTAACTTACCCCAGCCCAGAAGCATGTGGGTTGGGACCCACCACAAGAAATTTTCTTTTAGGGTATGCCTCCAATGGCTTAGTGCTTTCCATCACCTCCCAATAGTCGAATAAAATTATGAATCTATCAATAGATAAATCCAGTGATGAAATTAGAGCCCTTATGATTCAATGATTTCCTAGAAGCCCCACCTCTAACCACTGTTTCATTGGGGACCAAATATTTGCCACACATATCTGGGGAACACTTCATATACACATTAAAAGAAAAGGGAATTTTTAGGATGGTGAAAATATACTGTATGATACAGTAATCCTGCATATTTTCTATTCATTCATTTAAACCTATAGAACTTTACTGAATAAAGAGTAAACCTTAATATGGTATTAAAATTAAAAAAAAATAGATTTTTGGAACATGGGGGATCCCAGGGAGGACAGATGATTGTGACAAGACAATCAACATTACAGAAGTATGAAACAGCCTTACCGAAAGGGAAAGGGAGAAGAGTTACTAACCTAGTTAACTTTGGAAATGAGTGGAGTCTTTAAGGCTAAAGGGAAAAGAAATTGCAGATTAACACTATATTTTGGCTAGTAAAGTTATGCCCTACATGGCTACAGATTAACAACACTACTATACATGTACACTGGAATTAAATAAGTAAGCAAATGTATGATGTACTGTGAGAGTCAGTTTCTCATGTCCTCACATACAAGCTATAGGAGCAGACTTGAATGGTTAGTGGATTTGAGTTTGAGACATTAGCAAGGACTTATGTCCACTTTAATATAATTACATATGGTTCCATACATGAGTTAGTATACATCCATATATTTCTTTGTTCAATTAGCTTAGTGGGTCTGAAAAAAGTTGCCTCAGTAGAAATGAGCACATGAGATCTCATTTTCTAATACTATTCCTGAATAAAAGTAGCAATGTCTCATTTGAAGACTGTTAGTTTGGACTAAGGTGAGAAGATAAGTATGGGGCAATTTTTTACTGGCAAAAAGTAATAAAGTGTTAACACAACCACACACACACACACACACACACACACACACAGGAGGTATGTTAATGAGGTAAGGTGTGGGAGTCAACTAGAAATGCTTTCAGTTGCCAAAGCTGGAATGATTTGAACAATGAGAGAACAAAGCAGTATTAAAATATAACCCAAAATATAAATAAATATCCATGAGTTCATGCTTGGAAAACACTAATGATTGGGGGAGAAGAGATAAATCTCTCATGCAGAGTGAACCTGCAATAATTTATTTACTTGGTCTGTCTTCAGGAAGGGAGAGCACAACTCCCAATTTCTTAAATGTGAGCTAGGCAGAGTGACTTTCCCCCAAAGACTAAAGTGTGGAATGAAGATGGAAAAAGTAAAGTTTACAGTGGGAAAAAAACCTGACAATTGCTTTATCAACCAGATGAGCAAAGTCAACATCAACAGTGATGAATTATGTCATATTGTTTAGGCATGAAGTGATGTGATGAATTTATCATTTTACCTCCTTGATCTTCCTCTCCCAACCATAATTAAGGAAATGTGAGTTTAACTACTAATAATGTACCAATATTGGTTCATTAATATGCAATTAATGAACCACTTAATTTATTAATGAATTAATTAAATATGCTATAGTAATGTGTGTGAAGAGGATGAAATATGAGAATTCCCTTTACTACCTCAATTTTTCTGCAAATCTAAAACTGAATATAGTACACTTAAATACTTCAATAATTTTACATTGAGCTATCTAATAGTCTCTTGATTGTGCATAGGTAAAATGAAATGAAAATTATGTCTTGCAACTATGTTGATTATGAATGAAGATAATACAGAGGAATTTATTACAGAGCACATATTTTAAATTATTTGTTCATATCCTTTATTTTTCCTATTCTTAGCAATATAATCACACTTGAATTTTGCATTCAGTTTTGAACATGTAATATACTAGAAGATTAACAAATATGTGCATGTCTCTGGCAGAGTTTCTAAACTGATCAATTATTATCATTAAAGAAAGAATGAAATCAGTAATGCTGACAATGAAAAAGGAAAGACCTATGTAGGATCTAAGACACAATTTTAAACATTGAAAGAGATTTTGTGAAGTTGAGTTGCTGAACCTAATGGCTGCTAGCTGGTGATATATCTTCTAATTCATCTCCTCCAAATCATGTGAAACACGAAGGGAAAAAAAAATATCTACCTGAAAACCACATACATTTTCAGCAAAACATGGTGTCTGAAAATGTCAACATTTCCATAAAACTATGAATAAAAGAGCAAAACACTTGATCCTAATGCATGATCTCTCAATTTCCCATAGCAATTTAGCTGTATGTAGCATTTTATACCAAGCAAAGCAGACAAGAAAAACTGGGAAAGATGAAAGAAGATACTAGCAAATGAATCAATCCATATTGAATTAAAAGTATACCCGAATATTGAGAAAACTAAAAACATAGGTGAACAAATAAAAGCATTGACTATGGGAAAATGAACCTTAAGGTATGGAAATTTACAGGGAAAGGCAGAATTTTGAAGGGCTGCCTTTGAAGTTCATGCCTTTGGTGAGGATGAGAGGTAAGAAACATGTCATTTACTCTGGCAGTAGGTAAAGAGAAAGGGGTCAAATCGGAAGAATGTGTGTTCTTGCAATATGAAGGTGAACCACAAATTAGAGGAGTCTGACTCTTTTCTTTACCAAAGCAAACAAATATAAATACAAACAACTCTGAAATACTTGGACTTTGCTGTACTGACAGAAGAGGGTGCCACAAACTAGCAATCTTTAAAATATACAAATAACATGAAAATTAATGAGAAGGTGGACAATTCCAGAGACTGTACTGCAAACAAACAAACAAACAAACAGGCACATCTACCAATGGAGGAAAATCTGTCCCCTCTCAAACAACTAAGAAGCAGAAGACAACAATAGCCAAATACTCCATAATTGCTTATCTCAAATAAGCATTTGAAAAATTAATCACCTTCATTCAAAAAGACAAAATCTAAGGATGGAATGAACAAATGTTCAAAATGAAAAAGAAGTGAGTTAGTTAAACTCGGGAAAGAAGGGCAATAAAATATTCAAAAGTATGTCAAAAAGAGGAATGAATAACCAATAGCCAAAGGGAGAATAGACTCAAATAAAAATTTAATAGAGAGCACTAAAGAAAGACAAGAAAGTAACTGAGCTAATGAAAATTCATAAAGCAAAGTATAAAGGGGGTCAGAGAAGAAGAAAAAAGAAATAGATTCCAATAAAAGATTGATAATATTCATAATATTAGATTTGCTAATAACAAATCAAAATTAAACAAATGAAACAGAGAAGAGATATGTAATTATAATCTAAGAAACTTTCCAAAATAGAAAAATACTGACTTATTCATATCGAAAAGACTGAATGCTTGAGAATAGAAAATTAGAATAAAGAACTCTGAATTTAAAGCCTCCAGTCAAAAATAACAAATAACTTAACAATATTAAAAAATATTTCAATAATCATCCTCATATTTGTGATTTCTGGTATATTTTGTTTTTAATTAGGTCAGCTTGTGGATTGTACATGTGTTTGTTTTTCCCAAAATACAGTATTTTAATTTATTTATTATTATTGTCTTTTTCTTCCATCTCAATAATTTTTACTTCTGTCTTTATTATGTTCTTTCATCTGTGTATTTGAGGGGGTGATGTTTGTGATTTTTTTCCTTATTAAATGAAGTAGAAACCAATTTAAATTATCTTGACCTTAAATAATAGCATCTTGGTAATCTAATTGCTTTCTGATTATTGTTTTTAGTGTATATATTCTTATTTGAATTATTTTATGGTTGTTAAGATTGTTTAAATTCTAGAATTTTAACTTCTACTCCTCACTTCACACAGAGTTATTTGGTAAAACCCTTAAAGGTTTCCAGGTACAGAGGCCTTAAGCATCAGACCATGGGTTGGTTCCATCTTGGTTTCTACACTTACGGCAAGCTAACTGCAACTACAGCTATCCCTTGGCTTTTCAGTTTTCATCAACTTTTATTATATAGGAACTCATTTAGTATGGTGGTTACAGCAGGGTGAGGGGCATTATATAGTTCACATACCAATTAAATGTCAGAGTTTTAGTAGATCTATGACTGTGACTTTGACCATTGATTCACCCATGGCATATGGCATAACTTATTTCGGTTCCCACTCCTTCCCCTATCTGAGATATTTTTAATCTATTTCCATCTTTGAAGCCCCACTGCTTGCTTATCAACTGTTTTAAATTCCTCACTCAGAGAAACAGAAAGATTTGAAGGGTCTGGAATGGAAGAACCATCCTTCCTCATCCAAACAAGGTTGAAGGCAAGTCTTCTTTCTAGAGTATTTGGTATTTAGTTATGATAAGGCTCCCTTGTGCTTCACAGTCGTTATTCTATCCCTTTCCTTGTCAGACCATAGAGAATATTTCTTGAATTTTCACTGTGAGAACTGCTGGGGTTTCCTGAAGATAATCCATGGAAGTGTATGTGCTCCTGACAAGTGGTAGGGTCTAAATTCGTGGGTCCCAGCAGTTTTTCTGTTGCTGTAGTAGAACAGCTTTCAGCAATTCATTAGAATTACCATATAATTGATCTATCTGTTTCATGGCTCCAGTCTGCTCCATGTAAGCAGATCTTAACTGAACAAGCCTGACTTTCCAGAACTTACAGTGATGATTATCCTGCAACCTCAATTATCCTGGGCCGGGGAAAGCTGTTGATTTTCAGTTTGACTAGCTTTTCTTGTTGAAAGGATGGGCTTGATGCCTTCAAAGCTATTTACAGATCAGAGCTGAGCTCACTCTTCTCTCTCAAGTGCTCCAGGCTCTTTTCTCCAGTTTCCAAACTTTTGGCCATCAAATTCTTTGACCTTGCTGTTCCCTCTATTTTATCCAGAACTTCAAAAACGGAAATATTTTCTACATTTTAATACTTTTGGTGAAGATTAGACTTCATGATCTTTAGAATATTCTTTGAGCCTTGGGAATTTTTGTTCATATATACTGTTAAAAATTTATTATTTGTACTTTAGTGGGAGGCAACCATTTCAACTATAATAAAGTACTGCAGTCTAATAAATATAAAATAAACTTTCTAGTTGGCAAAACGCTTAAATGATCTCAAAAACTAAGTTGAAAGTTTCACGCAGCACCCTTGGATATGCCCACACAATTTGGTTAAAATTGCATGTAAACTTGCAGTGTGAGAAAGCTTCAGGCCTTTGCAGAGAAAACTTAATTCCTCCTCTTTCTACCTCCATCACTTAAAAATTTATTACTTAGAAACTGAACCAGAAAGTTCTAGGTCTTTGTGTGAGTGTGTGTGTGAGAGAGAGAGAGAGAGTGTGTGTGTGTGTGTTCATGTAGATCAAATACTGTTTTATGATTAAGCATATAAAATTTACTAACACTGCATAAGTTTTGCAAGTTTGAAGAACATTTAATCATGATTTGATAAATTGTAGTTTCAAAAAGATATGGAAGCTTATTGAGGATGCTACTTCTAATAAAATTTTAAAGCTGAGGAGGAAAAATATATCAAATATACAGATAATTCAGCATTTTTAAACTATTAATCCTTTATATATAAAGTACTTTCTTCTATCCTATATTCCAATGTAATCAAAAAGCCTTTCTTAAAATATTCTCTAGGTCCAAATAAAATGTAAATTATTGACCTTAGGTCATCTGAATAATTGCTTTGATTTTTTCAACAATTTTGCTAAAATTAGAAGCACTAACAACACAGATTGTTAGTGAACTTTCTTCAAAATTTGTTTTAATTTTATTACAATAAAGCAAAAAAAATATTCAAACTAGCATATGTCAAGATTTATTTCCTGAGAAATTTAGGGGGAAATCTGGTAAGCAAGGCATACTGTCATGTTTGCTCTTTCTAATAACTTTCCTTCTTTATTCTTGGTTGATGGGTCACAAATCAGGTTTGAGGCTGACAACTTCAGTTGGAGGCTGAAACTTTCTTGTTGGCTTTTGCTGTGACTGTTCATTAAAGATTGGTTTACATGTGCTTCATTAAGTCCATTTTTGTTTGTCATACTAAAAGGCATATGTAATATATATGAAGAAACAATTAAATTTGACTGCTATACATCATAAAGAAGGAAGATTCCTGTTCATGGAGAGAAATATAAATTTAAATTGCTTAAGATACAATTTCTTAACCTCAGCGGAAATCCAAAAGTTTGACAAAATATTTTAAGGTCACTATTAGAAGATTACATGATATTAACTCATTATTTTGATGTTTCAAGACAAATAAGTACCCTTCTTTTCTGTGTTTTACTATAATAAGCTTTAATTAAGTATAATCAAAACAACCTGTAAAGTGAAAAATTAGATAATTTCACAAAATAATGAAGAAATCCTTAATTACCAACAGATTCCTATGCCCCTTGATGGTCCCTCACTCCTGAAAAAACTCACTACCCTATAGTATTTCAAATTGCATTTCTGTTATTCTTAAATTCAAAAGGCAAAATCTTCTCCAATTCGTTGGAATCTATTTTCTTCAAGCCCTCTTATAGAGAAATTAACCCCATGTTCTTGGAATTCATGCTCACTGTGTTAGATTCAAATCAGAAGCCCTTGACTTCCTGACACTTAAAACAACTGTGTATTTAAAACAAAAACAAAAATCCCTTAACCATTATGCTATCAAACACAAATTCTTCAAAATAGTAAAAGCAGAGCTTTTTTCTATGTTAACAATGATTAGTTGATACAAGCTTCCTTAAGTACAGAAAAAGTCTAAGATTGACTACCTGGGTCAATACCAGTGTAAAGAAAAAAAAAAAAAACGCTTTCCAGCAGGAAGCAGAATTCAGGGATAAAAAAAATCCAGACATACAAAATATGTTATATACTGGCATCAGCTGAAGCTTTGACTACCTTTCTGATGTTAGTTCTATAAATGCAATGCCCTAGGCACTGCAACTAGTTAAAACAAACAAGCAAACAAAATTAGACATTTCCAACTGTCTCTGCCAGTCTTTCCAACCCCTACTGTGCCCCAGCTAATGTAAAATTTGCTTTGGTATAATTCTGTTATGAAATAGTTACTCATTGAAATAGCAAAGATTCGTTTTAATGAGATCTTTGAACAGATGGGATATTTTAGCTGCCCTCAACCCTTTTGCTTGAACAATTCGCTTTGTAATTAGTGGTGTGGCAAAAACATTCCTTTACAAAGGAAAGGAACCAAATACATTTTCAGGCTGTCATAAGAAAACACATGAAACAAAGAAATCCATGAGGTAAGATTTTTTTTTTTAACACTAATTTCCTTTCAGTGGACATTTAAAAAAGCTTTGAGTAATTTCCAACATTTCATCATGTTGTTTTCTCCTTGTAGTTTCATTGAGAGAGAAAACAATCAGATAAATGCAAAACGAATAAAGGAGGCATTCTTTTAAAAGTATTCCTTTATATCCAACCCTTTGATTTTCCTTTCACATTCAACAGTTCTTCTCATTCTCTCCTCTTTTTTTCTTTTTGCCCTTGTGTGTTTCCCTTGCTAACGTTGAGTGTTATGACTTCTGCTTATATTTTCCACCCTTTCTTTTCTAGCTCAACCTATACAGAGTAATTTAATTCTTAGAGCAGAAATCTCTTTCTCTAGTTAAAGGTGCCAATGATAGACTCTGCAATCTTTAATAGCAAAGGTAAGAAAGGAAAAAATTTAAATATTCTATCTCCCACGTAAACCACCAGAGATGGAATCTTCTTGACAGAGGCCTAAATATTTTAATATATGAGGACTAAAGTGACATATCACAATTTTTCTCCATGTAAAATGTTTCCCTTTTTTGCTCAGGAAATATTATATTAAAGTAGACTTCTTTTCTACTTTTAACACTAGGAAATAAAAACTGAATTTAAGTATATGCTCTATGGTTTTGTTTATTTTGTGAATTGAAACTGATCACTATACTTGATCCAAATATTTCTCTGGGTTAGCTCCAGAATTTGTTTCTGTTCTTGTCAGATATTTTGCTTTGCACCATTTCCCCAGTTATAGAAAACAGTCCTAATACAAGTTAAATCATTCTTATACTATTCATTCTCCTATGACCTCTGCCCTGGGCACTCTAACTCTCAGTCATATTCTGTGTTCTCCAAATGCACCTCTCTTCCTTCAAATGGCCTCAGTGTTACACAAGCCTGTCTTCTTGTTAAAGACCCTTGACGTCTCATCTCAAAAAGTGCATATAAGTACACTTGTTTATGAGATGTCTTTCTTTTTTTTCTTTTTTTGGTACCAAGGATTGAACTCAGGGACACTAGACCACTGAACCACATCCCTAGCCCTATTTTGTATTTTACTTAGAGACAGGGTCTCACTGAGTTGCTAAACACCTTGCTGTTGCTGAGGCTGGATTTGAACTCAGGATCCTCCTGCCTCAGCCTCCCGAGCCTCTGGGATTACAGGCATTCGCCACTGTGCCCAGCTTGTTTATGGGATTTCTATACCACCAGATCCATATATTTGCACTTTGGGAATCCTACAGATATTGTGTTCTATCAGCAATTTCCTGCATATCTTTGTTGTTTGTCCATCTTTATCAAAGTGAGTTTAGGGCTTGCCTGAGCATCATGAAGACAAAAATCTCAAAAGCCTAGTTGGGTGGAGTGGCTGAGAAATCTCTTTCTCACCAGTGGTAGAGTGATAAGGAGCCTGAATTTGGCAAATATATGAACCAGAACCCAACTAGTAGTGATGTGCTATAAAGTTTCTGTAGCCACTATTTCATATGCAAGGTTTTTAAAAAGATTTTTAAAAAGCAACGAGGACTAGATAATCAGTGTGTTGTATTATTTTTTTAAAATCCCCACCAGTGGGCTAGAGCTTCTTGAAATTACAATTGCATATTGTATTAAAATAATGTTTGTAATATAAAAGAGGCTCAATCATTGTTTATTGCATTTATTCACTAAGAAAGAGAGGGGGGTGCCCTCTGGACTACAGTTAAATAGCCAACTAACAAATAAAATTCTTCAATGAATACTTCCTTTCCTTTTTCCTCTTTCCTTTCCTTTCTCTTTCTTTCTTTCTTTCTTTCTTTCTTTCTTTCTTTCTTTCTTTCTTTCTTTCTTTCTTTCTTTCTTTCTTTCTTTCTTTCTTTCTTTCTTTCTTTCTTTCTTTCTTTCTTTCTTTCTTTCTTTCTTTCTTTCTTTCTTTCTTTCTTTCTTTCCTTCTTTCTTTCTTTTCCACTTGGTTTTTAGCTGGGGATTTCACTATGTTTTCCTGGCTGGTCTTGAACTTTTAGACTCTCCCTTAGCCTACCAAGTGCCTGGGACTATAGAGATATACCACCATACTCATACATAATTGTAATTTTTAAATATCTACATGTATTTCAATTAGATTATTTCTTTGAACATTTCTCTGTGATTAATGGGAAAGCTCTAAAAGAGTTCGCAAAAGTGTAATATACAGTGTTCTGGGTTATGTGATTCTTTTACTTAAAAAAAAGGTTACATGATTCTAATAATATCTCAAAGTAGGTTGTTTTCCAATCATCTAAGTACATGTAATTTTCACTTAATTTCTACTTTCTAATGTTTTTAATTAGTATTTAATCACTTTAAATTTTATTCTGTCAATTCAGCTATTCTTGGCTGCTTCTGCTAAGCAAATGTTTGCTTTCTCTTCTGGAAAAGATTTTAAGAACTTTCACTGGAAATATTTTATGGGCCTTATAAATTCATAATTCTGGAAGAAATATCTCCTGAAATGTCCTTCAAAGCAAGTAAAGTATAAATTCACTAAAATATTGTGTTACAAAGATTCTTGGAAACCCTCTTAATGACAGCTGTCAGGTCATTGGGCCGAAGATTTTCAGATAAAGAGATGAGAGGCACTTTAAGAAAAATATCCTCAACTTTTGGAAACTAAAACACTGACATCTTCCAGAATTAAAAACAAGAAGTTATCCCAGGAGAAAGAGATCTTACTGCCATAAGTAAAAATGAAATTTGTAAAAATAAACATGTTATAAACATAGATGAATTTTATTCAGCATCAATATTGTTTATTCCAATTAATCACTCCCTTATCTATGTGCATCATGCAAAGAAAGTTTATGTAAAGGAAGAGAAAAAGTAAGATACAGGTTTATCCACCTAACCAAATAAAAATATATTAAGTTACATGATTTTTAAAAAATCCCAACCTAATATCTAATTACATATGAAATATTCATTCCATGCATTTATTTATTTATTTTTTAAATTTCACCTAAAATTATATTTGTTCTACTTAAAAATTGTGCTTGGAAATCAGTCTCTTGTAGTTGCTACTGCAGAAATTACTTCAGATTGTATATAATTCATGCAAAACAACACTTAGGAAAAGGATAAGATGATTGCAATTCCAAAAGCCTTGAAGTTGAGTATTTTACCAGAAAATATGTGTCTGTTAGGATTGAATGTGTTAGTTATTTGTAGAGTAAAAACTCTGTGTGCAATAAATATTGCAACTAGACTACAAAGATTGTTCTCCTCGTATATAGATGAAGATATTGCTATAACAAATTTTTATTAAGTATTGTTCAAGATCATCTGAGTTACAGAGTGGGTGAGCTCTGATTGGAACACAGCATTTCTAATTTCCTTAATCGTTATCAGCTTCTTTTTTTTTATTTGGAGTCTAGCAGGAAAAAATAGAACCTCACTATCAGGTTTTTAAGTCTTCAGAAAAAAATGTAGCATATTCATTTTACTTTTGCTATCTAATCTTAGAATGGGTCCATAATGAGGTATTCTGAATACAGTCCTTTGTTCAATCAAGTTTTGAACAATCTTCACCAATAAAATTAAAGGGATTATCTATATCATAGAATTAACTGGTACTCATGTATGAAATTATTCTAACTTCTTCACTGTATTTAATACTGTGACTATTTACTTTTTAATTACTAAATTACTATCAAAAAGACAATGGATAAAAAGTGCTGTCAAATATGTGGATAAAGAGAGTCCTTACACACTGTTGATGGGAATGCAAAGTACTACAGCTATTATGGAAATAGTATGGAGCTTCCTAAGCAAATTAAAAATAGAAATTCCATAGGATTCAGAAATCTCACTATTGGATGTATAAACAAAAGAAATAAAATCAGGATGTCAAAGAGATATCTGCAGTGTTATGTTTATTACAGCACTATTCACAATAACCTGCTGCAACCTGCAGGACTGTAATTCAGAAACAGGCAAGGGGCTATGGGAGATGGAGAAAAGACAAATAGACACATGTAGAGAGAAAAAGCTGGGGCCTGGTGGTTCTTCATCCCCTGATGAGGGATGAATAACCCAGAGCTAGCTAGGCATGTTTATTATGTAGGTTTTAACATCAAAAGGATTTTTGTGAGAAAGTTTCTTCAAAGCAAACAAAGTGAAGGATGAATTTCTGGGCAGCCCAATTAGATTGATCAACTTTTTGCTCATAATTCTTTATCCTTGGCAGCTAGTGTGTGAACTCAGGGTCAAGACTGATAGTTCTGTGGCAATCACAGAACCTCCTTTGAACAGTGCATCACCATAGTAACTGGGCAGTCTCAACTGTGCCTTTGCACTAGGAGTTTCCAGCTCAGGTGTGTTCCTGTCTCTGGACCATTCAAAGACCTTGATTCAAATCACCACTCCTGACAGTAACCAAGAAATGGAAACAATTTAAATAGCCATTGATTAATGAGTAGATAAAGTAAATGTGTATATGCATTCCATTGTGTGTGTTTGTGTGTGTATGTAGATATGGTGTTTAAATATACTATATATGATACACACATATATACTATATTGTGATCTCATTCACATGTGCAATCTAAAATTTGATCTTATAAAAGTTGATGTTTACTAGAGGCTGAGGAGATCAGCGAAGGGGTAGATGTGGAGAGATTGACTAGTAGATTCAAAGTTATAATGCTAACACATTCTGGTATGCTGTCACACAATAGGGTGACAAGAGATAACAGTAATGTAATGAGAAACTCAAAAAACTAGAAGAAAGGATTTTGAATGTTCTGTTCACAAAGAAAAGATAAATGTTTGATAAAATAGATAAGCTTACCCTGAGCCCAGGAAGTGGCATAAATTGTAGTCCCAGCTATTTGGGAAACAAGACCAGCAGTTGGAGAGTTGGAGGCTAATTTGGAAAACAGTGGAAACCCATCTCAAAAAAAAAAATGCAGATATGCTTACTCTTATTTAAACATTATACTTAACATGTATATATTTGTCAAAACATTATTATATGGCATGCCCATTAAACTGTACCATTTTTATGTGTCAATTAAAATATAAAATGGTATTTTCTGAATCCCAGTGACTTGGGTGGCTGAAGCAGGAGGATCACAAGTAGGAGGCCAACTTCCAGCAATTTAACATGGCCCTAAGCAACTTAGCAAGACCTTATGTTAATTTTTTTTTTTAAGGATAGGCATGTATGTCAGCGGTAGAGCACCTCTGGGTTCAATCCACAGTATCATCTCCCACTTCCCCCAACCCCCACCAAAAAAACAAAACAACAAAACTACAAAAAAAAAAAAGGGTAACATGGAACTTAGAACAAATATTAAACAATATATGGATATTTCGCTTTGTAAAAAAAACATTAAACAATAGTAAAGTATGCAGTGATTCTTTTAAAAGTGATATCTTCATATATACTTTTTTAGAAAGTATTTTTTCATGTTTCTATATTTTGGTAAATTTTCTATTGCAATCAAAATAGATTTTCCTTGTTATCTTAAATATTATATCTTTCCATGATATGAAATTACTACGATGGTGGACATCTATGCTATTTTATTTCTTTTTCTTTTTAAGTTTTTCTTAAAAAGTTCTCACCAATAGGTAAACCATGTTATAGGCGCTGTTCCACTGTTCTCTTCCTTCTATCATGCACATTAATCTATAAAATGTGAGCAAATAGTAAACATAACAGTTTTACCCCCAAAGGGCTTCACTTTTCTAATCCTTTAGTTTTCTTCCTACCACAGTAAATGTACAAGAATTTGAAGTTATACCTGATCCACCATTGAATTAAATGAAATACAAGTGGATAAATACACTCAGCAAAAAAATGGCATATGCTGATAACTGCTTAAATCTTCCTATTTTTATTTTAAAATAATTTGTGAATTGGATAGAGCTTAAGAGAAAGTATAGAGGAAGAACATTTCAGAGAAGCATTTTTAAGAACTTGAGGTTCAAATGAGAAATATGCACAAGTAACAATTCCTATTCCTCTATATTTTTTACTTAATATCTGACTCCATAAATACATAGATATTTAAAATAGCAATAAAATAATACATGTTTTCAAAATATTTCAATAGCTATGAAAATGAGTCCCTTGATAAAAACACAGACTACCTTTGAAATATCCAAAACTCTTATTTTGTAATTGGAAAATGCTTGTATGAATAGGTTTTTGAAAAGATTGATAAGAACCAAGACTTTTCTCCATGTTTTTCAAAAGGCCAACAATTCTTAGATTATAAATTGAATTTTTCAGTACTTAACACATAGATATATCATACATATTTCTTCATTATTAAAACCAACATTTCAGAAATATAAGCATATGTAAATTATGTTCTTTTATTGAAATACCTAAATGCATGAAATTTCACTTCTTTAATCATAATTTTAAAATAGACTGTTTTTATTGTTATGCTACCTAAGCATTTTTAGTTTATTAAGGATTTCCTTAAACTCTGTGTTATGTAGTTTTATTACATATTTGTTTGCATATGAATAATTTAAATTACTTTTTTTAAATGCCTGAATATAGAGTCAGTTCCATTTGTACTCTTTAATACACAAGGCCTAGCACACCCCTGAATAAATTAATTCATAGATATTAATAGATAGTTTACTCAAGGATTTGAATCAGTAGTTATTCTGAAGTTTTCATACTTCAGATTCTTCCCTGAATATTTTAAAAAAGCAGCCTGTCTGGCCCTACTCTCAGAAGCACTTCTTCAGTACATGTGGGCAGAAATCCAGGGGTAAATGGATTTCAATAAAATCCTGAAGTTATTCATATTCAGAAATACTGGATTAAGTTTATTTGGAGACCTTTTTCTATATAAAGTGCATGGCAGCTACAAATACCATATTCATTGTTTATCAAACCTTGATATTCTCTGCTTCTCAATTCAGCCACACCTAATGATTTTTTTAATTTAATAAAAAATTTCATAAAATATTGTGGTATTCAAATATCCCTTTGTTACTGGTAAATATTTTAATGTTTAAAATAGGAGCTAATATCTTGGCCTTACTGAGAACCATCAGTTCATTCGTAATGAATAAATCATTTCTATTTAATATCTATCTGTATTTGGTAATAAATAATCTATGGCCAAATGAAAACAATCATATATATACTTACTAAGTTAGCATGTTATCTTTATTATTAATAAATACAGTTATTAAACTACAGTGAAATATATAACTTCAATGATAATCATTATAAAATCTACTCTTTATTATTAAGGGCAATTGATTACTGTATTGTAAATATTTTTATGTGAAATCTTACTACCAAATTTAAGACAATGTTGATATCATACTTCATGGGTTTTAATGCTGTAGGATTAAGCAAGGTCATTACTTAATTAACTTGCCAATTAAAAGGAGTGTGAGGATTTGGTATATATATATATATATATATATATATATATATATATATATGTCATAAAATGTTTACTGTTATCACATTAGTTAATATATACATCACCTATCATTACCTTTTTATTGTTGATGGTAAGAACATTTAAGATCTATTCTCTGGGAAATTTTATTTATTTATTTTTTGTTAGTTGCACATGACAATACAATTATCTTGACATATCATATATTTTTTCAAATGGGGTATGAATTCTCATTTTTCCATGTGTACAGGTTGCAGGATCACGTTGGTTATACAGCCATGTATATACATACAGCAATACTAGTGTCTGTTGTATTCTGCTGCCCTTCCTATCTCCCTCCCCTCCCCTCTCATCACCTCTCTCTACACAATCTACTGTGACACATTTCTCTCTCTTTGTTTCTTCCCCCTCACATCATCATACATGTATTTTGTATAACAATAAGGGTCTCCTTCCATCTTCTGTGCAATTCCCCTACTCCCTCCCATTCCCTCCCACCTCTCTTCCCTATTTAGTGGTAATCTTCTTCTCATGCTCTTCCTCCCTACTCTATTTTGAGTCACCCCCCTTATATCAGAGAAGACATTCAGCATTTGTTTTTATGGATTGGCTAACTTCACTTAGCATAATCTGCTCTAATGCCATCCATTTCCCTACAAATGCCATGATCTTATTATTTTTTAGTGCAGAGTAATATTCCATTGTGTATAACTGCCACGTTTTTTTTAATCCATTCATCTACTGAAGGGCATCTAGGTTGGTTTCACAGTCTAGCTATTGTGAATTGTGCTGTTATAAACAATGATGTGGCTGTGTCCCTGTAGTATGCTCTTTTTACATCTTTTGGGTATAGTCCGAGAAGGGGAATAGCTGGGTCAAATGGTACACAATGCATTATTAACTATAGTCACAATATTATGCATTAGATATCCAGAACTCTTCTATTTATAAATTTGTACACTTTGCAGCATCTTTCTATGCCCCTGTCCTCCAGCCCTGCCAACCTCCATTCTGCTCTGAGTCCATGAGTTTGGCTTTTCCAGACACAGCATAGATGTGAGAGCAAATAATGTCTCTCTTCTGAGTCTGGCTTATTTCACTTAGCATGGTGCACTTCAGATACATCCATATTGTTGTTCCACAATGTGGAATTTCCTTATTTATGGCTGAATAATATTCCAGTGGGTGTGCATGTATGTGTGTCATATTTTTCTTTATCCATTCAGCCATGAAAAAACAATTAAGCCATTTATAAGTATTTATTTTTCTCTGCCTCCTTACTAACATTTATCTCTTGTACTTTTACAATAGCCATGCTAATAGGTATAGGTGATATTTAATGTAGGTTTCATTTATATTTCCATAATGACCAATGATGTTGAATATATATCTGCCTGTTATTTGTATGTCTTTTTGAAAAATATCTGCAGATTCTTCACACATTTTTTTAGTTAGATTATTTAATTATTTGCTACTGAGTGTATGATTCCTGTTTACCTTTTGAGTATTCATTCCTCATCAGATATACAATTTGAAAATATATTCTCCCATTCCATAGGTGGTCTTTTGATTTTGTTGATATTTTACTTTGATGTGCAGAAACTTTTAAATTTAATGTAGCTCTACTTGCTTAATTTTGCCTATGCGTTTGGTGTCGTATCCAAAAACCCTTTGCCAAGACTGACATTAAACGGCATTTTCCCTACACATACTTCTAGGAGTTTTATAGGTTATGTCTAAGGCTTGAATCTATCTCAAGTTTACTTTTGTAACTAATACATGATTAAGGTCCAGTTTCATGATTTTCATGCACATATCTAGTTTCCTCAGTGCCATATGTTGAACAAGGTATCCTTTTCTCATGGTACAGCTTGGTGGGCCTATCAAAAATCCATTGAACATTTGTGGATTGGTTTATTTTTCTATTATTTTTCATTGGTCTGTGTGTTTATCTTTATGTCAACATGGTACTGTTTTGATTATTAGAGCTTTGTAATATAATTTAAAATCACAAAGTGTAATGCCTTCAACTTTACTCTTGTGTTGTTTTGTTTTTGTTTTGGTACTAGGAATTCAACCCATGGCTTCATGCATGCTAGGCAAGTGTTCTACCGATGATCTAGTTCCCCAGCCTCACTTCCATTTTTAAAATTTTGAGACAGGATTTTACTAAATTCCCCAGGTTATCCTTAAATTTGCAACCTTTCTGCTTCAACCTCCAGTAATAGGCATGTGACCTCCAGTTTGATTATCTGTAGAGGTTAATAACAATCCCTATCATGCTTCCTGACCTTATAGTGCTAGTAGGAAGGCAGAAATCATAACCTATGTAAGGTTCCTACAGCTTTTGGCCACAATACATATAAATGCATGATAAATTTATTTTCAGTTCCTTTATATCCCAGAACCTTAGATTAATTTTTTCTACCTTAAATAGGTAACTGCCAAGTCTATATTTTGAGTTCCTTCAGTGTATGACTTATCATTCCTATTAATATTGCCCACTCACACCCTGAGGTATCTTTCCTCCTCCATTTACTTTCTGCCACTTTGGGATCTAGGTCCACCTAATAGCTTACCCACCATTCCTCCTGGGTCCTACTTTTAGACTTTACCTTCACCAACCCCATCCATTATTGTAAATGATAATGTAGATTGATTGTCCCTCATGTGATATTATTGGAACCAAAATTGTTTCAAATTTTAGATATTTTTGGATTTTGTAGTGTTTCAATATATGTAACAAAATGTCTTGGGTACAGAAAGTCCATTTATGCTTCATGTACATCTTATACACATAGCCTGAGTACACCTGAACTTTGAGCATTTCAGATTCCAGATTTTCAGATTAGGGATGCTCACCCTATGTTATAATTCCTCTGCTTTAAAACCTTTGGTGACTTTTCACTGTATTCAAGGCGAACTCACGCTTTCTTAATGTGACCTATGGGAACAGTGATGATATTGCCCTCCCTCATCTCACTGCAGCCCTGCAAGTTGTCTCAACAACTTTTGTCTCTCCCATTCCTTTTACATTTTTCTCTTCTTTTTGCCAAAAATAAACTTTTCCAACCTTTTCAAGTTACCAATTAAATAATTCCACTTCTTTGAATCCTTTCTGAATTCCACAAAGATAATGGACTACTTGGCTTTTATACATAATTGGAACCATTATAAATTTCCTCTAGAATATTTTGTTCTTTGAGGTCTCTCAACACATTCAAATGTGAACACAATGGCTGTTTTTAGACAATTACACTCACAACTATGCATATCAAGACTGCTACATAATGCCTCTTTTCTAAATATTTTAGCCCTGTCATAATTTGTAGTTCCTTGGTTATGGGAGAAATCTCACTATATTTCACTCTCAGAAGTTTTTACTTTAAAATCCGACTTTTCTTTCTGATTTAAATTTATTTTCACTTTCCGTCAGGGCTCTTGTTCTATGGCATGTGTGGCTGGAAGAGAACTAGAATATCTGGGGTGGGCTTTCACATATTTTTTTTCTTTTCGTCTTCTTGCTTGATGTGTACATGTCTCCCTGTGATTGATTGAAATGGGGACAGAAAAGATAGAGAAAGGGCTTCCTAGATTGGACTCTTAGCAGCATTGCTCTTGGTCTCCTGTTGCCTATGATATCATCTCTCTGCGATGTCCCTTGGGTTGTTCCACTAATAGAAGGGAAGCTCCCCACTTCCTGTGGAAAACAGACATTCACCTTTAAGAAAAAACAAAAGAAAAAAAATAGAGGTTTCATTTTTGTAGATAGTCCTAAAATTTCTCTTTTTGTTCACTTTTCACCCAATAAGCTCCAAGAACACTCTCCTTTCCTACAAGTAGAAAATAAAAAAAAAAAAAAAATACAAGAGTCCTCTGGTCAATTGATGCCAATTATCTAGGGTCCATGACCAATATACTTTAATATAATTTGAAAAAGTTATATCAAATATTAGTTTAGCCATTGTTTAGTTACCATACATAAACCATCCTGAGACAGCTGATTCAGAAATTGCTGCCTCCTGGCAAATTTTACAAATTACAGTAACAGGAGCAGCCTTCAAACCCCAAGTCTTATTTGAAGTGTTACTCTTTTTCACGGGGCTTATTGAAATCACTTAATGCTAATATCCACATCTCTTCATTTTATGTTCCTAAAATTCTAGAGCTGAACTGAGCACTGGCTTAGTCTAATATGATATCCACTCTCTTTTGAGTAGATCTTTCCATGTACCTCTACTTCTAGTATGCAAATGCTTGGGCATACCTAACATGCCTTTTATGTTAGGTCTCTCCATCATCCACTGGGGAATGTATCAGATGGAGAATAATCTCCAGAAGATTACTGAAATGAAATATTCCTTAGTAATTTTGTTCTGAGTCCCTCATAGCTCAGTGAAGACTGGTTTTCCCACATGCTTTCAAAGAATGTATGATATAGGTTTCCAAATTCCATAGCCATGGCAAGGATTCAAATGTATCTAAACAATCAAACCCAGGTTAACTTGACAGTGTGGAAGATAGAGGGATGTCTCTTGAGCCTAAGGACAAGATACTTAAATTCAAGGGCAGCCATGAAAAATGCCCATCATTGGTAGCAAATATTGAATGTGATTTGATTTAGCTGCTTCAGCACTGCCTGAAATCTAGACCTCAAAAAAGTAGTATTTTACTGGGTGTGGTGGCTTATGGCTGTAAAATCAGTGGCTCAGGAGTAACTCAGTGGGACCCTGTCTCTAAATAAAACACAATATAGGGCTGGGGATGTGGCTCAGTGTTGGAATGCCCCTAAGTTAAATCCCCACTACAAAAAAAAAAAAAGTAGTATTCTAGGACTCACAAAACATATACTATACATGCCTAAATAGTGGGGTAGAAAACACACAATAAAAGTACAAAATAAGAATTGCATTTCCAAATGTCTGAAAATTCTAAATGTAGAAACTCCTATTTTTTCCCATAGTACTGTGCAACAAATCTTTCCTCAGATTTCCCTGCTTAACCAGAAACCATCTCACAACCCACATATACAATTTTAATGACTGCACTTAAACAGCTCCAGCTCAAAGCAGCACAGTTTGAAACCTTAGACCATGTTTTTGATGAAGTCTATATGTTTCTATTAAGACCAGTGTCTGTTTAAAATTATTCTTTGTGTAAAAACAACCTCTCACCTGCAGGCAAGGTCTCATTTGTTAGAGTGACTGACCAAATCTGTATCAGTTAAGACAGAAGCACAATGCTAAAAATGAGCAGAATGACAGAGGAGTGGCCTTGTAACTTACAAGTGTGGAAAGCCTCCATTATCTTTTATAACTAAACAACTGTTAAAACTTTAACCCACATAATCAAGGCATGTTTCAGAAGTTTCCATTCTTACCTGTGCACAAATCAATTCCTTGGCAAATTTTCAAAATGCTTTCAGCCTAATATGTGAGCTGCTAATAATGCTCTGAATTAAGCTTACTGACTTCTGCCCCAAAATCCAAGATCTGGCACAGAACAATTAGGAATCCATATTCTCTGCCTGCCTATAGTAGGTCTCAAAGACAGAGATGAAGATGTCATTCCTCCTTCTGCAGGACATGAAAGAAACCTGTTAGTGATGAGAAAGTGCTCTCCACCCCAAACTTCCTACTTAAGATAACTGATTATATCATGGAGCCTGCAAACTTCTGTAGGGACTAATGCTGGTTTCAAGGACTGAATTAGTTTTCATGAGTTGATTATTATGAAGCAAGGTCAGTTCATGTGGTTGACCCCTTCTAGAAGCACACTGCTAGTACCTTTTCCACATTGTGACGCAACCAGGAGGACCTTGCCAGGATGCTGGTGCCATGCTACTGGAACTCCAGAACTGTGAACTAAATAAACTTTTTTCCTGATAAAGTATCTATTCTCATGTTTGTTATAGCAAGTGAAAATGACTAAGATACAGGTGTTAGAGGTATTTAGCTAAGGGTAATTATGTAATAATTATGACATTTTAATGATAATATTACTAATATTTTTTGTATGTACGCCTCAGCCTAGATCAGATCTATGTAGGCTGTGTTTTCTAAGCCATGTGTCCCTTTAATCCTGTCTGATCATTTCTAAGCCTTCCACAGTGAAGTAAAGGGAGGAATTCCCACTTAATCAACTTGATGTAGAAAAGTAGTGTGAGTCAATCTGAGAAACTAAAACTCTTCACCTTTTGCTACTTAATGTAAAATTTCACTCATAATAGAGTGAAGAGATTATTCTTTCTTTTGTGCTTGGGACAACACATTCTAACACGCACCATACATGCCAATGTGCTTAATAAATTAATAATTTGGTGAAAACATACAATCTAGTAGTTATAATAAAGGCATATGTATGACTCAATATATGACTGAAGTACACAGTTGTGGAACTTAAGGGAAAGAAGCAGGGTTCTTGTGACCAGGGAAAGCTACTTGGAGGAAGGAACTGAGGACATTTGGTTTCCATGTCCTTTCATCCCATTTCCTGCATGTCTGTAAATCAAATATAATTTTCAAGTAACATAATTTTAAGAGAAACACTGATTTCCTGTTTTTCTCTCATGTGTCTTTCTGTTTTAGTCACACAAAGAAAAGAACATATGTTTGACAAGCTAAACTCAATAACTCTAAACATTAACTTACTTTTTCTGATAACAGAATTAGGCATACACATAAATAATGCATTTGGAGTAGAAAAGAGTGAAATGTGTGCTGTGTACATGGCAATTTACTGAAGGCAGCTAAGATTGTTATTTGGTGGCACTGACAGTAGAGTGGATTTGCTGGAATCCATTTCTCATTTCGATACATAAAGTGGGTAAATAAGAGGTTTGCTTCAGGGATGGTGAGAACTGCCTTTTCTGTTTTCGTTCTTAGTCAAGTCTAGATAATTTGCACTCACTAACAATATGCAACTCTTTATTCATGTATAAGTAATGTATGAATTTCATCAATATTTTATTTCTCCCATTTTGGGGGGAAGACAAATTGTCTATTGAAAAAAAAATTGTAGAAAGAAGGTATACAACTGTGTGCAGCATATACTACTTCCAAATTTTAAAAATGAGGCAAGCATGTCAATATTTTTTTAATTTAAGTGTAAATTCTTTGAGTATAAATTGTGAGTTGAGTGAAACTACTTTTGTACCTCACTGGAGAAATGTTAAATCCCAAGTAAACTCTCTCCTGAGTGAGCTGTCAGTTTGGATATTTGTAACTGATTACAGAGAGAATAATGCTGCATTGCACTCTCCCTCTGGCCAAAGAACATTTGCAAGGTTTCAGTAAGATGTAAGTAGAACTAACTACCTCATACATAGCACTGAGTGAATGTGCACAACATGGTGCTGGGGTGAAAATACCACTAACAGAACCAACAAAGCCGCATAATTTGTCGTAAAATAAGTGTCTCTTTTGTGTTCAGTAAATGGGAATACATTTACTATCTTTCTCATTGTATATAATTACAGCAGATGGGAATGTTTTTCCTTAGACTGAGAACTTGGCATTTTACTTGTTTAATTTGGCTCAAAATACAACATTTATAGGAATGCATTCCAGGCAGTGATTTTCTAGAAGATTCCCTATTGAATTTGAAAGTAATTATGTGAAACAGTCCACCCAGAAATTACAACCCTAACCCTAAAAGATATTCCTTGGGCATAAAACAAAAACATAGGCCGTTTTTTTTGTGTTTTTTTTAACTGTATCTTTGGGACCACTGAGCAGATCTATAAATTTTTCCATGGTAATAATTGCCTTGAAATTTTTGAATATGAATACAAGTAGTTTGCATTGACCCCAAAATTATTTTTTGAGGTTATTATTTAAGCATGATATTCCAGTTATTACGATTGAAAGGTAAAATGGTGTGGCCACTTTGGAAAACAGTTTAGCAACTCCTCAACAATTAAACAGAGTTGCCTTTGGTTAATGTCAAAGCTTTTCTACATGACTTGCAGGCAAAAGCTTACAATAGATGGAGGGAGAAGAGAGGGAGACAACCTGGAATATCTAAATCAAGAATTTCTCCTCTTTTGTGCATGTTCTACTTGGTGGAGGAACTGGCTCACATATATAATTAGTAAAAATTATTAAATAAATGGTGATTATTTAGAATAATCATCAGGGTTTATGGAGAAAGAGAAGCCAGCCTGCTTCCAAAAGCCTTTCACGTGACCATAAAACGTATAATGCATGAACAGCTTACTCTGGCACATTTGGAGTCAATGTCCAAGTTACAAAAATAAATAAATAAATAATTTTAAAAAGCTCCTTTGATACAACATAATATCTAAGAAGAGAAGTCACCATGGGAACTAAGCCAGTGACTTACTGAGTTTGACTGATATTTGTCACTCTTTCTGAAGAAAACCTATCTATGGTAGAAAAAAAATATCAAAAGAGGATGACTGCAAGTTCACGAAAAGAATAAGTGCAAACTGCAGAGTTTGGAAAAGATCCAGGTGCTCATCCTGAAATTAACACACGCAAAATATCCATGAGCTTAGTGAAAAGCGTACTTCAGCTCAAATAAGAGTGAAGAGGACAAAAGAATGTTTTCATTAATACTGGTTTACTGTGTATTACATGATAATCTTAAATGAGATGAATGTAATCTGCAATGAAAATAAAGATGTGAAGAAAAGCAGGGTTCATAATCAAGGTGAAGAAATCGATGAGAAAATACAAAAATGAGAAAGAACAGTCTCTTTGTCTCTGAGTTGCAAAACATATGTAACAATACACACAATCCTAGTCACCAAAGGATTCATAATTATTGTTAGATAGGAGGAATGTATTTCTAGAGATCTATTGTATGGCAATGTGACAAAAAATAGTTATGATATACTGTGTTCTTGAAAAATGTAAAGATTGAAAGTTTCATGTTTTCACTACAAAAAAAGATAACAATGTGAGGTAATTAAGTAGAGTGAACCATTCCACAATGTATGTATGCATGTATATGTATATGTATATTTGTATGTATATGTATATTACATACCATTATGTTGTATGTATTGTTACAGAAAACAAACATTTTATGTAAATTAAAAAAACATACAAATTTGATCAAGCACAATATACAATGATGGCTATAATTTTTTTTAAAGTAAAATAGCAAGTCTTAGGAAGGATATGGAAAAATTATAGCTGCTTGAAATGTAAAATGGTGTGGCCACTTTGGAATACAGTTTAGTACATCCTCAAAAATTTAAACAGGGTTTCCTCATGAATAAGTGATTCCATTCTTACATAAATTTAAACATTTGCTATGCACAAGTTTACTCCAATATTCTAATAGCATTAAATAATGTAGAAATAACCCAAATGCCCATCAACTGATGAATGGATATATAAAATATGTACAACATAATATAACAAGGAAATTTTAAAAAAAGACATACTGATATAAGCTGTAGTATGGATAAACCAAATGGGCAAATCTGTAAGACAGAAAGCTGATCAGTATTGCCTAGGGCTAAAGTGACTACATATGTGTTTGGAGGAGCAGGTGGGTGGTGGGATTTAATTCCTAATATCCATAGTTCTTTTGCATAGGTGTGAAAATGTTCTCAAGTTAGATGATGAAGGTTATAGAACTCTGTAAATATACTAAATATCACAGAATTTTATACATAAAATGTTATATCTCATTAAACCTGTCAAAAATATATACCCAGGTAATTATTATAATCCAGATTAATCAAGAGGACAACGTACAGAGTCACATTACCTGATGACATGAAGATTCATAGGAGATTTGCCACAGAAACTTATAAGAGGACTAATAAGCATTGGACATAATCCACTGACTGAAAAATACAAGGTAGTCCTTATTTCAAATCAGTCAAAATAGGGAGCCAACACTGGACCATTAAGAGGATAAGAAGAAGCAAATAGTAAAACACTAAGGGTATATTTTTATCCTGATAATGTATAAAGAGGAAAAATAGATGGTTGTATTAGTCAGCTTTTCATTACTGTGACAAAATAACCAGAGAAAATCTATTTATGGAAGGGATTTATTTTGTATTGCAGTTTCAGGGTTTCAGCCCATAGAAATGTGGCCCCATTAATAAGGGCTTGTAGTGAGCCAGAACATCATGATGGGGAGCATGTGATGGAGGCATGATAAACTCAACTAGAGAAAATAGGTTGTGTATGTCAGTGTGTTGAATGTTGGGGAGATAATTAAAAACAGAGGCATTCACGTTGACATAAAGGGCAATGACTAAATTATTTTTCTAGCAACAGGATGTCACACTTACTTCCGTAAAAATTTCCTGGGAAATGGTCCCTGTCAAATCTTCTGAGAAGCATCCATTTTTACGTAGAGGACAGTGAGTTGACTACTGTCCCATTTCTGAAGACTCCTATACCTTTTATTACAGCAAAACTCAATGACTGATGGCAGTAAGCAAAAGTACCACTGAGTTCTGTGTCTCTTGCTTCCTTCCTACACATGTTCCAGGCCAGATGATTGTAGTAAAATAATCTGTGGGAAAGATTATATATTGCCATGTCAGCCACACATTTTGGGAAGAAAAATAAATGTTTCCATATGATTTAGAGAGTTCACACTAAGTTAATCTTCAGTAAATTTTAGACAGATGGAAGCTGGTGTGTCCTCATTTAGGTCTTCCAATAAAAGCATAAATAATTGGTGATGATTATGGAAGCAGAACCAAAATTACTAATTAAGGACATCTATTCATCCAAACAAGAATCATTTTGTTTTGTTTTCCTATTACATTTCCCTTCATACTACTTACTAGGTTGAATCTGTCTATAACAAGATGGCAAATTTATTTGGATTGGTTCCCATAGAAGAATCCCACAGAGAACTTCACCGGTAAAAAAAAAATGGGATTATTTCATGGGATCCTCCTATTAGTATGAATTGTTCACAGATGATCATTGGAAATAGTCTATAATAGCAACAGGTTTCTTTTTTGCTAATTGATGCTTTTAAGGTACATTAATTATTTCTGAGGTGACCATATCTAAATTCAGCAGCAGAGGTTAATTTTAGATATATATCTGAAAATCAGAATGCTTAACATACAAATTCTAATAAAATCCCAAGACAGTGAGAACCTTAATTTTTTCACTAATTTTTAAAATTTTATACAAATATGCGTATACTGCTTTATTTAAAACAAATGTCCAAGAAAATATAATGTGATGTGTCCTTATTATACTATTTATTTTACACAGTAATCTTTTTTCACTTTATAATCTTAACACATTAATTATTAGATGAAATGAAAAGAAACAGAAAACTGAATACCATGTCTTCATTTGCACCATGTGAGAAGGTACTCTGCTTACAAGGATTTTAATCTTGTACTACACAAGTGTTAATATTAATTTGAAATTATAAGAGCATGCATCATATAATAAAATGAACACCTGTGTAGATGACACAAAGCATTTCAGAATCTACCAGAATTAATGACTACTATTTAGGAAAATAACCCTTCTGGGGATGTTGAGGAATCTCGATCCTCACAGAAATCTCATAGTTGCCTTGGAAGTCTTGTGTGGATATTTCTCAGTTGTCAAGAAAATGCTCCTTGTGAACCCAGCTTTGGTTTTGCCAAGTTCTGCCTTTTCTTTCTGTATTAGTTTTTATATCTTGCAATATGAAAACCAGGGCATTCAACCTTCAGGAACCATACTTAACAGCCAACATATTAGTCTGGGGAAACTACATAGTTTCTCTTTGTTATGACATTTGATTGCTACTTTAGTACTTTTGACTCTAGAATTACTGTATTATTGTTATGATATCATGGGTTGGCAAAATAATTATCTCCCAGAAAAAAGTTAAAAGATTGGAGGCTTCCAGAAAATTGATCTGAATGCCAGATAAAGAGACATTGTCATGATCCATAGCTTACAGAATTAAATAATTTGAAATATTAAAGCAAATAAGTGAAAAATGGAAGTGCAGAGAAAAATATGAAATAAAACCAAAACAAATTTTCACAAAAGGAAAGCAGTGGTATCTTTCTCCCCTTACCCCACTCCCTTGCCCACATCCCGCGTGGGTGGTAGAATTTGGGTTTCCTCTGCATGGAATGAGCTGGATGCGACATAAAGCTAAGAAAAGAAGGCAGCGAACAAACCACACTACACAGAAAGTAATTTCAGAAAGAGGGGGTGGGATGGCTCTTTGACCTTAGGGATGGAGGCTCCACACTGGGAAGAGAGAGAACCATAACCCGCGTTTGGTTTATTTATATGGGGAAATTTCCAAGGTTTTCTACAGAATGTTCTTTTGCCAAATAAGGTAGGAGGTGGGCTGTCCAGGCTACCAGAGCTGACCCACTAGTAGAGTGAGGGCAGAGATCTCACACCTTTGGCAGTGTACACATGGGAATGCCGGGATCATTCCCAAGGGGAGACCTAAGTCTCCAGTGGCTCAGTACAGAGTAAAAGGCCACTCAAAAAGATCACAAGTGGCTCCTCACACCACTCCCTTCCAGTAGCCTACCATTCCCACAACCTTGTCTCCCCACCTAGAATGTCTTCTCTTCTCTTGTTTGTCTGATAATTTTCATTTCATACACCACTGTTTCTTTTCATTGAAATCTTCCATCTTTTAAATTTTTTTCATTACTTTCTACTTTGTATCTTCAAACATATTATTACAAAGAGCTTAAGAGTAATTAACACATTTTGCTTTTTATTATATATAATTGTAAATTACTCATAAGTTATTAGTATATAAGATTTCATCTTGTAACTACTATGTAAATAAATGAAAAGAATATTTTAACTATGTTTCTATTTCTATCTATATTTTTTGCTTTTTATTATATATAATTGTAAATTACTCATAAGTTATTAGTATATAAGATTTCATCTTGTAACTACTATGTAGATAAATGAAAAGAATATTTTAACTATGCTTCTATTTCTATCTATACCTACCTATTTAATTATGTATCTGGAACTTTAGACCTTAGAGCATCATCCTTTGAGTTATATTGATCTATGCTTCCATTTCATAAAACATACATTTTATAAGATGACTAGCAAATAATACAAATGCTTAAGATAAACCCCTTTTAAATATGCTGTGCTGTAAGTGACAAGACATTAAATAGAAATAACTAAATCTTACAGCAAAATCAAGAGGTCTATAACTCACTTGCATAGGAATTAAAGTACAGTTTAAAAAGAATTCTCGTTTGCAATTTATTTTGAAAATTAGCTTAAAATTAAAGGCATACAAAACCATTTTGTAGGAAAGCCTTGAGTATTTGAGAAGCAATCTATGCTTAGGATTGAATGATATATTTATTTCTCATTACAATTGTATAATTTCATGAAGTGACTTTCTGCCACTTCCATATGAAACTATTCTAATGAAATATCATAAAATTAAAGTTTTATTTGTAGCATTCTATGTATATTTACCCAATAATTATTTATGTATAAAAAATTCTGTTTGAGTTTAATGTGATGTTCAAAATACTTTGTGTTAAATTTTGAAGGTCTTTAATTCAGAGTTGCTCCATCTTATACATTTTGGTACATGTAAGATTATTTTCAATGTGCCATTCAATGTAGATGAATGTTGTACAAATTACCTTGCAAATAAAACAATTTGCATTACTACCAAGTATGAAATAAGGCAAATATGAAAGGTTCACATTGTAAGTTTCTCATTTCTTTGTGAAAACAAAAGTATTGCGTCATTGATTTCATGATTGGGACTGCCTTCCCTTCTAAAAAAATTGCTGAGTTGGCATGAAAAGATTAGAAGCAAATGATAATTTGTTCTAAAGTACTCTCTTCTTAGGAAGAAAATTGAAAAAGTTAAAGAATATTCTGTGTGAAATATATTGTATATATTTATTCATGTGATTTTTATACGAATTTTGTTTTTATAGTTCTTTAACTTTGACTTCAAAATGAATAAATTCGTAACTCCTTCAAATGTCAGAGTTTTTGATTGTCATGGATGAACAGTGTCATAATTCAAAGCTAATACTTTTTTGACTGGTTACAGTTCAGTGGCTTTCTATTTTTGCAAAGGACATATCTAAAATATTAAAAAAGAAAAAAAAAACTGACAAGTTCTCTCAAATTTCTGTTCAAATACAGTAGTGGTGATCTTGCCAAGATGACCTGGTTTATAGTCTGTCAGCCTGTCAGAGGTTGCTACACATAGAAAAGTTCCAAGGATTTGTGTGTGTTTAGTGGCTGAAGCCATGATAAAGGAAGGAATCCTACCAAAGTTGAGAGGTTACACTTGGTTTTACATGGTTTATTGTATGTAAAATCACTCAATGAACATAAAGTAGTATGAGTTAAATATGCTTATCTCCTGATCCTTTTCCCAATAAAAATGCTTAGCCACAGAATAATTGTTATGAAATCATTTAAAATACCTCTCATCTATTATTATTTGAAGTTACATATCAACATCTACTATGTTCTACTAAATTCTGAATGGTTAAGGATAAAGACATTTTGAGCTGTCTGGTATCAGTTTAATATCTCCTCCACCTCCTAAAACTTGGTAAAGTTGGGTTCTAATTAAATACATAAAGTCAGAAAAGTTTCAGATGCACTTTTTTGTTTCATGTGTTCTGTGTAGAATATCAAAATTCATTCTTCTGCTAATATATAAAATATTGAGATTTATCTGAGTAAATTGATTATTAGAAGATTGTACTGGAAATGTGTACTGGACTCACTGTGTTCTTGAAACATACTGATTATAACTTGCAATAATACAACAGTTCAATTGAAAAATAGTAAGTTTTCCAAGTACTAATACTATTGAAAATGTTAAGGTCATTATAAAGAAGGAATGAAGCAGAAATTGTAGCAGATTAAAAAGGATTAGGAGATGTGACTAATATTTCACGTGAAACATGGTATTTTAAATGGTATATTGGAACAAAAGAAATCTATTAGTGAAAAAGCTTGGAAATCCAAATAACATTTCTAGTTTAGTTTGATGGAAGTGTACCAATGTCAATTTATTAGCTTTGATTTTGGAACATGTCAACATTAGTTGAAGGATATTTGGAAAATCTCTGCTGTCTTTTTAACTCTTTAGTAAATCTAAAAATTATTTCTATGTAAATTATTTAATAAAATTAAATAAAAATGATTCTTTTGATGATATGTCAGCCTTCAAAAGCCTTATGACTGTTTATTCAAATTTAGTAGTGTACTGTTGTGCTCAATGAGCTAGAACTTAGAAAGGATACTATCCTTGAAAGTGTAGGAAAATATTACCAGGGATTGAAAGTGGGAACTCAAGCTCATTAACATATTACTTCTGGACAAATCAGTAACAATTAAAATGATTTACCTATCTAAAGTTGGTCAATATTATAAAGTATTTCTTTTTTGGATGCAAAAGTATTCTCTGAAACCTATAACTTTCAAAATTTTTAAATCAATAGCACTTATTTAATTAAATAATAAATGAGAAGAAAATATCATTTTATGTATAAACATACATATTGTCATTTCTAATAATTACAAGAAATAAATTGTGATAAGCAGAATTCTACAATGGGCCACAAGATCCCCCATATGCTGGCATATACACATAACTTTTCAATTATTCAATCATGTGCCAATCTTGGTGCTATGAGAAGGGTTTTACAGGTATAACTATGTCCCACATCAGTTCCCTTTAACTTAAGGAGAATATACTCCCTGGGTTCTAAGCTAATTAGGAGGTCATCGAGGAAAAAACTGGGAGATATTCAAAGCATGAGGAAGATTTAACAAAAAAGAAATTATCTATTACAGGCTCTGAGAATAGAGCAAGCAGGGAAATTTGGCAGTTTCTAGGAACTTGGAGCATATCCCACTGATAGGCAGCAAGGAATCAGAAATTACAGTCCTACGTGTTCAATGACCTGAGCTCTGCAAATGGCAAGGTTGTCTTAGGAAGTAGAGCATCCCCACATCCTGCCCTAGACTTCTCAAGAGCACTCAGCCTGCCTCTGTAAGACATCCAGCTTCCTTATACTCTCAGCAGAGGAGACAGACCCTGCCCTACAGGCTTCTGATGTTCAGAATTGGGAGCAAATACATGCATGCCATATTAACCCACAATAATATAATGTATTATATTATGTGACATATAATAGAAACAAATATAATGCCGATCAATTGTGAATTTCAGAGATGTGAAGATTATAGAAGTATTGTCCCTAGAAATCACATGCAAGAGTGCATTCATCTTTTTTTTTGTTGTTTGTTTGTTTGTTTGTTTTTTGTTTTTGTGTGTTTTTTTTCTCTTTAGATAGCATCTTCTGCCTATAAGGGCTTAGTTGGTCTCTTGAGTTTTTCCAGCTCTTGTTCAAAGATTCACACTTAGTCAAAAATTCATCATAGGGCTCCTAAAAAATTGTGCATTGGAGTTTGTAATCTACATGGTTAAGTAAATAATTTTTAATTTAAATATGGCATCATTCTTCATTTTCATATATACATTTCCCATGTCTTTGATTATTTATAGCACTGATGGCATCAGCATGGTCATGTGATCTTGGCATGATCTTTATAGTGTGGTAACCTAAGCCTATGTAGTAGTGTTCATATGGAAATTAAAATAGAGCTATCAAAATTTGTATTAGTGTATTATCTTGAGGCATGAGCAACAGACAAAAATGCATTTTTTTCAGATCTAAGGTGTCAATAAATTTTATTTATCTTCCATTCTATAGAACTAGTGTACAAACAGAACGATCATTGCCATGCATCAAAAATACTTCCAAGGTAGTTCAATAATTAATACATTGTTTGTAAAGCTTTTGTAAAAGAAAGGTCAAGTAAGAGAAATAGGAAAGGTAAAAATGTTTGGTGGAAAACTTGACAAGAAAGAGGCCAATGAGAGGTAAATCGTGGTAGAGAAATCGATCCAGAATTTGATTTTCATACCCACCCCTGCTACTACACTGCTTTGACTCATCATTATCTCTTCCTTTGAGCACAATAATTGTCTCCTGATTTTTTTTTCTTTATACAAGACACAGTACCTTCAGCACAGAAGGCAGAGTGAACTTTCAAAATGTAAATTCCATCATGTCATTATTTCAGTTCAATACTCAACATGCCCTATTTCATTTTGCATAAAATCTGAAATCTTAACAATGGTTGCAATATCCTGTGTTTCACTCCCCATTAACTTGTACATGTTCTCTTCACTCCCTCCATACAATTACACCAGATTTACTACCATTTCTGAACATACCGGACTTTTGCCTGCCTTAGGGCCTTTGTACCAGCCTTTGTACTGCCTAGAACAACTTTTCTTCAGGATTGAACCTAGGGCCTCGAGCTTGCTAAACACATGCTCTACCTGTGAGCTGCACCTCTAGCCTCAGCAGCATTAACTCACTCATTTCTTTAAGATGTTGGTTCCACTCTAACATTCTGAATGAGTCCTATCTCATTTTTCCATTAAAAATTGCAACATGTTCATCCCATACTCACCTCTTTCATCCCAAATTACCTTTTCCTCTTCCTGCATTTTTCTTTTCTTCTTTTTTTATAATTTCCCTTCTCTTTGCCTTTTTTTAATGGTACTTCTCTTGTTATAATATTCTATGTAGCTAAGTATGATGTTTCTTGCTTATTGCTTACTTCTCTTTACTAGAATTTAATCTCTATGGAGACAGAGATAAATACAAGTACCTACTAGAATAAGCCTACACTCACTAGTTACTTCATAAATTAAATAGATAAATTTTGAGAAGAATCCGTGAGGAAAAATTAAACTGTAGTCTGGGATAGGAAGACAATTTGTGACAGGCAGCTCTAAAATCTACTGAAAGTTTCATGACATCAACACGAAAGGACTATTCAACTTGGGTGAAATACCTAAATTACAAGCAAGAGCTGCCTGATTAGACTAAGAAATTAAATGAATATGGATTTTCTACCCAGTGCTGGACACTGGTATATTTTATGATATTTTGTCATGTATAACAAAAAAAGATAAATGAGAACTACTAAGGAAATCCTGCAAAAAATCAGGAGGTAAGCCATGGCCTGAAGAAGACTACAATTTGAGAAAAAAATTGCCCTTACCTTCTGATGTAGAAATGACCAGCTCATCAATATGCAATATTTTCAACAGGTTCCTAACTCAAAAGTATCTCACTTTAAAAAAAAAAAAATTCTACGTTTGCATCTTCCCTAAATTATTAATAAGATTATCTTTGAAATGTGTAAGTTTATTGGCATAATAGAAGATGCACATGAGTAGCGATGACTCATGCAATGGGGATGTTTGCTGAGGTCATTTGATGCCCCATTCACATATAGCAATGGCAATGCCCAGTGAGCACAGGATTCCATTAGATCTATGATGCTTGGTATCAAGAAGGATTCTACTATTTTTAATAGAATTTGGAATAGAGGCTATGGAAGAGAATGAAATGTCTTATATTTTACCAAGTAATAGTACTTTCATCCTGCATTTTGAACAAAGGGCTTCACATTTTCATGTGGTATCTAGCCCCACAAAATATATTGTTGACCTGGTTGAAGAGAAAATGAGTTCTTTGTAGATGTGATAGAAATACATCACATCAGAAAGGGCAATTGAACAGCTGATTTGCTGTAAGAAGCCTCTGACTGTATTCCCAGTCTGTGATCCCAGGAAGATGACCTTGCCATGTGGATAAGTAGTCTCCTCTCTTTCCCTGTACATGAATATTGTCACCATCCATCATTTTTGATCATTGTCCTTAAGTTATGATGCTTTCAAAACCATCTACCTAAGTTGTCAACTGGAATTTGTTTTGTTACAGTGAAAAAAAATTCCTTAAGGAAAAAAATATCAGTACGTATTTTCTTTTAACTTTTTTGCAATTTTTTTATTTGATTTTTTGGTAATACATGACAATAGAATCTATTTTCTATATTTAAACAAGCATGGAATATATCATCTTTTAATTAATATCCCAATCTTGTGGATGTACACAATGTTGAGATTAACTGTAGTATATTCATGTACGTGTGTAGGCCTACACTCACTAGTTATGCCAGTCAGATTCATTCTACTCTCTTTCCTATTTTTATCCCCTGTCCACTATCTTCATTCCCCTTTGTCTAATCCAATGAACTTCTATTCTTCTACATATCAGAGGGAATGAGGGAACAAATGACCTTTTTTTGAAACTGGCTTCTTTCATTAGCATGATAGTCACCAGATCCAGCCATTTGCTGGATAATGTCATAAAGTCAATCTTCTTATGGCTGAGTAATAATCCATTGTACACCACGTTTTTCTTATCCATTCATCTGTTGAAAGACATGCAAGTTGGTTCCCTAACTTAGCTATTGTGAGCTCTGCTGCTATAAACATTGCTATGTCTGCAACACTGTAGTAATGTTGATTTTAACTCCTTTGATATATACTGAAGAGTGGGATAACTGGATCTAATGATGGTTCCATTATCAGTTTTTGAGGAATCTCCATACTGCATTCAAGAGTGATTACCCTAATTTGCAGGCCCACCAGCAATGTATGAGTGTAGCCTTTTCCCCCACATCCTTGCCAACATTTTGTTCCTTGTTTTTTGATAATTTTATTACTGACTGGAGTATAGTTTTAGTTTGCATTCCTCTAATTGCTAGAGATGTTGAATATCTTTTCACATATTTGTTGACAATTTATAATTCTTATTTTTAAGGGTATATGTTTAGTTCCTTTGCCCACTTATTGATTGGGATTTTGTGTGTGTGTGTGTGTGTGTGTGTGTGTGTGTTTTAAGCTTTTTTAATTCTTTGTATATCCTGGAAATTAAATGCCTTATATGAAGTATGGGGGTAAAGATTTTCTCCCATTCTATATGTTCCCCACACCCTCAGTTGTTTCCTTTGCTGTGAAGATTTTTAATTTTATTCCATTTATTGAATTTTGGTTTTACTTCTTATACATTAGGAGACTTGTTAAGGAAGTCAGTTTCAGAGTTGACTTGTTGAAATGTTGGGCCTACATTTTCTGTTAGTAGGTACAGGGTTTCTGGTCTAATGCTTAGGTCCTTGATCCACTTTGAGTTGAGTTTTGTGCTGGGTGAGAGAGAGGGTTCAATTTAATTCTGCTACAAAAACTGGAAATCCAGTTTTCTCAGCACCATTTGTTGAAGAGGCTATCCTTTCTCTAATGTATGTTTATAGTGCCTTTGTCTAGTATGAGCCATCTGTAGTTATGTGGGTTTTTTTTTTCTGTGTCTTCTATTCTATTCCATTGGTCTTCATGCATGTTTTGGTGCTAATACCATGCTGTTTTGTTACTATAGTTCTATAGTATAATTTAAGGTCTGGTATTATGATGCATCCTGCTTTGCTTTTTTTTTTTTTTTTTTTTGCTAAAGATTGCTTTGGCTATTCTGGGCCTCTAATTTTATTTATTTTTTCAAAGAACGAACTTTAATTTTTTCCTGTATTCTACTAATTTTGGTGTTCATTTTTTCCTCTTTTCTAGGGAGTTGAGATGTACTATTACATTTGTTATCTTTCTGTACTTTTAATAAATGATCTCAATGCTCTAAACTTTCTTCTTAGAACTGCCTTTATAGTGTCAGAGATTTTGATATGTTGTATCACTAATCTCATTTATCTCAAGTAATTTTTTAAATTTTACCCCTGATTTCTTCTGCTATCCAATCACCATTCAATAGCATATTATTTAGACTCCAACTGTTAGAGTAGCTTCTATTTTTATCTTATCATGGATTTCTAACTGTATTTCATTATGATCTGGTAGAATGCAAGGTATTTTCTTTATTAATTTTTTGATGTTTTTAAGAGTTGCTTTTGTCCTAAAATATATGTCTATTTTATAAAATAATTTATGTGCTTCTGAAACTTAATGTGTTCAGTCACTGACAGATGAAATATTCTACATATAATATTTGTTTGAAATATCTATCTAGTGATTAGAGAGGCATGTTAATATCACCCAGTATTACTGTGTTGTGACCTATTTTGTTCTTGATATTGAGAAGGGTTTGTTTGATATAGGTAGATGCTTTATTGTTTGGGGTGTAAATATTGATGATTGTTATTTCTGATCATTGTATAAATACCATAACTTTGCATAAATGATTAACTTTGGTTTGAAGTCTACTTTATCTGATGTAAGAATAGAAACTCCTGCTTATTTACATGATCCATGTGAATGATGTTTTTTCTCATACATTCACCTTTAGTCTGTGGATGTCCTTGCCTATAAGGTGAGTCTTTTAAAGCATATTGTTGAGTCTTGATTTTTAATCAACTCTGCTAAACTATATCTTTTGATTGATGAATTTAAACCCTTTCCATCCAATGTTATTGTTGAGCAATGATTTTTATTCCCTGTCCTTTTTATTTATTTCTGCTTTTTAAAAAAATAAAAATGTGTATTACTTTCTCCTTGAATTGACTATTCTTCTATTCCTTCCTCTGCTGGCTTTCATTTTTATTTTTTATTTCTTCTCCATGAAATATTATATTAAGCATGTTTCTATAGTGCCAGCTTTCTAGTTATAAATTCTTTTAACTGTTGTTTATCATGAAATGTTTTTATTTCATCTTCATTTCTGAAGCTTAATTTTGTTGGATATAGTATTCTTGTTAGAATTCATTTCTTTTAAAGTTTGGTATATATTATTCAATGGCCTCCTAGTTTTTATGGTTTGGGTTGAGAAACCAGCTGAAATCCAGATTGGTTTATTTTTAAACTTGATCTGTAATTTTTCCCTAGCAGCTTTTAAAATTCTATCCTTATTCTGTATGTTAGGTTTTGTCATAATCATGTGCCTTGGTGTAGGTGAAGTTTTATTTTTTCCTCTAATTTTTACCTTTTATATCATCTATTATCTCACAGATAAGTTTAACTGTGGACTTTCTAAATTCCTTCTTTGACATTTCTTGCACTGTTGTATCAATGGATTCTGTTATTTAAATATTTTGGTTTATTGGGGGGTTGTTCTTTATTTTTCTCTTTTTTATTGCTTGTAGGTCTACCCATTTATTATGATGAGTCTGAGACAGCAGATTTCCTACCCTATGAACCTATAGTGTACCTAAAGTTTTCTAGTAACTCACAGTTTAGAGGAGACAAATAATAACTACAAACAATGAAAATAATATACAGAATTAAACTAAATACTTAGCTCCTACTATGACATTCATAATGTAAATTGACACAATAAACAGAAATTGTATGTTAAGAACTTGCCAACAGTAGAAATAGAATGTTTGCAAAAGAGTTTGGATTTTCAAAGGGTGAACAGGTATAATGCAAAACAGTGTTAGGATGTGATGATTGTAAGGGGGAAGGAGAGAAAATAGAAATAAAAAAAGATTAAATTAACAGTGAAAAAGTAAATAATAGAATTTGGCTGTTAACAAAAGAAAAGAGAGAAAGAGGAATCAAGAGATACAGACATGTGATAATAAATATAAATCAAGACCAAAATATATTAATCAAACACTGTATCCCTCAAAAAAGTCATAAAAATGTAACTACTTTCATGTATGTATAACATGTCAAAATGCACTTTATTTTTTCATGTGTATCTAAAATGAACAAATAAAAAATTTTAAAAGATAACTACCTTTAAATAATGTTATAAATGAGAAAAGAGAGACAAATATGTACATTTGTCCATAAACCATGAGGCATTCATCACAAAAACAATCAGAGAAAGAGAGAGAGAGAGAGAGAGAGAGAGAGAGAGAGAGAGAAGAGAAGAGAAGAGAAGAGAAGAGAAGAGAAGAGAAAAGAGAGAAGAAAAGAGAAAAAAAGAAAAGAAGAAAGAGAAAAATGCTTTGGTGAAAATTTGAGAAATGGTTTCCATTGCAGTGGTTAAAAATTGCCAACAAGTTTATGTTTGTTGTCTATTCTCAGATGTCTTTCATTCCATTTTTTCTTGAGTTATGTATTGGGCACAAGAATAGTGGCCACAGGCTGGCAAGTTCTTTCTCTTTTTTGTTTGTTGTCAAGTTGCCAGTAGGAGTTCAAAAATTCTCAGCTACTCTTCTCAGCAGTATGGAGCATATTGGAGAGTGCTGTCTGCTTCACTTTCAGAGTGGGGTTGAGTTCTGTGAGAGGAGTTCATGTAGGAAAAGCATCTGAAGGCAAAACTTAGGTCTATTTAGAGACCATGTACTTCAATTAATGGAAACTGGCCTAAAAATTTTAAAACAGTGCACCTCCAGTGCCCAGCAGCTACAGATAAATGCTGTGAGACTGTACCCCAAGTGTCTCCCCTAGATTTCACTCAAGCAGTGGAGGAGGTGATCCCTCATTCACTCTGCCACGTGTGGGTCCATCCTTCCTGGTCTCCTGCGCTCAGTTCCCAAGAGCACAATTACTCCAGTCTGCCGATCAAATTCCTGGACCTCCCCATCAGGTCCTATGAGTTGCCAGACTCAAAGGAATTAAGGGATCTGAGATGTCTTGGGTCTCTAAACCCATCTTCTCCTGTTTGAAACATTCCCCATGCTGGATTTTCTCCTGGTCTCCTAAGCACACTATTAGTTGTGTGGCAGATATCTACCAGATCTGTTTTTAGAACTCATCTTGAATTTCCTAGGCCTGGCTTTCTGGACTTGCTCCTACAGCCACAGGACATCATAGCACCATGGCATGATGTCTCCTGCCTCAGCTCTCTGCAGACAAACAGGAGACACATGGGGAATACAGTGTAGAACATCCTCTGGGTCAATCTGGCAGTGTCCTTGAACTCAGATTCCTTCATACCAAGACACCCCACAGTGCTACCTGAAATGCAAGTTCTCTTAACCCCTCACCCCACTTTGCTCATGGTGGATTAGCTCCAGCAGTCAGTCACCAGAACAAAGGTGGGCTTTCTTCATTTATTTTTATTGTGTACAACTTTCTGAGCCCCTAAGCTGTTCTGAGAGTCCAGTATTAAATCCCAATAAAATTCTTCTTTTAACCACCTCACTGAGAAGCTATTTATCTGTTTCCCTGGTCTCATGTGTTGGAGCAACTTAGAAAGCTTCCTCCTCTACTCCACCATCTTCTGAGAGTCTGCAATAAGTATTTTCTAAATCATTTTAAACAAATCTTAACTATCCAGATTCAAACATTGTTTTTGTAAATCAAATCAGTTAAGCATGAATGACATTTTCTGAGTCCTTGCTGAACTTTTTGACTGTGTTGGCATCTTTTTTTCAGTCTGCATGTGGAGAAATGTAACTATTGTAAATCTTATACTACATACTTTCTCATTCAAATAAAGAGAATGGTAGGAATCATATTTTCCAAGAACTCTTGAAAACATTCTGAGAATTATAATTAAACTGCCTTAGGTCATATGCTCACCTGAGTTACTCATTATGGCAGGTAATGAAAAGAACAAATTGGCTTACATTAGAGTGATTCTTTCATTCCTGGGTGAATCACTGAATCCTATTTAGAGCACATTGTCTGTCAGTAATGGGCACATAATCTTCAGCAAACCTGGAGTGTATGGCCAACATTGTACCTATAAGTTCTCAGATCTTTTTCTGCCAGTCTATGTTCTGCTATGTACTGTCAGGGCTAAGATCATGAAAACTATATTTCCATCAGGATTTCAGTAAAATCTGATTAGTGGATGACATCAATGGTGAATCATAAGGAAGGGTATGAGATCCAAACATTGCTTTTCATTTCTTTGCCTCTAAAAGACTTTCTGACAAAAACAGGTGGGTAAGTCTCTGGAGGCTGTCAGTGATTATATTCAAGAAAATAAATGGTAATTGATAATGGCTGATGGGGAATATGATGTAAAAAATATCATCAGTTCAACAATGAAGAAAACAGCAACAGCAGTCTTTAGTCTCTAGTAGTAGTGGGCAACAGGTATGATTAGATGCTACAGCATCACTGACTTAGTTTTCCTAGTCTTAAAGTTGATAATGACTTCCTGTACTATCTAGTATTTGGTTACTATGTCTTCCTGTTTGTGCTCCTTCAAACACTCCTACACCAACTCCTTGTTTTGAAAGACAGAGCACACTTCTCTTCATACCATCTTGTAAGAGAGGGTGTTTCTTTCCTGTTATTAATATAATGAATGTCTAGAGACTAAGAATGACAGTTCTCTACTTTGTTTGCTTTGGAAAATTGATATTGAAGCATTTCTTTTTGCTACTTAGATTTTATAAATAAAAGCATTTGAAGATTGAATTTCAAAGTACTGATGGTATCTGTTATTATCACCTATTTTTTTTAAAGATGTGATTGAACAGATCTAATCCTATCTTATTTCATGACATGTTAAATTGCAGGGTTTAAAATACTATATTAGTAATAGTGCCTATGTATTATTTTACATTTCAAACAACTATTTTTATGTTGATGGAATATAAAAATAACTCTATGTTATATACTTTTTTATTCATGAGACTTGCAAATAAAAGCACAGTTCTACAATTAGTTTCAACTGGGTCCAAATAATGAAGGTAGAGAGTTGCCAAGCTGTTATAGAAATGTTCATGTCATCATTCTAGAATATTTTAAGGCTTAATACTGATTTAAGTTTAACAGTATTAGGTCTCATGTGATTTTAAATCTTATGGTATTCAAAATTTTTTGTATAATTAACTTGTATACTCTGACAGATTTTTGTGACCAGGTAATTTTTGAATTGTTTCTGTAGTTACAAGAAAATAAAAATGATTTTGTGCCTAGGAAGATACAAATTAAAATTATCCCATAGAATATTTTGAACATTTTTATTATCTATTATTTCTAACAATTAGTTGTAGTAACAATAATTTGTTAATTAGCAACAGCAAAGTTGTCATATAAGGTTTGCAGATTTACCAATAATGAAACAATTTGACATCAATCTCATATCCAATCCATATTGAAACACCCTCACATTTAATAGTGAAATATTATTAGGCTATTATCTTATTATACTATTTTAATAGATAACTAATTTTAACAAAGAAAAAATTTGCTAAGATGCTCTGTCCACTATTTATATTTTACTTTCTACTTCTATATACAGATGTTTAGATATAGGCATGTAAGAAATGAAGAACACTTGTACTGATTTTTTTCATTTGTGTGTTCAGCCCTGAGAGACAGCACTCCATTAGATAACTCAGATTGCCTTTGGGGCTATAATAAAGGCAATAAGTGTTTTGATGCAGGATATCTTCCAGTTGATCTTAATTCCCCAAGAGGTAAAATGCAAAAAAAAAAAAAAAAGGATATGTGTCAAATAGCATGTAAGAAAAATCAAAACCAAGTATTTCTTATTTCTGTTTTTTGTTCCCTTTAATTTTCTTATATGAACTAACATTCTATTATGGCTTATAGCAAACAATAGGTATATATGGATATGTGTGTATTCATAATAATAGATTGATTAATTGGTTAAATAAAAATAATTTAATATAAGCTCATTATATCTCAAGCACTATATTCCACCACTAGTAGTAGTGTACATCATTAATGTTGAGTACTTCTTTTTAGATTCATGAGTTAGTAGGACAAAACAATAGAAAGTCAGATAAGTGTAAAATTACATAATAATTGTGACATAATAAAAAGGAAAATAATTAACTCCTGGGATAGGGTATATTATATTGGTGATTCCTGGATTAAAAAAAAACTTCAGTATTTAGCAGTTACATACAGAAACAGAAACTCGTGAGGAGTTACAAAAGACACAGAAACAATTGCTGTCATGAATACCAAAACAAACCAGTGTACAATAAAGAAAACTGCACATGATTGTTTCAAATTACTCACAAGCTGCTTCTAAGATGAAGGATAAATATTAACCATTGAATTCAGCTATCTGAATGTCATCATTTACTTTTAAATAAACTCATGATGGAATCCACATTGAGGAGGATTGATTAAAGAGCTGGAAATGCACTGAAATTAGACCACAAGCCCTTCGTTTCTCTTAGAATGGCTATTGTCAAAAAGATGAAAAATAGTGAATGTTGGAAAGACATGGGGAAAGGGGAACTCTTGCACAGTATTGGTGGGAATGTGAATTAGTACAACTTTTATGGAAAACAATATGGTGGTTCCTCAAAAAATTAAAAATAGAATATGAAAGGACTTGCAAGAACAAGAAAGGAGCTGAGAGTATACTTGGAATGTAGTGGCCTTAGATAAGAGTAAGGAGATTTGTAATAAGAGGAAGGAAAATCAGTGACACAGTTTTATCAGTGTGGAACTGGTAAGATAAAAGAGTTATTTTGCATCGAGTTCCTTTCTCATAAATTATAAAGCACATGGTTATCCAGTTTTGAATATTTGTCAGATGAATATACTTGAGCAAAAAAAAAGGGAGCTAAAGCTTTTTAAGAGGCATTGATTATAATGATAGATTATTAAATCTAAGCTTAGCAAAGAAAAGATTCTGATTGATGGAAGAATTGCAGGTTGATCAATGAGTACTAATTGCAGTTAGAGAGGAGCAAGAACTTTTAATGTTTTGGTACTGTGGGGTAATTATATATAACAATAAGATACTGTACATTTTTAAAGGCTAGAAAAAAGGATTTTAAGTACCTGCAATAAAAAATTGGTGAACTTTTGAGAAGTTATATATGTTTAGTCTAAACATTATACATTGTGTACATATATTGAAATATCACTCATTAATTTCTATAATATTTATGATTTATATATCATTTAAGGAGTTATCGAATTTTAATTTAAAACAGACAAAATAATATTGAAATATAGTATGTATTGCCGATGCTGGAAAAAATTGAAAAATGAATATATTTGACTTATGAAATTTGCTTTGAAATCTCATTCATTTCTTTCAAATTGACTTGATGAGAAAACTTTATTTATATGCCTTTTTTAAAAAAAATAAAAGTTTAGATATATAGTATTCTACACAAATATGATCACCATCAATCTCACCTAGATTACATAAATTAAGAAATGAGTAACTTCCACATCATATTAGAATTTTAAATATTAATATGTTCCTTAAGTATCTGAATTATATGTGTTCAAAAAGGTAGTAGCTATTTTTCTCATAAATAATATGTCATAATTGTGGAATTAGAGTTATAGTGATTTTCCATTAGCCACATTAACCATATTAATTGGCTTAAGTAATTTATTTAAAATGTCAACAATTAAGTTTAAAAATTCAATTACCTAGTCAGTCTAATCGTTTGTTTAGCTCCGTAGATGCATTTGCCTGGTGGCTTCTGTACTGGATAGCCTATATAGAGATTATCTTTATCACTGTAGATAGTATTATCAGCACAGTTGTCTGTTAATCAACTACACATATAATTCAATGTGCCACATACATTGTTTTTCAATTATCTGTCTTTTTTTCTATACTATATTTGTTCTGATTCTGGTTACATTTAACTGAACAAACAATTTTATTCTTTTAGAAATGCATAATAAAATTTGGACTTCTTAATTACATATTTGTATTTCATTTTCCTTGTAATTTCTTTCAATCTATTTAAAAATGGTAAAAGTTTAAAATCTATTCTAGATCATTTTGTGGTCATCAAATTTCCATAGTAAACATTGCCATAATCTTTTATCAACCATAAACTACTATACTAAATTAATGGTTAACCAAATTAATGGTCAAACCATATCCTCCAGACCATGAAGCTTTCTACATACATGTTTACAATGATACTATTAATATACAAGAATTAATTTGGTATTTTATGGGAGTTAACTTGTATATGTCTTCTTAGAGAGAGGATATTCATTGATGTTTCATGCAAGTTTATTGTTCTATCTGGAGTAAAAATG
>NW_025999949.1:14110093-14173598 GCF_001458135.2 Marmota marmota marmota
CGTTTGAGTCCCCGTAGCCGATCCTCGTGCGATGGAAATCCTTCCTCCAGGTTCCGGAGCACCCCACTATTGCTGGAAATTCCTAACAAGATATCCTTTAGCCGTCCTGACTTGTCATACTCCCACACAGTGAAGCAGCACACGGGGGTAATGCACTCCCCTCGCCGCCATCTTCCAAAATCCACTTAGTGTATTTTTAACGAACTATAGAAATGATCCCTGAAAGTATAGTCTTACACTTAGTGTATTTTTAATGAATGATATGCATATTGTTTTACCAGTTTCAAAGAGACAGTGGTTACTTCATGGTGTAAGATCAGAGTAAGATATAATGATTAAAATTCATCCAGAATTTTAGCATATGGATAGAATTTTGATACATGCACAAAGAATCCTGAGAGTTCTACATTCCCTCCAAGATACTTGTCAGTTAGAGGATTGCTAAGCTTCCTGCTCTTCCTTTTGCACATATAACTATCCAGCATTCTCTGATTCCATTCATGAGAATGATGCACACTGTTCCACACTGTTCTGATTTCCAAGACATGAATATAAGAGCAGTATATGGAGATATGTAAGTACTTATTTGATATGTTTTGATATTATTACACAATTATTTTACACTAAAGAATAGTCAGGGGGCTGGGGATGTGGCTCAAGCAGTAGCGCGCTCACCTGGCATGCGTGCGGCCCGGGTTCGATCCTCAGCACCACATACAAAGATGTTATGTCTGCCAATAACTAAAAAATAAATATTAAAAATTCTCTCTCTCTCTCTCTCTCTCTCTCTCTCTCTCCTCTTTAAAAAAAATAAAAAGAATAGTCAGGACTTCTTCCTCACTTGTCTCTATAGTCTAACCACAAAGAGGAAAATATATTTGACATTTATTAGATTCCAAGATACTGTATTAGGGTTTTCCAAGATACTGTATTGTAAAATTCTACAACTAGAATTTTATTGTTAAGTGTGTTACTGAGATGATATAAAAGCTCCTATTTGTTTTTTCTAGGATTGCTCTTCTAATTCAACCCCATATTAACATCATATTAATAAGTTCAAAATTTGGTATGTGTATCTAATGTCTGCCGGTCTATCTATGATCTATGACTTTATATTTCTATTCTTTACTAATTATTTGGTACAGTAACAGATAAGTTTAATATATTAAAGATTCACAACATGACCCCCTTATTTCTCGTTGTTGCCATTTGGATGCTTGGTGTTGGCGAAACTTTGATGGGCTTATCTAGTTCATCTGAGGTCAGTTTCACCTTGCTGAGAGTTAATGGAGGAAGGATCTCAAAGAAGGAGAGTTGCTGGATTTAAAGCAGAATACATTGAGAAATATATTTTGAAATACAGAATGTATTTCAAATAGTTTATATAATAGGCGTATTGAAAATGTTGTAATTATAAAAAATTTTACCTATTTCATCAATTCAAGATTATATAAACACATTGATAATACTTGGAATCTCAACCCTGCCATGTGATCCTCCCAAAATAGAATCCTCTTTGTCCTAAATTTTATCTTCAATATATCCCTATTTAGTAGTTTGAGCCTCAAAACATATATCTGCATCTCAAATTATGGAATTTTAAACTTTGCTTATATTAAAAACGACAGAATGTTTTTGCAGTTCATTCTTTTTCCCAGTCAATTATGTTTGGGGACTTGTCCATTTTGATACATGTGTGTGGTAGTTTCTTCCTTTTTACTATCATGTAGTATTGCATTTTATTAATATAATGTTATGAATGTATGGTACTCTAGATAATCCTTTACATTATTTGTGGTTTATGGCTATTACCAAAACTATTCCAATATTATTGTACATATATCTTCTGTTACACATGCACATATATGAGAATTCTTTATACATAGAAGTAAAAATGCTGAAACATAATGTATGTGTGTGTTCTACAATACTACTAAATTCTTGGCTGTTTTTTCAAAATATTATTGTCAATATATTTTTTAACAGCAATTTATGAAAATTTACTTGGCTTCACATCTTTGCTAGTATATTTTATTATCACTCCTTATTTAAACACACACACACACACACACATACACACACACATACACACACACACACACACCAGTGTGGGAAGGAACATGTAATATGTTATTGTGGTTTAACTTTTCATTTCCCTAAAACATGAAGTTGACTCTTTTTCATACAATTATATACCTTTAGATTACCTGTTCTATGAAACTCCTTCTCCTATATTTGCCCATTTTTCTTCTTTGATTATTTTGATTTTTTTTCTTAGTGGAAGTTCTGGCAATATTCAGCTGACTAATCCTTCATAAAATATGAAAATAATAGATGAATTCTTTCAGTCATTTCCTCTTCTGTTTTACATTTTAGTCAAAAAACTATTTACAGTTAAATTTATCCATATTTTCACTGTTTTGGATTTGTGTTTCATTTTTTCTACTCTAAACTCATAAAAATTTCTCAGTGAATTATCATTAAAAGTTTTATACTTCTGTTTTGTTGCGTTTTTTATGTCAAACTTGCCTAAATTAATTTTTTTTAGGTTTTTGTTTTTACTTGTCAATGGGCCTTTATTTTTACTTATTTATGCATGGTGCTGAGAATTGAACCCAGGGATTCACATATGCTAGGCAAGAACTGTACCACTGAGCCACAACTCCAGCCCCTAAATTAATTTTAATATATGATTTGATTAAGGATCCATCTTAATCTTGTTTAATGTACAGATTATTTCCAAACAATATTCAAAACAAAAACAAAAAGATTTTAGAAGAGTCATCCCTGTTGGACTAATCAGATTACCCAATCTGAGACGGCACATAGAAGAACACGGGATTTTCTGAGATTGCTATTCTGCCTCACTTGTTTATTTATATGTCTACCTGGCAGCATTAGAGCTCTTGACTACATTTCATTGAACAATTATGATTTCAAGTGTAAGATGATAAATACACTAAGACATGATGGTTTATAGTCACTTAGATTTTTTACTTTATTCCTTTTGCAACAGTTTCTTTTGATCTCAGTCTCACAATTTAATACATGTTTTTTACATAGGTGTAATGGAAAATTTAAGTAAAAACAAAAATTGAACTAAGTATTCCTTCTCAATGCTTAGAGTTTAAATTTTTCTGAAAGATATAGTATATTGACTAACAGATATGGAGACTCATCTTTTACTATCCATGCACCATCAAGAATGATACTGATGCAGAATTGCTGAAGAATTAGATTAATTTCCAGTAGAGGAATTTACAACATACTTTTGATCTTTCACTTTACTGTCCACATGTTCTGAGATTTAAAGGGATATTTTACTATTCCTTTGTCTCTTGGTCTTTCTTTAAAAACCACCAACATATTATATACTTTTTGATAGTAAATTATTTGGAATTTTCTTATATGTAAGTATTCACAACCAACTATGGTGTGAAGAATCTTCTGTCTGACAGTGATTCTAAACCAATTTATAGTTTAAAATGTATTATGATTATCAGACACATAAATGAGAAAAATAAATGTGCATATTAACATGGATAAAACTGTAACATAGAGTTTTATAATTTCTCTATATTCCTGACAAGTCAAGTAGTTTTCTTTGTTTATTTAATTGTCAATCCTGTTTTTTTTTCTGCAAAAATTTGAATGTTCATAAGAAACCCATAAAAAGTGCTGATTAGAAATGTACTAATTAGAACTGTATAATGTTATAAATGTAGGTATTTATAACCCTTATAGAGTCTTCTAAGCAAGAAACATAATATATCTATATGTTGATTAGGAGTTCTTTAATGTGTTTAAATGATTTATACTTATCCCAAAGCACATGATATATATTTTGCTGCTATATTGAATGTTACCATTTCAACATGTTTTTTGAATTTTGCTAGTGTATATAACGAAATTAGTTTTCCCATATTGATCTGAAAACCAACATGGATAAAACTGTAACATAGAAGTTCTTTCATAGATTTTGTGTTAAAGTGGTATAGCTTATGAAAATTAAATTGAGAATAGTCTTTTATTACATGTTCCTGGAAAATAGTTATATAAGATTTAAATTATGTAATCCTAAATTCACAAATCTATTTGGGTTGGTGCTTGAATGTTGCCATTTTAACATTTTCTTTAAGTTTTGCTAGTGTCTAAGATGAAAATAGTTTTTCCATACTGATCTGACATCAATATTGATGCTATCCTCTCCTCTTCTGGTCTCTCTTCTATTTTTCTGAGAATACTTTTTCTCCTTCTTTTCTATCTAGTTTCCACATATGACCCTTGACTTTCTGAGTCTGGCTTATTCACTTAGCATGATATCCTCCAGTTCCATCCATTTTCCTGCAAATTACATAATTCTGTTTTTCTTCATGGCTGAGTAACATTCCATTGTGTGTGACTTATTTTGAATTCATGCATCTGTTCATAGACACCTAAATTGATTCCATATCATGGCTATTATAAATTTTGCAGTGTGTGTCACTACAGTATGCTGACTTTAATTCTTTGGCTAAATACTGAAGAGTGGTATGACTGCATCATATTGTGGTTTCATCCCTAGATATCTGACAAACCTACATACTGATTTCCATTGTGGTTGTGCTAATTCGTAATACCAACAAAAGCATATAAACATTTCTTTTCCCTGTATCCTTGCCAGCATTTATTATTGTTTATATTCTTTTAAAAATATTTTTTAGTTAGTTATCAGTGTACCATTATTTTATTTATATGTGGTACTGAGGATTGAACCCAGTACCTCAAACATGCTAGGCAAGCACTCTACCACTGGGCTATAACCCCAGCCTAGCTATTATTTGTATTCGTAATGACTTCCATTCTAGCTAGAGTGAGTGAAATCTCAGTATAGTTTTTATTTGCATTTTCCTGCCTTCTAAGGATGTTAAGAAGTATATTTTTCATGTTTTTGTTGGCTATGATATTTCTTATTTTGAGAAATATCTTTTTAATTAATTTACCAATTTATTGATTGGGTTATTGGTTGTTTGATTAACTTTTGTATGATTTTTTGAGTTCTTTATGTTTTATGGATATTCTTTGTCAGAAAAGTACCTGGCAAACAATTTTTCCCACTCTGTAATTTCTCTCTTCCTTTCTTTAAATATTTCCTTGCTATACAGAAACTTTTTAGTTTGATGCCATCCTACTTATTAATTCTTGTTATTATTTCCCAAAGTGATCTACAGATTCCCCATGAAAACACCAATGTCAGCCTTCATATAACTATTAAAAAAAGTTCAAAAATTTGTATCAAGGAATAAAAGACCCAGAATAGCCAAAACAATTCTGAGCAAAAAGAACAATGCTGGAGGCATCACAATACACAATTTGAAATTATACTACAGATTTATAGTAGCAAAAACAGCACAGTACTTGTATAAAAACAGACCTGTAGACCAATGGCATGGGATAAAAGACAAAAACAAACAGAGATATAGTATTTGCTTGTGGACAGAGGTGCCAATATGTTGGAGAAAAGATCACCTTTTTAAAAAAATGGTTCTGGAAAAAGTGGATATTAATATATAGAATAATGCATCTAGATTTCCTCTTATCCTGCATTATGTCAATTGAAAGTGTATCAGGGTTGTGGTAATTAGATCAGAAACTCTGCAATTACAAGAAAAAAATGTAGAATCAGCACTCCAAAATATAGGCACAGACAACAACTTCCTACATAGAACTTAAAAAAGCCTTCAGGAATGGAGGAATTTTGGATTGGGCAAAGGGGAGACAGGCAGGGGAGGAGGCATGAGGGTAAGTAAGATGGTGGTATGAGTTGGACATCATTACCCTAGGTACGTGTATGATTGCACAAATGATGCAACTCTACATTATGTACAAACAGAGAAATGAAAAGTTGTGCTCCATTTGTATACAATAAAACGAAATGCATTCTGCTGTCATGTATAACTAATTAGAAAAAAAATTTAAATGTTAATATTAAAAAAAGCCTTCTCTCATTTTTTTTACTTTATTTTGTAAGAATTTTATCTTTTAATACTTTTTACATGTAAAAGGTTATTATTTGTATTTGGTTTTACATTTTTCATGTTCTTCTTCTTCATTATATTATTAATATATCTTGATATCTTCACATGTATCATGATCATATCCTTTTACAAATTTTAGTTACTATTAACTCACTAATTGTTTATCCTTATTTCTTATAAAATATAAATATATAAAGCAATAAATTTCCCTCATGCTATCTCTTCAGCTTTATTTTAGATTTTTGTGCATATCATTTTCATATTTGAGTTATAGTTTTCCAATTGTAAAACATACTCTCGATCTAGTAATGTGTTTTTAAATTTCCAAATATACAACAGTTTTTAGCTAGCTTTTAAATATTATTTCTATCTTATTTCATTAATTAAGGACACAAAAGGTATACATTTAAGAACCAATCTTTTAAACTATGATAAGGTCTAATTTATGACATACATAAATTCTAAAAATAAATTATGAAGTGAAAAATCTTTAAATATCACCTTTTTCAAGCTTTCCAATTTTTATATCTGAATCATCTTTGTCCTATGTTTGATTGAGTTATTAATTAATGAGAATCATGATTCAATTCTGTACTGCAATGTTGTGTTTCTTTAAAAGTACAACTGTCAATTTTTACTTATGGAAAAATTCCTCAATGTCTCGATAAAAAATATCTATATTGTTAGTATTTTTATAACTTTTTCTGGAAATCCATTAAGACATGCTAAACCTTCATAAAAAGCATCCTTAGTTTTATTTTATGCTCTTATCTGTTGCTTGTCTGCTTTCACCATTTGTAATGTAGTTTAGATATTTCTTTTCAGTCTTACAATCACTTTTCTGTCCAAATTTTTCTGTTTCTTTTATCTACCAAGATGATAATGATGATGATGATGATGATGATGATGATGATGATGATTTTGGAACTGGGGATTGAACTTAGGCATGCTCTGCCATTAAATTACATTACCAGGATCTTTATTTTAATTTTTTGAGATAGGGTCTTACTCAATTGCCAAGATAGGCCTCAAACTTGTGATCCTCTTGCCTCAGTTTCCAGAGTTGCTGGGATTATAATTGTGCACTACCGAGCCTAGGTCAACCTTTACTCCTTTTTTTTTTTTTTTTTTCATTTTATATATTTTATAGTTCTGGGGCTCAAACCCAAGATCTTACTCATGCTAGGCAAATACACCCCACCCAACCACTTTTATCTGTTTTCCTGTATGTATTGCTTCCTTATATACTATCCTATTGCTCTATTGGCATCTCTTGTCATATTCAACTTTGTCTGCAATTTGCACACATTAGGAAGCTCTCTGATAAAGGATAAATGTTGCTGAAATTCAACGTGCATCTTGTTTAAAAGATAAAGAAAAGAAGTTGCTATTTCCGTACTTAATTTGCCAAACACAATGACTTCTATAGAAAAACGCCTTGGTATTGTGTGGCATTCTCTTTCTGGCAATCATGCCCTAAGCAGCCAAGTTTAACCATACCATCACTTTGAAACCTATGCAAGGCTGCCCCCTACTGTTCAACTGATAACAACATGTCCTGGCACTGTATTCTGAGTCTGCAAAGGTATTTTCAAATTTTGTTGGTCAGGCAATGAAGTAAGTAGCAAACTCAGAGAAGCAAATTGCATCGGTTTAAAATGACAACCTAACAAGTAAAAGGTTCACTTCTGGTTACAAAAAATATTCTTGCTCCTTGTTCTAGCTGGAATTTTCCCTGACTCTTCTTATGTTCTTTTCTATTTGACCCCTCATCTTTTTATTTGTTCATCTTTAATACATGTTCTTATTTACATAATTCTGAAGAGTACAAGTGAAAGCCATTGGTTAACATATACTGTAAGAGAAACATACAATATAAACACATATATACATATAAAATATATATTAAATAAATATATTTTAAGTTACATATATGTGTGTATATATATATACTATATGATTTGACAGAGCTTGATCTATCTATGCTTGTAGCAGAACATTTCTGTTTTAATTATTGGAGGTTTATATTACATTTGAATTATATATTATACATTCAATAATTGTCTATAGATTTTAAATAGAATCTATTTGTTCAAAAGAAATTTGACCTAGGGAAATATGTTCCCACAAATCATCCTGAAAATCACTCTGTATTTTATTAGGTTAGTTAGTATAATTTAAGGATCTATTTAATATTTGAAAATTTACATTTTTAATCAAGAATAGAATTATTAACTACATAAAATTTTTTTGAAATCATAATAAATCAATATGCATAGTCTATCAGTCAGGTTTCTACAAAAGAAAATCACTGAATTATATGAGTAAGAGAAACTTTTTATGAGTCTTTGACTTTATATAATTATGAGAACTAAGCAGGATATGTATGACTATGTTTGCTCTATGTCAAGATACATTGTCATTCCTCACCACAGAGCTGCATGACCACCTGGCCCAGAATTTGGAGAAACTGAAATAAGGAGACGTGAGGACCTGGTGAAGCCAAATCCACACTGCTACTCCATGAACAAGGCAAGATAGCAGATCAAATCAGCATTAACATGAGTTAACATGAGAGTGTTGCAAAAATACCTGTTCTTATCATCAACATTCAAAGGGGAAAAAAGGTAATTATTTACTCTTCCAAATTCCATTTACATTTTTCTTGTTACTAATTATAAATATTTCAGCCCTCATTTCTGAAACTGGTTATGTGTTTGTACTGAACATATGGAACACTTCATACTCTCCACTTCATCGTTCCTTTTGTACACAGAGCATCCCAGTCATATGTGGTCTTTTCATGGAGGGGACCAAAAACTTCATTCTTAAAAAAGAAGACAAAAGAACCTAAGGGAATTGTCAAAATAAGCAAAATAATAAGAAAGGTAGTTAGTGATTAACACATTGATATATATTTTGAGCCTAATAAATAACCAAAATTTACATACTTTTCAAATGGTTTTTCAAAAGAGATTAGATATATTCCTTGCCTGGTAATTATATGAAATATTTTTCTCCTCAAGGATTATTCTATATTCCTGTGAGGAAGACTCATGGTAGCTAAAACAAACAAGAACAAATAATACCATAGTCTTTGGGGTTATATATACCTGGGGTGGATGCTGAATCTATTTCTTTTTAATTATATGGTCCTGACTAGTATATTGAACATCTCTCAGCTTCATATTGCTTATTAGTTAAATAGGTAAAATAATGCTTACAGAACTAATATGAACATAAAATTAGATTACACATAGCACCTGAAGCACAGTCAATGTGTTAACCTCATTCCCTTTGTAATCATGAAAATATGTTAGTAATATTTTCTTAATAAATTTAGGAAATGTTATGACAACTTTTTCTTTTAATTATGAATATATTCACATGGAAATCCTAAAATTAAAGTTGAACTGTTAATTATATTTAGTAATTGTTGCAAAATGTTCTATTCCTAATTGGTCAAACACAACTAGTAATTTTTTAAAAAGATATTAGTAGCAGTTAATTATTAGAAGTAGATGAGAGGTAGCCACTACTACTAATCTCATTACCTCTCTAAGAGAAATCTCAGACACTATTTTTCCATTTTACTTATATTCATATGAAGAGCTGTAAAACTGTCTTATGATCAAGAAAACTAGACACACTCAGGTGATCAAAAAAGACCCCAACCAGTAATTGAGCTTCAAATCTTTTAGGGATGAAGTCAACACTGCCAACCCTTATTTAAAAGATGAGATTTCAATTATTACTTATTATCCTGTCCTTGTAAAAATGTGGAGTTTTTAGAAACTATTTTAAATCAACCTATATATATTGAAAACTACTGATTTCACCAATGGGGATCCAATGCTAAGAACAATTAGTCTTACAAATCTTGGCTGTTGTGACATCAAGATACAGATTATAGAAATGTCTGAGGGTAACCACTTCTGGAGTGTGGTCTTTCTGAAGAGATGCTAGCTGACTTCCCATAAGAATATATTCCTAACTAGGCAAACAAAATGTTCTTAGGGTACAAATGCTCACATATTTCTTTCACATGGCTATTTCTAAACTATGTTAATGTAATGTAAATTAGAAATAGCATGAAATTATGTCCTTAAGAACTTTTTAATAATAGAGACAATTTATTATTTAAATTGTCTTAGAAAATTCAGATTGGTTTTCCATTGGCTATACATTTATCATATATCCATTGGAAAAATGGAATTCACAAATGAAAATATGACTCATCTTTATTGTGGTTTCAAAGTTAACTTTCAACCTAGTACAAACCTAGAACAAGTATCTCTTCTTGTGTCATTGTTTCTCAAAAGCAAAACAAAAATGTCACTATCAAATATGAGAAAACATTTATGGCAATGGTATGAGGAGGAGCTGTCTACAGAAGTTGACTTATCAATTGTGTTTTTTAAAACAGTGACTTTATGTAACCATGAGGTGACTAAACATTTTGAAAGCTTAATTATGCCAGATACCATTCTGTGAGCTTTTACATGTTTAACTTATTACTGCACAAAATAACCACATAAATCAGACAATACTATCACCATCTTTATGCATATAATATTATCATTGCTTTGTGTGAATAAGAGAGGACTATTAAGTAGCTTGTCAAAGATCAAACATCAAGAACATTGATAAAATAGAATTAAAGCCTAGTCAACATATTGACTCGAGTAGTACAACATATTGACTATCATTGCATGTGGTCAGTTGGTTTTAGATATGACTTGTGCTACCACATGCTTAGAAGGGAACTATATTGACATAGTGTTCACACTGCTTAGCCCAGACCTGGTTAATGACCTCCATTCCTGCCACCATAATCATATTGTTTTGTGTCCATTGTGCAGATACATGGGAAATTGGAAAGAGCTTGGTTCATTTCAACAGAATAGTTATCTTGTTGATCTGTTGCATGTGATCTTCTTCTGAACTGAAATCTCTTCCAGTTATTAATTCTGCATAATAAACTACCCAAAATTCATTAGCATAAAATAAATATGTTATTATGTTAATGAATTATTTGGCTTGTCTCACTTCTTGATGTCTGGAGTCTTTGCTTGGAAAACTTAATACATGAGGATGAGTTTATATTCAAGAGCTGGGATAATCTGATGTGTGTCTTTACTCATGTGGCTGGTGGTTGATAATGGATGGCCTCTGGAACTTTAGCAGAGGTTGTTGAAAAGAACACTTACATGTGAATGTCCCCTGTGGTCTGGACTTTCTTACAGTATATTGGCTTCTGAGTATTTAGACTTCTTACATTAGACTTCCTACAGATTTCTAATAGGAGTGAGTGCTCCAAGACATCTAGGCAGAAACCACTGGACTTTTCTCACCTAATCTCAGAAGTCATCTAGTGTTATTTCTGCTGCATTTCTTTGTTAGGGAGCAGTGACTGGCTTGCCCAAGTTCAAGTGGAGAGAACAAAGTTCCTGCTTCTTAATAGAATCATGGAAGAAGTACACTGCAATGAGTATCATAAATAATTTATAAACTTGAAAGACCAGACAATTTATTCATGATATATATTGAAAACCTCCAATGTATTTACCTTGGATCTAGTTACCATACATGGATCTGTAGAAAGATTGTGGTGTAAAACACTCACAGTTATAAAGGCTCTCAGCTGACATTCAAAACTTAGCATAGTGCAGAACCCATAATGAGTGGTTAAAGGCTGAATAAATAGTTTCTGTTAAGATAGCATATGCATTATCATTATTGTATTGACTACTCATAAAAGGATAATATGAGTTATACCTTGCCTACAGGTTACAAAGATAATTAGAAGATCATAACATACAAGGTTGTTTAGCAGAGATTTTTCTAATAATGATAAATTTTAATAAAATCACAGGAAATAGATAATAATAGAGGAAATTGACCCTTGAAAATATTATAGTGGAAATTGGAGTCAGGTGATGAGAAAATTATGGATTTATTATATAATTATTTAACTTGTAAAGAAGCAAAGTAAATTGACTTTTCTTGAATGTAATTGAAGGTAATTCTATTTTTAAATGTGGGCAGATGCAAACAGTTTATAAAATTTCAAAGCATGATAGTATAAAAAATGTTTCTCATGGGAGTAGAGAATTTTGTATTCTCCATCTATTGCTTTAAATACAGCAGATTAAATTAAGACTTCCACAAAACTGAATTTAGAACAGTTTCAACAGGAATTCCTATGTATCCTTTTAAAAACATTTTTAAATTATGCTTACTTATGTCAGATTGGCAAACTCAGCAAACTCACCAGCCATGCTTACGAAAAAGCAAATGGAAGAACTGAGACAATTCTCTCAGTTACACATGCAATCCAATTGACCCCACCGTGATATCAATTCCAGGAACTACCATTGAGACATGGGATTACAGTAATATTGCAGATATCTTCATAGCATATCAAGTAAATAATGAGTAGTCCCTGTATTTCCCAACCCTCCATTTTACTTTTGATGAGATTAAATTCCTACCCTGAGGATAAAAAACAGCTCAATCTTCTGTTTCCAAATGTATAAAATATAAAGATAAGGAATTTTTCAGGCGTAATTACTTTGTTGGATGTTAGAGACAGAAACTCATTAGTAGATAGCCATCGATCAGAAAACTCAGAGAATATTCACTGGTTCTTTGTCATTTAACGTAGAGATAGAGGTATTGTGGACACCAGTATAGATAAGACCCATCTCTGACTTTACAACATTCTGAGAAAACAAAGAAATAGATCAATGATTAGAATACAATAAAAGGTGGATGATACAGCTATTAAAAATGCTGCAACACATAGGATGAGCAGCCTAAACAGTCAGAGGTTTCAAAGAAAACTTCCCAGACAAGGGCAATTTTGAGCTGAGACATAAATGATGCACAAAAGAACTTTTATGCTGATTAGTTCTATTTTTTTATTGAGAATATTCTATTGGAAAAAATATTTATGAAGATGCATAAATGACTGCAGAGTATTTTCTTTTGGAAATACTGTAGATAATGTATGTAAACCACTAAATGAGGAATTTTGAATAACAAAAGAAATATATGCAAAACTTAACAAACAACATCTGCTTCTTCTATTTAAATTAGACTCCTTTGACAAAGGCTTTTGACTGAACAGGACATTTGATACTTAAATCTTTGATTCTTTTGGTTCTATATGTCAAAAAGCTCCTGGGGTATTGGATCAAAGGAGGGTTGCAAGGGAAGGTTTGCAATGCATAGATTTTGCTCTAATTTTAATAATGATCCATGATAATTATACAAAATTTATAACATACTGATACAATAGAGGAAAACACTTCTTAGAATTTTCCCATCTAGAGGGAGAGAGGAGTGGAACGAAAGAGGATGTGCTAGTAAAGTGGATATATTCCATGCATGTATGACTTGTAACAATGAACCCCAATTTTAAGTTTAACTATAATGCACTAATAAAAACATTTAAAAAATGTTACCACATTGTGATCCCATAACAGTGAATGAAATTGTTCTTTCCACATGGTTTAGCCAGAGAGTATATTGAGATGCTTTACTTGTTGCTAATTTGGTAAATCAAAAAAGTTTTTTTTGTTGTTTGTTGTTTTGTCATTCCTTTTATCTGAAACAATTCTTGTCCATTTCTTATAACTTTTGGTTACATTTTCTCATGCATTGGATACTTTCATATATTGGAGATAGTAACACTCTAGCCTTGATATCTATTCACAAATTTCTTTCAGTGTGTTTTTGCTTTTGACTTTTGAGATGATGTGGTTTTGTTCCATATAACAAACTTTTTTCTTCACTTTCATTTTTGTCAAATTTATCAAGGTTTTATTTCATTGTTTCTTAATTTAAAATTATGCAAGTCTTTGCCTCCACACCAAAGTTATAAGGATTCACTTAAGGTTTTCTTCTAGTGTTTGTATGTTGCCATAATTTTTACATTTGCCTCTTGGATCTATTTGAATTATTTTATTATGCCATTCATTTAAGATTTCATCCAAAATAATGCTAACAACAACAAAAAAGGATTTTCCAATATGAGTATAATGTCAAGATTTTTTTTTGTTAAACAGATATGCTGTGTAATTTTTAAAAAACTACAATGTATGCATCCCAAACATTATTACAGTCTAATTTTATCTTACCCCGTGGAGAAAAATCATCCTGGTTTCCTAATGCCTCGAGGCTACATCAACCTGTGAGTACAGAAAATGTCCCCTTCACCTTAATACCAAATTCTCTAGCAACTTGCTACTTTCATGCTGACACAGGTTATCAGGCCAGATTGTCTGCCACTGTTCTGGTCCTGGATGCTCAGGGTGTCTCACAAATTCATCTCCAACTTCCTGATCTGATCCTAGTCTATACACTCTGCCTTCATCTCTGCAGAAAGTGCCCCCAAAGATACCATCTTTCTGCCAACACAACAGCCTTTGTATTGTTTCTAGATTCCATCTGGAATAGGCTACCAAAGTGTTGTATTGACTAATGAGGTCATACTTTTTTTCCATTCAGTGTTGAATTTTGTTCTTTTCACCATGATACAGCATGGTATGTATGAGGTTTTTCATTAAATAAGAACTCCTGGGACTTTTTCTTGCCATAGGCATGGAAAAAGGAATGTGATTTTTTTTTCTGTTTCTCCTTTTATTCTAAGCTTAAAGTTCCTTTGCATAAACCTTTCTCCCCTTGGTCAGTCCCAGATGAAATTAAGCAAAATCCTTTGCAAATGCAATTAAAAATTATGTGCATGCACATCTGGAGAAGAGAAGAATGTTCCCCTTCCAACCTCAATCCCTATTTAAGCTTAGCCTCAACAACATGCTAAGTATATAAACAGTTCTAAAACAATGCAAGTATATGATAATAGATGTAAATGCATAGAGCACAATTGAAATTTAAACAAAAGTCTAATTTCAAATTTTGCAACTGTCAAAGGTACTTTTTTAAATATCAAAAAGAGATGACTAAGTAGGCTGCTTTTTCAAAAGCAAGAAATTGCACTATTTTAATAGCATATGTGAAAAGGAAACATTGCTCCAGATCTGAAAACTGAAGGAGTTCATTGTAAGTTCAGGTACATGTAAAGAGAAGAACAAGAAGTACAATCTCTGAATTATTACTAGTTTCTATATAATTGTTTTATGAATTTCCATAATAATTTAAGGCGTGCTTCACCAACTCATCTGCATTTGAAGGCTTACAATGAAATTGGGGAAAAAAAGCATTCTAAGGAATAAAAAAATAATAATTTCACAGGAAAAAAGACCTTAGTTTTTAGATTAAATGGCAAAAAAGAAAATCAATAAAGAAAATTTTCAATTACCATGGCAATCAGAGCACAATAAATTTTAATTTTTGAGGCTTAATTAATTAGATCAAAGCTCTTTATTAAAATAAATACATCATAAATTCAGCATTGTTAAATGTAAAGAATAAGATATTGTACATACAGCATCTAGATGGTTCAAGTAGTGTATAAGTAGTGTTTCTTATTTTACTTTGTCCTATTTATCATAGGATGCTGAATCTCCATGATCAGGGAAACAAGTGTTAGAAATGGGAACAGACCCTCTCACCAAATGTGGGCTTGAAATGAGAGTGTTTCTTTCGCGATTATATCCAGTGAACCACTAGCAAATGTTGTTCATCCTGTCCACAGAGCTCTGAGCTCTGCTGAGTTAAAGGTTTCAGTAAGTACCCAAAGAAAGAACATTCCTAGCAAGGGACACAAGAATATTGCCACTGTTAAAAAATCTGGAATCATCCCATCCATTTTATGCCTATTGTTGTATAGGATGAACAGTGAAGAAAAAAAAAAAATAGGAGAATTAGACTGTTGCTAGATGCTATGATATTGAACTTCAAGAACAATTTGGAAAGGCTGCTGCAACATATAGCAAGAACAAATAGGTAAGACATAAATGGAGGAATTCCCTAAAGGCAGCATCCCCAAGAATTTGGCTCCCTCAGCAAAGGCTGTGTTGATCTACAATGTAAAAAAAGAACAGAGCTGCTGAAATCCAAGGGTAAGGTGGAAAGTGATGGAGAATATGAGTATTTAATAGATGTAAATCTTGAAAATCAATTGCAAATGTAAAGAATGTAATATTCACTCATTGAGTTCTATGCTGTTTTATACATGTATTTGGATATATTAACTATTGTTTTTCTTTTTGCTGCTTCTAGTCTCTTTCAGTTTTCTATAGCATGTTTGGTGGTTAGTTTTACAATATAGTTCATAGATGGCTGAATATTAAGGCAGAATTAAGAGAGAATCTTAGAAACAAGTGATATCATAGATTATATATTTTAAGCTCAATAAAAGATTTCATGACACTGTGGTTTCTTCACACTTGGGGGATGAAAGGTATTATTAATGATGAAAGGTACTATTGTGTTAGGTAGAGATACTGTTACAATTATTATTGTTTATTGTGGCTCAGAACTTTACATATGGAATAAAGGTGTGTGTGTTGCTGTTAGGTAGCCAGAATGGTGGATCATAAGATATATTTTTCATACTTTTCAGTCAGTTGTGGTTTTGAATTACTCTGTGCAATATTGAGAAATTTCTAGATTATATTAAAATCTGCCTCCCTATGTTTGAAGTCAGAAATGAACTTTCCTTCAGTTTCTTGCAGACACTGTCTCATAACTCTGACAATCCAAACCATTTATATCAACATCTAAAGGGATTAAATAAATCAAAGAAGTGGGCTTTTGATTGAATTTCCTATGGTAAATATGATGTCAAGTCCAGTTGCCCATAAATAGGCATGTCAGAAGTCTTTAGAATTGGTGGAAACTATGGCTTCTGTGCCTAGGGATAAAGGTGTAGGTGTAATCTTTGGATTGTACATATGCTGTACACTGAGTAATTCTCCTGGTTGTATAACTTCTTACTCTGGTCTTTAGATTTGGGGAGATTATAAAAGTTACCAAATACCCTCTTCTGTATTTCTCTTCTGTTACATATTGTGTGTGAGTATGTGCACGTGCGTGCACACAGATAGATGAATGGGTGATAGTACTTCTCTTGTTCACATTTAGGAACTATGGTCAATATAGAACATCTTCAGAAAGTCTCTGTTTTGACCTCTGCAATGCCCTGAGAGTGATGAATCTCAGTGTTGTATATAATTGCTTGGAAAAACAGAAAGTAAAAACAAAAGATTCCATTCTTCTTATTCTTCTATAGCAGTAAAAATAAAATACAAAGTAAATGAACATCTCAAAAACTAACTTTCCCTATGAATATAAATTATCCTGTAATCCAGTCACATTTATATCTAATCCAGAATCTCCAGGGCTTAATTATAAGCAAAATGTTTAATTGTCAACATTTTTAAGAAAAAAACTGGAAACACATGAAAGAAAATTAATTAATATGTGAACACCATATAAACAAGAAACAAGGTATGAAGTGATTTTAGGTTTGAATGCAGAATGTTTGAATTTATTCTTGCAAAAATCAATGTAAGGTCCCCAAATTCCTTTCTTGTAAAGAGGAAGAGGAAGAAGAAGAAAGAAGAAGAAGAAGAAGAAGAAGAAGAAGAAGAAGAAGAAGAAGAAGAAGAAGAAGAGGAGGCGGTGGCGGGAGGGAGGGAGGAGAAAGGAGAAGGAGGAAGAAGGAGGAGGAGGGAGGAAGAAGGAGGGAGGAAAGGGAGGAAGGAGGAAGGAAGAAGGAAGAGGAAGGAGGAGGAAGGAAGAGGATAAGTAGCGATGGTTGAGGTGTACCTATGGTAATTCAACATAATTAGTGGTATTAAGTACAAAGTTTGGCAGAAAAAAAATTCTTTTGAATCTAAAAAGGAACAAGGAAAAACATGAAGTAGACATAAGTGGTCTTGAGCAGGAACTCAATGTGGCAATTTGTGAGGTTTTCACTGTGGGAAATGGCATGCAAAGGATATCATCCAGTTGAAGAGAAGAATTCAGGTAAAGGTGCACTGCAATCCTGTTCTCCAGGGGGCAAAGTAAGGACATTGTTCCAGTAGCTGTGTAATTGGCAAAGAGAAACATTGCACAGAAATTAAGGTGTAGGGATGGTGATATATTTTCACATAGCAATTTCCTGTAGGATTCAGACCTGAGAAATTTGCAGATCCTGAGATTTAGAGATAATTGGGGAGAATCAACAAATGGGAGTGCAGGCTGTTTGCCTTGTTCTGAATTAGATCATATGGTAGACTTGTGCTTAGACAAAATTTCTCAGAGAATATTCTTCTCTAGTTTCCTAAAAGACCAGAGTAATTGCAGATTCCTAACAAGAATCCATCTTGTTTCAGTCAGTTTTCCTAAGGTACATTAGGCTTTCAAAATACAAATGTAGAAATATAGACCTAAACTAGTTTTTCTTTGTTTATTTTTTCCCCCCTTAAAATCTTAGCACACCATCTCTAACTTCCAGGGAAATTTAGTAAAAGACAAGATGGTTGATTTTCAAAGAATATCACTTCCTTCATCTATTATAGTAGCACATTTTTTTAAAAAAATTCACTCTTTATGATTTTATGTGATCTTACAGGGATATTTTAATTTGCTTTTAAAGCATGGAAGTATTTGACTCCTTAAAATCTTTCTAGAGTTACAAAATTGTACATTAGCATACAGAAACATTCAAATCAGTTTCAATTCAAGCTTTATATTCATATATGCAAGTATGACTTAAAATAAATCTTTCAGCAGAATTTTGAGCTACACTTGCAGAGTGGAGAAAAATCACATTCTGAGCTAGTGATGTTTCTTATAAACCACAAGTAGCAAATTATTTTGTTATTGTGAATTAGAAAAAAAGCCTGTGTCTTTCCTTAAAATTCTTCTATCTAGTTAAATGTAGAATCATTTGCTTCCAAAATAAAATCAAAATCTTATTTTTTTTGCTGTGAATAATTTCAAAATATTCTTTAATGGTTTTGCATAAAATGAACATTTGTTAGAGAATGTAATTAAAGTCATTTAAAAAATAACAATGTACATCTTAAGTACATATTTTACAAACCTTTTATCTGTCCTGGATTCTATTAAAGAAGTCAAACACTAGCTCAATATTTCCCCCTCCAGGAGAAATATGAGAGACAGTATGTTCATTACTAATAGTACATGCTTCCTTGTGCAGTGGGGGTTAAATGTGTAATGCCACGGGGACTCAGAGAAGACAGAGAAGTCTTTTGCTTGAGGCAGTGGAACTTCATGAAAAAAATCAGCATTTGGTCACTACTGGAAAGAGATGATAGACAGGTGGATCAGATAGGAGAGAAAGTGGGCACATGAGACAGACAGAGAGAGACTTCTGAATATTTTGAAAATGATAAAAAGATGGGAAGTACCCTAAAATACTTGATAAAAATCTTCTACATCTGTTCATATATAGCAGTAGGATTTAAAGAGATACTGGTTCAGGAAATCGATAGGTTGAAGTTAGACTAGGAATCAGAGACAGTAACAGAAAAATAAAAACAATTTGTTTTATCATAAATGTACATAAGTTTAAATTTTCCTTTTCTCCTAATACATGTACACTCTTCCCAATCCACAGTTGGTGAATCATATCACACCTGTATAGGTAAACTTAAATGGCCCATGTGTTTAAATAAAAAAATTAAGTGAAGTATGCTTATTATTCTTAGAAATAGACAAAGAACTAGCATTAGAGAAATTTTATAGTGAGTACATAGCTGTGAAACCTTCCTGTGGTTTCTGTAAATCACCTCATGGTTGAAAAGCTAATGCTTTGACAACAGTATGTGTCTACCAAAGCACCAATAAAACTGATCAATGGAAAAACCATCTAGATACAAAAATTAATATAGTTGAAAAGTTTTTTCCTGGATTTACAATATTTACAATTCATGACTTATTTTTAGCTTTAACATTGCTAATGACATTTCACACTCCAGAGGCATTACAGTAAACTGAGATTTTTCTAGTGGTTATTAAAGAAAATAGTATTAAAATCTTTAGTTTATAGTTCTTCTATTGCCTTTTAAAAATGTATTCTATTTAGGCAATTAATGCTGGTCACAATTGATAATTAAATTAGCAAAGAAATTTGCTCTGATTGTTAAAGAAAATAAGCTCAGTGTTTGTGCATTTCGTTGACATATTTTAAACAAAAATATTGCTACTTATCATATTTCGATTAATAGAACTTAATTTCTAAACACCAAAAGTGGAAGAGAAAAGGAAATTAACAAACCAGGAAAAGTAAGCATTGTCATCATTGTGAATAAACAGTAATTGTGGTATATTTAACAATAGAATAAAAGAAAATAGGTTTATTTGGAAAATTGAGTCAACTAAAAATTCATTGCTGCTATATTTCTCACTAAATTTTATTCTTTTCTTCATGTTCTAGAGTGTACATTCGTTATGTTTTCAATTGAGGTAAGCTGCTCTGAACAGAAAACCTTCCATTCCTGGATTTATAGTGTTTAATTATACTCTCAAAAGAATGGAAAACATACTACATAACATCTTTCAATACATCATATTTGATGGATATGTAGAAAAATGTAGAAATGTAGTGTTTAGTTTTTACTTACAGTTTATAGAAATGTACATTTTATAGAAATGACATTAAATAAACTTACATTTTATAGAAATGACAGTAAAATTGGGGCTGGGATTAGGGCTCAGTGATAGAGTGCTTGCCTGGCAAGTGTGAGGCACTGGGTTTGATCCTCAGCACCACATAAAAATAAAAAAAAATTAAAATAAAGGTAAAAAAAAGAAATGACAGTAAAATTATAACAAGATTTTTAACTCTATGGTTCTTTATAGTTAATTTACTTGTCAACATTAAAAATCTAATATCCAACTATGTTACAGACAAATCTCTCTAAAAATAAATGGATAAAATTAAAAATTTGACTTTTTTATATGATGTCATATTTTCTCTGAATAAAAATGTTTTTACATATAAAACAACATAAACACTCACACATGACCCTTTTTTCCATTTTCCATTCTTTTTTGCACCCAAGAAACAATAACTTTCAGTAATCCATGGGTGTAATATCAGTCCATGTTTTCATAGGGTGTGTTTATACAGTGAATTAAATTTAGTGCTATTTTAGAAAAAGTAAAACAAATCCATTAACAATTCTTCAATTTACTTTATTCTCTTTTCTATCTCATAAGTACTTAATAGGTTAGTTTATCTTGTTTTCAGTCTCTCTTAAATTAGTCATTAAATTGTTGTTGCTAAAACATACCTACCTACATTTTCAGAATTTTTCTTTTTCTTTTTTTCTTTTTCTTTTCTTTTCTTTCTTTTTTCTTTTTTTTTCTCATAGTTGTTTCTCTGACAACTTACATTCATTTCTTTTCTGAAAATATTCTCCTATTTAGTTCTTACTGAACCTGTCATTGGATTTGCCCCAAAAGTTATAAAGGGGGAATTCTGTAAGGGAGAGTCCCAGTGCAGTTAGGATTATAAAAAAAGGAACACAAAATTCTAGGGTGATCATTCTAAGCATGTATTTGGCAAACTTACTTTCAGAACACAGGGGCTTACATACCTAAAGTACAGGGGAAGAAAGAAATGTTCTACCTAGATGTGTGACAAGAAGGGGATCAGGTCATGGCATTTATATAAAGGTTTAAGAAACTTGACTCAGGACCAGAGACAGTGCTTTTCAGTATTTTAAGCAACAACATAAACATCTTAATCAGTGCCTGGGAATGTTTAGGACCCCAATTTGGATTCAAACCTGCAGAAATACATGTACAGCTGGTCAGGTCACAGAGAAGTCAAAGCACTCTGTTTTTCAATCAGGATAACAGGCAAAGCTGGGTGACCTAAAGGACCCTACCTTTCATTATATTTTAGGGATAATTTCTGAGTTAAAAGTTCTCAGAATTTCTCTGACATTATTTTATTCTCTTTCACATTAGTTTAGCTAAGCATGCTTTTGATTATTGAATATGTCATTCTATTACCCTCTAACATTTATTGTTGATGAGAACATGTTGCAAGTCTAATTACCTTTTCTTTGCTGTATACCGCTTTTATTTATAGCTCTTTAATATTTTCTATTTTCCTTTCATGTATAAATTTTACTATGATATATTTAGACAAGGATTTTTAAGTATTTTTATGTAATCTTAAAATACATATTCTATTTGAGATATTTCTCAGCCATTGTTCCCCTTTTTTTTGGGGGGGTACCAGGAATTGAATTGAGAGGTACTCAACCACTGAGCCACATTCTCAGTCCTAATTTGTATTTTATTTAGAGACAGGCTCTCACTGAGTTTAGTGCCTCACTTTTTCTGAGCCTGGCTTTGAACTTTTTACAGCATTCTTATTTAGTGTATGTCAAATATTTTAATCCCCTATTTTATATGTCATATCTCTTTACTGCTTTTTAAACATTATTTGCAGTTTTCAGCCCATAGTGCATACTGGCAATTTGTCTTCCAATTCACCTATCCTCTTTTCTTTTGTATTTTATTGCTTATTTTTTTTATCAAACATATTTTTATTTCCTTAACAACCTTTTGATTACTTGTTTCCATTTCAAATATATCAAATGTTTTCAATGCTTTACATTAATTATTGTTCCTATTATCATTTAATTTTTAAATATTTTAGGTGTTGCCATGTGGTAAGTTTTGTTATTTGTAGCTCTTGATATACTAGTTTTAATGTGTCTTGTGTGTATTGAGCAGATCTTAGATCTCATTTGCGATTCAATCATTGTCCTCTGGAACATGTGAAGCCTTGAGTGACAAGGACTGAATATGTATTCTCCTTACTATAGGGATTGAATCCTATTTTTTCTTCCAATAGCAGCATGGACTATGATAAATATTTTTTTTTCCTGTTAGAAATGTGAATTCTGTTAGGAAAACCCAAATTTAATAGGGGTGCATACTATTACCCACTAACAGACCAGACACAGATGTAGGACACATGACCCATTTGAACTCAAACAGTCCCCTGTCCACATCAGTTGATTCAGGGTTGATTTGTTACATAAGCTATATTAACTCTAATGGGTATCAAGAAATCTCAGAAGGATTTAAATCTTGAAGAATGTAGTCATGACAAGAAAGAACAGAATCAATTGTGAAAAAGGAGCTAAGAAATACAAGGAGAAGAAGTGATTTCTGGAATACAGATTAAAACCTACTTCAAGCCACACAGGAAACCAAACCTGCCCCCAAAAGCTACATGAACCTACAAAGTTTATTTCATGTTTTAGGTTTGAAGTAATTTATTTTTTCCTTACATACTGATAAGTTCTTGGTGGGTATGCAAGCTATATGAACCCACAAAGTCTATTTCATGTTTTAGGTAATTTTGGATTTTATTAATTATAAAACAAACAAACACAGAAAGTGATTCCTAATTGCCACATTATACTGCTTCCTCTATTTTCTCTGATTTCATTCCTTTCATTTTTTTTTTTTTTTGCTTATAGAACATTTTAACTATGAACTTTATAAATCCCTTCTCTGATGTTGTCCCCACTGTAATATCATTGGAATCAGTTATTGAAGTATTATGGGCTGTTCGGGATGGTTTGGTCTCTTGTTTTTTCATATCGTCTGTATGTCTACCATCTATTGGGATAGCTGTCAGTTTTTCTTTAAGCAAGGGACGATTTTGTGAACTTTTTCTCTTAAGAATGGTGGGTTGGGCAAATATCCAGATATTGATACTTCAATTCCATGGATGACCTCTGCTGATCCCAATATCAGCACCGCTTTGAAAATACTATTGAACTCTTTACTACAATCACTTCATAGCCAAGCCCCATACTAGTCAACTTTATGAAAACACAAAAACTTGTTAGCATTGATTTTCATAGTTCTTCACAACCAGGAATAAACTTCTAGCAAACTTTTGAAATAAGTTGAAAAATTAGTTATGGACTTTATTAAACTTCCAAATGGATGATGGGTATTTGAAGCAGTAGCAGATAATGCAAGAAGATGAATAGAGGGTAAGAGGAGCAAATGTAAACTAGAACTGGAAAAACAAAGTTAGCAATATTTGTACCAATCAATGCTTAAACCATCAAAAGAAATGCATTCAAATGGTTTGAAGGTATAGTGTTGACTCTTAGGGTAACAATTATCAATCAAGTTAAAGAGTGATATATATGATCAAAGTTGAAGCTAGAGTTACTTATAGTAAACCATGCCAAGGTGAAGAAAAATCTTGTTGAATCATGGTTTGTATTTCAATGAGAATTGAATATTTAACAGATTTCCTTCAATCCTTGGCTGTGGATCCCTTCAGAGTTGCTGGGGCAAATGAGCCACCTCCCTCATTATATGGACCTTCCTGTAGCAGTTCTGATTTGTTATCTCAGGAACCTGGAGCTGACTGCTTGAGGGGTATATTGTTGTGTGCTGGCTGTTTCTATTGTATAGGAGGAATTAGGATACTGTCTCTGGAGAGATTTATGTGGGTCACCTTGATACGTATTCCCCTCTACAGCATTCTTTTCATGGAGGTGTACAGCCTTGCAGGCTGGGTTTAAGCATAGATTCTCAGGTTGTAGATTTTCTTTGGGTGTTCTACGGTCAAAAATTGTTCCCGTAGCCAGTGATGTGTGGGGTGCTACAGAAAAGGGATTCAGGTGGTTCACATGGATTCTAATTTCCACTTCTCCCGGTTATGAACAGCAGGTGCTGATTCCCTTTATTGACTAGGACTGATGCAAGATCTAACCAGTGCCCCCAGAATGCCCCTTCACTTGTCAGATGTGACCAGGGGTCAGGTTGGAAGCCACATCAGCCTGGAAGATGGGACATGGTTGGGAGCAGTCACTCCCTGTTCCCTTGAATGGTTGTGGGCATCTTCCACCTAAGTTTCCTGAGTATTCAGGTGACTCCTCCTGGTGGCCTTCTGCCCATGGCTGCCATAATCCAGTAAATGAATCTCTATGCCTCTGTATATTCAAGCTGCTTCCTTCCAGTATGGGACTTGTGGTCAAAGAGATATAGTCTTACAGTTTCCCATGGTGTCTCCTCCCAATGTCAGTGATTGGGGCTGATTTGATCCTAATGGATCCCTTTCACCTGCTTGGAATGAAAGCTGCTTAACTACTCTGTCACTGTCTGGATCAGTGGACATTACACAGAGATCATTTCAATTCATTTAATCTTTGCCTGGGTCTCAGAGGCTGAGTAGAACAGTGGGTTGGGACACTTCTCTGACCAGATCTGCTCTACCCTACACCCCTAGTTTGTGATGAGGGGCAAGGAAAGAGAGTTTCAGTAATTTGGGGCTAGTAGCAATCTCTCTAGACGTTTCTTCCAGCCAGCTTCTTAAAGAGATCCCACTACAGGAGAGTTCCCTCTGGTAAAATTTGCAACTCTATTGACAAGGGAAGATGCTGTGTTGATGTAAGGGGTTGACTAGACAGCTGAGGGCTTCACAAAATGGCTGTGGACTCTGTCACAACTTTCTTTTCATAATTTGGTTTTAAGCTTGAAAGACCATTTCAATAAAGAAAGAGAGATTTTGAAAAAGAACAAAACAGATCCTAAAAAGGTGAGACAATACACCAAATTAAAATTCAATGGAAAGTATCACTAATAGTTCCAACCACTTTAAAGATAGATTTTTAGGCATCAAATACAAAGTATATAATCTTGAAAATAAAGTTAATCATAAAGAAAAAATGTTAAGAGAATAGAATATTCAAGAAATCTGAGATAACATCAAAAAGTCAATTTGAAGAATCACTGGGGTAAATGAAGTCTCTGAAATATAAGCTTAAATGATACATAATATTTTCAAAGAAATAATATCAGAAAATCTTTCGAATGAGATGGTAATTCAATATAAGAGGCATGTAGAACCCCAAATACATAATATCTAATAGATCCACTCCAAAACACATCATAATTAAAATGCCTAATATACAAAATAAGAATGGAGTTTTAAAGCCTGCAATAGAAAAAAATAGACATTTTGGTCACATTAGAGGTAAATAAATCCATATTTCAACTGACATCTCAATTCAGACAGTAAAAGCCAGGAGGGATTGTAATAATATATACCAAGCTCTGAAAGAAAATTGATACCAATCAAGAATACTATACTGAGAAAAATTAAGCTTCCAAATTGAAGATTAAATTAAAATATTCCATGATAAAGAAAATCTAGAAGAATTTATAACTGGAAAGCCTACACTACAAAATGGTTCAGTGAAATATTTCATAAAAAAGATAGGAAACTGTTTTAATCGCATGTGTCAATCTAAATAGGAAAAGCTGTACTGCACTAACAAATTAATCCTAACTTTTCAAAATCTTAAAAAAAACTTAAATTATAAAAAAAATAGTAAACCAACATAGGAATTAATTACACTAGAAGAATAGCCAATTAAAGGAGAATCAAATATGATTTAAACATTAGAAATACATAATAATGCATGAAATAAAGAACATTTTCCTATAATAACATTGATGTTAAATGGTCTTAACTCTTAAATCAAAAGACATAGGTTGAAAGATTGCATTAAGAAAAAAGATGCAATAATATGCTGTTTGCAAGACACTCACTTCACAGGCAAAATCATCCACAGACTGAAAGTGAAAGGTTGGAAAAAGACATAATATGCAAATAGTACTCATGAACAAGCAAGGACAGCTATTCTCATATCAGACAAAGTGGATTTCAAGCCAAACCTAATCAGATGAGACAAAGCATTTTAGTTCATACCACTTAAGAGAAACATGCAACAATAAGATAAAATGACTGTAAATATGTATGTACAATGGTGCATCTATTTACTAAAGTAAACCCTTCTTAATATTGAGAATAAAAACACAATAGAATAATACTGTGTGATTTAATCCACCTCTATTATCAATAGATTGATCACCCAGATGTAAACTAAACAATAATTCTACAGAACTAAAAAATACAATTAATAATATGGATCTAACAGACATCCAAAATATTTCATCCATCAACTGAATTCACTTTCTTCTCCATAGTACATGGAATATTTTCTAAAATGGACCATATTTTAGGTCACAAAGCACAGTTTAGGAAATGGAATAAATAAAGTTCATAACTTGCATTCTTTAAGATCATAATGGAATAATATTAGAAACCAACAAGGATGTAAAATGTGTAAACCAGTCTAATACCTAGAGATTTGAAAATATACTTTTGAGTGACAGAAGAGGAATTCAGGTGAGAAATAAAAATTTCTTTGAAGTACATGATAGTAATGATACAACATATCAAAATTCTGGGACAATCCGAAGGCATTCCTAAGAAGAAAGTGTATAGCATTGAGTTCTTCCATCGAATGAATATAAAGGTGCCAAATAAATAATCAAACATTACATTTCGAGACCTTAGAAAAAGAATAAAAAACTTAACACCAAAATCAATAGAAGACAAGAAATAACTAAAATCAGAGCCAAAATCAATGAAATTGAGAATTGAAAGAATACAAAAGATTAACAAAGAAAGAGTTACATTGTTTGGAAGGATAAACAAGATTGATCAACCTTTAACCCAAGTAACTAAAAGGAAGAGAAAAAACTCAAGTTAACAAAATTAGAGGTGAAAAAAAAGAATTATCAACACAGACACTTCTGAAATCCAGCATATCACTAGAAATTATTTTAAAAATGTATACTCCTAAAAACTAGAAAATCTTGAAGATATTGACAAATTCCTAAAGACATAAAACCTTCCCAAATTGAACCATGAAGATATAGAATACTAAAACAGATCAATATCAAGTATTAAATTGAAGCAGCTATCAAAAGCCTTCCAACAAAGAAAAGCTCAGAACCAGATGGAATCTCATCCAAGTTCTACCAGTATGTTAAAGAACTAATATCAATCATTCTCAAATTATTCCATGAACTAGAGAAAGAAGAAACACTGCCAAAACTCACTCCATGAAGCCAGTATCACCCTTTTATCAAAACCAGACAAAGACATATCAAGGAAAGAAAACTTCAGGCCAATATCCTTGATGAACATAGATGCAAAAATACTTAATAAAATATTGGCAAACCACAAACAAAAATATATTTAAAAAAGATAGGGCACCATAACCAAGTGGATTTTATCCCAGGGATGCAACATTGCTTTCACATACATAAATTAACTGTAATTCAACACATAAATGCAGTTGAGTTCAAGGGTCACATATCAATAGCTGCAAAAAAAATTTTGATGATATACAGTACACATTCATGTTGATAACACTAGTAAAACTAGGACAGAAGGAAATTATGTCAACATTGTAAAGTCCATATATGACAAATTCAAGGTCAACATTATATTAAATGGAGAAAAACTGAAAGCACTTCCTCTACAAACAGGAACAAGAAAGTATGCCCACTTTCACTACTTCTATTCAACATAGTCTTTGAAACTCTAGCCAAAGAAATCAGCCAAGAACATTAAAGGGATACTAATAGAAAAAGAAGAGCTCAAACTATCTCTGTTTGCTGATGACATGATCCTATATTTAGAAGACTCAATAAACTTAACCAGAATATTCTAGAGCTGATAAGTATATTCAATAAAGTAGCAGAATACAAGGTCAACACTTCTAAATCAATTACATTCCTATACTCCAGTGATAAATTGTGCTGAAAAAGAAATTAAGAAAACTATTCAATTCACAATAACCTCAAAAAGAATATAAAGTACTTGGTAATCAATTTAACAAAGAAATGAAGGATCTTCAATGAAAACTATAGAACCCTCAAGGAAAAAACTGAAGAAAGTCTTAGAAGATGGAATGACTTTCCATGTTCTTTGATAGGCAGAATTAATGTTGTCAAAGGGGCCATACTACCAAAAGTGCTATACAGATTTAATACAATTTCTACTAAAGTTCCAATGACGTTATTTATATAAATAGAAAAAGCAGTCATGGAATTCATTTGAAAACTAAAAACCTAGAAGAACCAAAAAAATCCTTAGCAAGAAAAGCAAAACAGTAGACATCACAATAAGGGACCTCAAATTATACTGCAGAGGTATAGTAACAAAAACCGCATGGAACTGTCACCAAAACAAGCATGAAGACCAATGGAATATTATAGATGCACAGAGACAAACCCACATAATTATAGTTATCTGATCCTACAAAAGGTGCCAAAAACATATGTTGGAGTAAAGATAGCCTTTTTCCCAAATGGGGCTTGGAAAACTGGATATCCATAAGTAGAAGAATGGAATTTGACCCCTTTCTCTTACCCTGTACAAAAGTCAATTTAAAGTAGATCAAAGATGGAGGAATTAGATCAGAAATTCGGTAACTACTGAAAGAAAATGTAGGCCAAATACTGCAGCTTGTTGGCACAGAAACTGACTTCATTAGCGAGATTCCTAAATCATGAAAAATTAAATACAAAATCAATAAATGGGATGGCATCAAATTGAAAAGCTCCTATACAGCAAAGGCAGCAATTAAAGGGATTAATAAAGAGCCTATAAGCTGAGTGTTGTGGCACACACCTATAATCTCAGAGGCTCGAGAGGCTGAGTCAGGAAGATCATGAGTTCAAAGCCAGCCTTTTCATCAGTGAGGCACTAAGCAACTCAGTGAGATCCTGTCTCTAAGTAAAATACAGAATAGGGCTGGGGATGTCACTCAGTGGTCCAGTGCTTCTGAGTTCCAACCCTGGTACCTACCCCAACCCACCCCCCAAAAAAGAAAAAGCCTACAGAGTGGGAGATCTTTGCCACCTGCTCCTTGGGGAATTAATCTGCTCCTTGGGGAATTAATGTCCAAAATATTCAAAGAAATTAAAAAACTTAACATCAAAAAAATATCAATAAATGGGCAAAAGAACTAAACAAATCCTTCTCAACAAAAGAAATACAAATAGCCAACAAATACATGAAAAGACAGAATAGAGACAAATTTAAAATATAACAAAATAATACCTGTGTTATGGTCACAAAAAGGCACATGTCAGAAGAATAAAATAAAACTGAAGTTTCTAACTTGACATAACCATACCCAAGAAGTCCAGTGAATTCTTCTATTATACACTAGGAATTTTAGGAATGGAGCTCAAATAGGTAGAAATCATTGATCTTTATGCAATATCTTAAATGCAAAGTGATTAAATGAGAAGAATTTATCACAATGTGTCTTTCTAAAAGAAAAAAAATAAAGATGCATTTATTGAGAAGTCATAAGCCAAGAATTAAGGATGTACATACAACTACAGATGATCAGAGGACAAATAACTACCATATTGAGAAAATTGGCACACGTAAATAGTTAATTTAATACTGATACAGAATGATACCTGAGATAGTAATAATAAGAGTATAGTTTCTTGTTAACTTATTGATTTTGAGAGTTTCAATGGGGTGAAGTTTAAAACTTTGAAAAATTCACCACAAAGGTAAGTAAAGTGAGAAATAAAAGTAATTTATTTTGCCCCAAAATACAGCAAATGACATATTTGGTTAAAGATTGATATTCAAAATATGCAATGAATACTTAAAATTCAGAGCTAACTATCCAATTTTTTTAAAAAAGAGCAAAATATCTGAATATACACCTCAGTAAGGAAGATACACAGATGACAAGCATATGAAAACATGTTCAAAATAATTTAACAGGTGATGCAAATTTTGGGGGAAAAAAAGATGTATCATTCCATACCTATAAGAAAGACCAAAATCCAAACTACTGAGACCATCAAATACAGCAACAATGATGTTTAACTACATTGTAAATGGTAGAATCACTTTGAAAAACAGTTTGGCAGTCTCTTATAAAATTAAACATACTGTTACCTTATTACCCAGCAATAATGCTCTGCAGTCTTCACCCAAAGGAGTTGAAAAAATATGTCCATACAAAGGCTACATAGGTGTTTGTAGCAGCTTTGTTTCTATTTCCAAACTTGGAGGCAACCAAGATGTCCTTCAGTAGGTGAATCGATAAACAAAATGATAACACATACAAACAATGCAATATTACTCAGTGCTGAACACCAAAAACCATGAAAAGACTAGAAGAAACTTTAATGCACATTAATAAGATTAAGAAGACAGTCTGAAAAGGGTACAGACTATATGATTTCAGCTGTATTACACTCTGGAAAAGACCAAACTGTGAAGACTGTAAGAGGATCAGTGATTGCACCAGGTGGTGCAAGAGAAAGATGAGGAGATGAACACAGAACGGTTTTAGAGCAGTGAACTACTTTATATAATACTGTAATGGTGAATATATGCCATTGTACATTTGTTAAAACCCATGGAACATACAGCACCAAGAATAAACCCTAATGTAAACTAGAGACTTTGGTGAATTTGGATGTGTCAATGAAGGTTCACCAATTATAAACAGTCTGCTGTATGTGATGTCAATATTGTACCTGTGTTGGAAGAGTGAAAATCTTCTGTACTTTTCAATTTTGTCATGCAATTAAAACTGCTCTAAAAACTGAAATTTATTAATTTTTAAAAATCCATTTATTTTGTCAAGTAGGGCCTCCTGAAGGAACTTTGCAAACTAAAATAATGTTGTGGGAATTGAAAATTAAAATTTAAAATTGTAGTGACATTTTCTGCAAATGTTCAGTGCTTTTTCAACTGATTATTTGATTAACATTCATCTTTTCCTGAATAGTCTGTCAGGTTTGTTGTTAATGAAAGTTTTTCTTAAAAGTTTTGTTTTAAATAATCAAATGCTGGAAAGAATGTAAAGAAACTGAATCACTCCAAAATTGTCAGTGGAAAGGTACAATGATACAGGCATTCAATAAATAAATGTGGAGTCCTTGCAAAAACTGAACATACACCTAAAATAAAACTTAGTAAATTTTTGGACACAAAGAATTAAAAACTTATGTACATACAAAAACCTATACACAAATGTTCATAACAACTTCATTCATGGTAGCCCCAAACAAAAACACCTCAAATATTTTAAAATGGTTAAATGGTCAAATTGTGGTGTATTCATACCATGAAATGAAAAGAAATCAGCAAATGGAGAAGAATTACATTTTGATACATCCATCACCTTAGATGGACCTCAAGAGAATTATACTGAGGGCAAAAATCCAACCTCAAAAATTTCATGTTGTACAATTCCATTTGTACATATGAAGGCTGGATTAAAAATTACCAGGCACTGCGGGAGTGTGAAAGAAGGGTATAACTAAAAGAGTAGTAGAAGGAATTCTCTTGTTGGAACGTTTCCATGTCTTCATTGGTGGTGATCATGGAAATATAAATAAAATTTCATGGATCAAAATGCACACATGAGTACATAAAAAAGAAGTGAAATTTAAGTGAGATCAATGGTGTATATCATTGTCAGCTGATATTACCATTAGGGGAAACTGAATAAAGGGGATATGGGAATCTCTCTATATTCATTGTAAAAATGATTATGAATCTAAGATTATGAAGAAATCAAGTTTTCATATCTTCTCAATGAATTTATCTATGTGTCATAAGAGAATGATGTGTTGTGTTGTTTATACTACTTCAGTGATGTTATTACATTTATTTGTTTTCCACATCTTAATATTCTTATGGTTTTCTACCTTTCCTATGTTTTAGGATCAGAAAATGTTCAAGAGATAAATCAATCATTAATTTTAGTTTCAGTCAGAATTTTAATTGTAATTGCTTTTGACCTTGCTCTTTATCAATTACATTCCATCTGGAAATTTTATCCTATATTTTAAGAATAGTTTCTTAGAATTTCATTCTGTACAGGTCTACTGGTAGTGAATTATTTCAACTTTCACTTCACTCTTGAGTTATAATTTTAATGGGCATGAATTCTACATTGGAGGAAAATTTTTTCAACATTTCTGAGACAGCATCCAAATTTATCTACCTAAAAAATATTTCCATTGGCACATTAGTTGTCAATATTGAGGATAATCTCAATAATTCCCACCATGGTTGCTTTATAAATTTATTTATTTATTTAAAATCAGATTGTATTATCATTTGTCATGTTATAGTCTGTCTAATTTAAACTCATTTGGCCTTGTTATAATAGAATTCATATATCTACAAAGTTCATCAATTTTGGAAATTTCAGAACTTTTTCTTTAAATATGTTCTGCTCTTCTACTTTGTATTTAGCATTTCAATTCAACCTTGAAGACCTTGCATATGTTAGCTTTTGTTATACTATAGAATGGTTACAGAATAGTTACAAATAACAAAAATCTCCAATACTTTATAAAAACTACATTATTTTCCTGTTATTATCAACCACCAGGCATCTATAGCATGCTTTCACGTATTTTTTTTTCACTCTGTAAGCAGTCTAAAGAAGCAAATTCAGCTCTCATTTGAAGAAGTCTTTATTTTTTATTTTATTTTTTTGGAAGTACAGGGATTGAACCCAGGAGTGCTCTCCTCTTTTAGCTAAATTGCCCAGGCTAGCCTTGAACTTGTGATCCTTTTTCCTTAACCTCCCAAGTAGTTGGCATTACAGGTTTGTAACACTGCACCTGCCTCACTTTTCTTGTATTAAGGGGGGAAAAGCGGAATTGTAGAACCACAGCTTACAAATTTTTAAAACTTCTTGTTGAAAATGAGAAACGTTAATTTTTATCACATCCTATTTTCCCAAGCCAGTTATATAACCACATCTACATCATTAGGGTGAAGTCTTTCATTTCTCCTTGCTTGAATATTTTGTCTGACTTAGATTACTAATTCTTTCTTTAGCTATGTTTAGTCTGCTGTTGAACACATCCTTTGAATTAACAAATTGATTGCTATATTCTTTAGACCTAGATTTCTATTTTTTTCTCATCTCCTAAGCCATTTTATTCCCTCAAGTCCTCAGATAAACTGTTCAAGCTTGAATTTATCTCTTTGAACATGTTTAAAATGCTTTTTACCATCTGTCTCTGACAATTCCAGTACCTGAGGTCCGAATGATTTGTGCATCTGTTTTTGTTATTTGTTGTTTCTGTATGTTTGCAGTTTATATTTTCTCCTCTTCTTTTTTAAATATCTCTTTATTTATTTATTTATTTATTTGGTACCAAATAAATAAATAAATAAATAGATTGTTTATTTATTTATTTATAAATAAATAAATAAATAAATAGATTGTTTATTTATTTATTTATAAATAAATAAATAAATGGATGAATAAATAAATAAATAAATTGAACCCAGGGGCCCTTATAGCCACTGAGCCACATCCCAGACCTTTTCAACTTTTATTTTGAGAAAGGGTCTTGCTAAGATGCTCAGAGTCTCACTGAGCTTCTGGGGCTAGCTTTGAACTTGTGATCCTTCTGCCTCAGCCTCCTGAGCCCCTGGGATGTCTCTTCTTATGGAAATTGTTAATATAAATCATGTAATGCACTTTAAATTTAAAAACTATTTAATGGAAATAATTTAACACTAGAATGACATTTTTTTCTCAAAATGTTGTGCTTTTGTCAGATACATATGGAACTAGTACTGAAAAATCACTAAAATCCAATTTTAAATTATGAATTTTTGAGGGGGGTGTGTGGCACTTTTGAGGCAACTAGAGGTTGGAGAGTAGTTCACATGAGGATGGGTTTATTGCTTGATAACCTTCCTCTGAAGGTAAATCTCTGTGGTCTTCACTCTTAGTGTAATCTAGACTTTAATTTTTTTCTTTTGTTTTACAAACCTTTTAAATATATTGCTTATGTTTCCTGTTCCTATTTGGGATTGCCTCAAATTCTAGGATGATGAGGTCCCAGAGCCATTTTAGTCTTGTATCTCAGATTATGTATTTTAGTTTTATCTCAGATTAAACTAGAAATTCTTTAAGCTTTTGGAATATTTTAATTTTTTCTTAAATACACTTTTATGTATGGTTTCTCCAATGGGAAAAACAACCTGAATTATATATTCTGCCATAGTAGATTGTCCGCTTTGATTTACTGTTTCGATTCATGTGGAACATTTACTTGAGGCACCTTAATGGTAGAATTCATTTTAACTAGGGCCTAAAATTATGTAGAATATTGTTCCCAAAACTGGAAACTTCTTCATGTTGATGAATTCCATTCATCCAGGATGGCTGGATCAACCCACAGAACCTGATCCTCCTTGTGAGTTCATCACCAGAAGGCCTCTTACTCTTGTTAGGTTCCCCCTTTTTTACCTGAAGTCTAGATATCCCTTCAGGGCAAAGCCAGGATGACTATAGAATTCATTCTGTTTTCATAATCCCTGAGATCACAGCTCTGTGTTTCCTATTGTGCAAGATCTGAAAACACCTCTTTCATGTACTTTGATCAATGTTCAGGTATTTCTGTATTAAAATAAAATTGAATATATTTGTTTGTCATTTTATTGTTGAGTGATAGGAAATTTTTGTGTATTTTAGTTACAAGTTGTCATAAATAAGCATGTAAAGGTTTTCAGCTAACCTGTGACTTGCCATTATTTTTCTCAATGATGTCTTTTGATAAGTAGATTTTTATAATGTGAATAAAATCCAGTCATAAATTGAATTTATATTTATGTTTATATTTAAAGTAATTTAAATATATGTTGCATGCTTTTTCCCCCTACTAGAATACTAAGCCAAACAAGTTCACTTAATTTGGATAATAAAGGAAGGTATAAAACAAACAACAAATGTAATCACACTAGTCACTAATATAATACTCACTGTTAAGTGGATAGAATATTTTATATGCACATATATAAAATATTCCATTATACATATATATGGAAATATATAAAATATTCCATTTCTGGAAAAAAACAGTCTGTTTTATTAAACATCTGGTAAAGCACCAACTCCCAAACCAGATCAAACTTGAACTTACATACTAGCTTAATATTATTAGATTTATGACTATGTAAGATTATGTTCTGGTTTTCATTTGTTTCAGTTATAAAACAGTAAAGATACTACCCACCTTTCAGATTTGTTCAAACTAAACTTCACAAATGTATAATGGATATTGATATTCAGTCTTGAACGCAAGGTGCATAGATTGTGTTATATTTTGTTCTTCTTCTAATTCCATTTATGAGTCTGAGCCTCCTTTCAGCTCAACTGACAGAAACTAAAAACAAAAACCAAAAAACCCCACAAATATAAAAACTAAACAAATTTCCCCGAGAAAGAGAGAATAAAAGCTTCCCTTTGTCGATTTAGTGATCCAGTTTTACAATTTTATACATGCCAAGCAACAAAGTGCCCTCCCACCCACTCCTGGTAATACTTTCTATGAAATATTTGCCATGTTTTATATCTGAGTGTGATTGGTCTCAATGCTTGAAACAAATTTTTCTGGAATTTTTTTATGATTCCTTCTGCTTAGATGTGAGACATATATCTTTACTTTCTGTAAATTTTTATTATTTTATAATTACAACCAGAAAGCTGGGCCACTTTCTATTATTGCTGGAATGTACAAATGCTCCTCTTTTTCCCTGTCTTTCTCTTTCATTTGCTGTTAGTATTACAAAGTTAGGGAGCAAAGGTTGGGCCATTTTCTATTTGTTGGCACTTCCCTAATTATTTATTGATTTTAAAGCTATTTTATTGGTAGAATTGTCAGGATAAAGATATAGGAAAAAATTTAAACTTACACATTTGTGCCAATTTGTCTTACAAAATAGTTGAGTCAATATTCATTTCCACTTGCAGTGTGTGAAATGCATTTACTACTAAAGTGTGCTTATTTTCTTTGTATAATATCCTTTTCTCTTTTTTTATTTTTAGTTTTTGGTACCAGGTATTGAACCCAGGGGCACTTAACCACTGAGCTACATCCCCAGTGCTTTTTATTTTTTATTTTGAGACATTCTCACCAAGTTGCTTAGGGCCTCACTCAATTGCTGAAGCTGGCTTGAATTTATGATCCTTCTGCATCAGCCTTCAAAGCCTCTAGGATTACAGGCATGCACCCTCATGCCCAGTTTCTTTTTAAATAATTAAAGAATTCTGCAGGCTTATTTGTGAATTTTAAGACGTACAGAGTATATCAAATAATGAAGAACTTATGGCTGCACCATTTTCATTACTAATGCTGCTAAAATATCATTGTATTTCTTTCCAATTATGTGTTATTTGTGTATGTTTATATGCATGTGTGTATGGAATATATACAGAAATAGATTTTTATATGTAATATCTTTTCTATGATTCTTAAAAATTTTATATATATATATATATACATACATAGAGAGAGAGAGATGGAGAGAGAGATGTTCATATTTTCTTTTTTTATTGGTTCTTTTTAGTTATACATAACAGTAGAATTTATTTTGATATATTTATACAAGTATGGGACATATATTATTCTAATTAGGATCTTTTGATGTACATGATGTTGAGATTTACTGTAGTGTATTCATATGCATACACAGAGAAATTATGTCATACTCATTCCACTCTTTCTTATTACTTATTGTCATCCAAGTCAAATATGAGCAAAAACAACCCCACCTAGTTTTGAGTAGATCACATAAATATCTATGCAAATAGATTTAAATCTTTTAAAAGTTCACAAATAAAAATGTTATATATTTCTCCATGTTTGATAAAATTTAAAATGTCTGAAGTATAATCGAAAACAGAAGTCAGTAGGGAAGGCAAGCTTGCCTAGATAAAATAATTTCCATCTTTGATTCTTTGAAGCAAACTCAAAGCAAATATGTTTATAAATAATAAAACTTTGATTTTAAATTAAAAATCAAGTTTTTGATAGAAACATAAAACTAGATGTCAGGAACTCTGTCCTCTTGACTTAATTTCCATTTGTTTTTTTTTTTTTTTTCCCAATTGGAGAAAAGTTTTTGTTTTAAAAGGTGTCAGGTTTGTATCTTAGTTTCCATTGCTTTCTGAGTTCTAAAGTAAATGATATGGAAAAATAACACATAGGATAAATTTTATGAAACTTAAAAAAGAAAGTTGTTGTTTCATAGAGGCCAACAAAAGTAGGGAACAATTGCAGTGTGATGAGGAAACAAATACTTATTCCAATGTTAGTCCAAATAGTCATTGTATTTACATACTTTTCAGTTCTCAAAATGCAGTGTTCCATGTGTTATGGGCTGTGAATTTCCAACCTTCGTTCTCTCAGCATCATCTCTTCAAAACTCAAGATTAGTTTCTAGAAACACTGTGACTCTCTGCCTGCCAGTCTATTGCTACATGTGGCCTAAGTTCAAGCTGGCGGAGTAACCTGTAGCCCATGATGAACTGAGGGGTAATGAATATATACCTGTGTTTAATTTCACCATGATGGAGAAAACTCAGAAGTGTGGCTGCTGCTGTTCCCCATGGGTACAGAGAGGGGACCTACTGCACAGTGCACCTTCCTTAGCTCCCTTCACTTCACTTTTCCCACTCCTCTGCAACTTCTCTGTGTTTCTGGGATCAGTTCTTCAAAAAGTTACTTACATCTGAATCTTTGTCCCAAGTTGACTTCTAAGGGGACCCGACCTCATTTACCTCCCAAATATTTTCTAAAACATTTAAATATCCTACTTACCTTGCAGACATTGAATACATGTATTTTGATTTATTAAAATGATGAATAGGAAATTTTTAATCAATATTCTTACAATTTTGAAATTTTAGCAAGTTTATATTTTTAAAATTGAGTCAGTATTCATCTTGAAATTTTAGCAAGTTTATAGTTTTAACATTGGCACCAATAAAGAATTCTAAAAATATTAGATACTTATTTTACCTTTGGATTTACAAAAAAAAAAAAAAAAAAAAGGAATAGCAGCTTGGATGGTGACATCTTCTAAATAGGTTGATTATCAGGTTGTGCAGAAATCAGCAGATTGGCCAAAATATTTTCTCTAGTGTTGCCACACTATAATTTGCATGCTGCAAGGTTAAATAAATATAGTAATTATTTGAAATTGTAGGGCACATCTTCTGTATTTTTACTGCCACTCAAAATGTTTGTGGAGAATCAGTGCAAGTCAGTTTTTGTTAATTTCCTAACTCCATTTATGAGTCTGAGGATCCTTACAACTCAACTGACAGAAACTAAAAAGAAAAGAACACACAAATATAAAAACTAAACAACCCCCCCCAAAAAGAGAGAATAAAAGCTTCACTCTAATCCTTCCATTGTTCACCTCTTTAGTTTGTCAATTTAGTGATCCATTTTTACAATTTTTCTTTATTAATCATTTTGTCTTGTTTTATCTTGTTTTGTTTATTTATGGGAACGTTTAACATAGCAGATAACCAGTTTTTCTCTGGATAGCATTCTCATGTCATTTGGTTGTCCTATTTCCTGAAAAGATTCAAAAGATTAATCAAAGGTTATATTTAGCAGCTCTCTTAATAGTGATTTCCTGGGCATCTGTTTTATTTTACTCAGTGATTCTTTAGTTAACAGACACAAATCCCAAAATAACACATTTCCTTCCATGTTTGTATTAGTTGTAACTTCAATAGTTTTAAGGATTTTTATGATGGTGTTAATAAGTGAAACAACAAAAGATCTAACTTAGGTCTAATTGATGATCTTAGAGTTCATTGATGATAGGGTAGGATTGCATTATGGTTTTAGTTGAAAGAGTCTCTGGAGAATTTTGGGAGGGAACCCTAGGAGCTTAGCATAGGTACTGGCAACTTAAGCAACTTAATGCTTTGTTAAGTGGGGCAAGTAGGTCCTTTACTGATAATTTAGTTTGAATAAAACTCCATGAAAGGAGAAACTGTAATTGTATCATATAACAAATACACATGGTTAAATTATAGGGAGAGTTAAATAAGTGCATAAATGGATGGATGGGTAAATGAATGAGTGAACAACTTGGGTATGTATCTAGGATGACTAACTAGTTTTTATTTAGTCTTTTTGTTATATTTACTTGCTTACTTTTGTTATAAGTCCAAGGTTTTTCTTTAGATTGATTTATTACCTGCATCTTATGTCTACTTTGGCTTCATTTCCATTTCTGGATTTTATCAGTTTTATAAGGATTTTTATTTCAAAATTTCTTCATGTTGTGATGTGAACTTTAAGTCAGATATATGCTGTGAAGAACTGAGTTGCTTTATTTGTAAAAATCATGTTAAGATCTTTCTTTTTATTACTTATCTACATTGTGCTCTTATAAACTACACAAAGTAAAAGTATGGTAGTTTGAAATTATCTCACAAAGAATTTTTAGAAAAAAAGTTTCCTGAGCTATTTATGAATGCTTTCATGAAAAATAATTGTGGAATTAATTAAAAAACAGCCTTGAGAAAAGTAGTTGCTCTACCTCATTATAAGCTCCAGAATATTTTAATTCAAATCTTTCAGGGTCATATTAAATAGAGATATTTTTGCTTGTTTTATAAAAAAGACTTTTAAAAATTATATATATAATATATATGAATACATATGAAGAACATATAATGTGACATATTTTAATCATTTTTTCATTTGTAGAGCTATCCATACATATATAGTAAACAAACTAATGATAGTATATGACACATATGGTTTTAAAAATATTATCTGTTCATCTGACTAAAGAATTGCTTTGTGGGTTTCATATGATTAAAGTCTTTAAATGTAATGTGACACTTCCATTGAATGTTATGGTAATTATGAAATGTCTAATGTCTGAGACTCAACTTTTATCTTCTGGATAATATTTTTGAATGCCACCAGTGCATCATCTGTGTAGCAATATGCAGTGGCAATAGTAAATCTGTGCTACTCTGACATTCTTAAGGGTCTTGGTTGCTGCAGTGTACTCCATTGTGGTAGAACTCTTGTCAGAATAGGCCAACTGAAACAGACTATATCAAACAAACTTTGGCTGCTGCTCCTGGGATGAACTGTAGGAATAGCAAGCCTCCACTGAGTGATAGCTCTCAAGCATGGTAGATCACAAGGAAGTCTTTTCCTAGCATCTGTAAGTTTCACTAGAATATTGTCCATATTCCAACTTGGAAACTTAATCAAAATCTATTTTTCATATTTTTCTTCAAGAACATTTTTGGTAGTCATTTTAGGTTGCTAGCAAGAAAGTGAGGAGAGATAATTTTTGAATAAAATTGAAGAAAGTTATTTGGATAACAATAAAACTTTTAAAAAATTGTTTTAATCCATATTTTCTCATATACTCTTTAATTTTACATCTATGGGATGTCAGGAGTGATGATTTGAATTAGTCTCTGACTGTCCTACAGCAGGACATGTGCACCTGTGCTGGGAACTTCCTGTTTAAAGCTGCAGGTCAAGACTGCCCAGTTGCTATGGTGACATCCTGCTTAATGGAGGTTCAGTACAAGGCATAAGGGACTATCAGTCTTTACCTTGAGTTCAGACATCAGCTACCAGGAATAGAAAATTATGAGCACAAAATGATAATTATAATTGGGCTTCATCCTTCAGCCTGCCTGCTTTAAATAAACTTTCTCACAGAGAATCCTTTTGATGATAAAACCTATATAATAAACATGTTGAGCTAGCTCTGGGTCATTTATCCTCCATCAGGGAGTGATGAACCACCTGGCTCCAACTTTCCCTCTATTTGTGTCTGTTTGTCTTTTCTAATCCCCCATCACCCCTCACCAGTTTTCTGAATTAACAGCCTTGCTAGTTGCAGCAATGGAGTCTTTTGGGAATACAAGGAAAACAGTTTTAGAAAGCTATATGAAATAGAAAATATGTTACAAATAAGTTTCCAAACCAATCCTTGTGTAAATTATGTAGATTGCTAAATATAGATCAAAATTTATTTTCTTTTATAAATTAAGAAATATGAACTCAGATAAAAACAGCTTGACCTAAGTGACTTGGGAGGCTGAGGCAATAGGATTTGTAGTTTGAGGCCAGCCTGGACAACTTAGACCTGTCTCAAAATAAAAATAAACCAGGACTGGAGGTGAAACTCAGTGGTAGATCTGGGTTCAATTCCCACTAATGCACACACAAACACACACATGCGCACACACTCACACACACACACAAATTGACAAGCTTATTTATGTTGCTATAGTATAAATATCAGATATCAGTCATCCCTGAAAAAAAAAAAAACTTGAAGTATACTAAAGCAATATGACTTATTAACTGACAAAGTAGATTTCACCTTTAGTACTACAGTTTCTTGGATACTGGATTTAGAAAATTTATTGATATCATCAATGATAACAATTACTAAAACAATGGTTCTGTAATCAATTGAAATGGCTAATTTTAATAAGTGTGTTACCAAATAAGACTATGGCATCAGGCAGTGTTGAAAAGAAAACTGAATTATTTCTATAATAAAATTAAATCTTGGGCTGGGGATGTGGCTCAAGCGGTAGCGCGCTCGCCTGGCATGTGTGCGGCCCGGGTTCGATCCTCAGCACCACATACAAACAAAGATGTTGTGTCCCCCGAAAATTAAAAAATAAATAATAAAAAATTCTCTCTCTCTCTCTCTTTAAAAAAAATTAAATCTAACATTATTTTATTATTTATATATAGTAACCATATACAGCTTAAAGTAACAATGATAAGATCTTTAATTTTCAATCCACTTTTTTTGTAAAAGCAGAATATTTTAATAAAAATGGGCATATGCCTGATATTAGCATCAACAATTTCTACCATTAATAATCAGATTAATTTTGTAAAAATAGGAATTTTATATTTAGCCAAATTTCTCAATATTTGAGTTGTATTCATATGAAGATATTTTTAAAAGCTATTAATAATAATCATAATTGGCATCTGTCATCCATTATACACTACCACTATAATTAGTTACATTGAAATTGAAAATAATTAAAGTCATTTTGAATTATTTTCAATTACTAGAAACTAATGTTAAATGAGTAAAGAGTCTTTATGTTTTTCTTTTCTTATTAAACAGTAATCCTCATTTTATGAAGGCCAAGGATTTTAAAATTTTTATTATGAGTTTATGATATCAAAATTGAGATTTGAAAATAAAATATTTATGATGTACAGATTGAGGATTATTGAAAGAATTTGAATGACAAATGAGACTGGAAAATCTTATAATTTACAATACACACACACACACACACACACATACACACACACAGATTTTCTGTATTTATTATTCTTTGTACTAAATAAGGACATTTTTGTAAAATATCCTCTTAGTCTTTCTCACTGCAGTCTTCTCCAAAGATATAAGTGCTCTTATTACAAATTGCCCATCTTAAGGTGGATGATATGGTTGATCTCTCTTTTTAAGAGCTAATTATAAAACTATTTGGAAACAGATTAAAATAATAGCATGCTATATTTAATCACAGAATACAGGCCAACAAAACACACACACACACACACACACACACACACACACACACACACACACATATATATATATACAGACCAACTGATAGATGCATATGCTGGTGAGAGGAGACAGAGGAGAAGAGAATTGCTAATCTTGACAGAATGATTCAAATTGATAGAATCATCCTAGTCTCATATATTAGATATTGAATTTCAAAGTTTAAGTAATATATAATCATATCTAGAAAAAGAACCATGACTATAAGCCAAAAACCTAACATCAAAGATTGTTTTTATTTTATCAAATATCTTTTCACTAGCAGGAAAGTGGAAACCACAAGTTCTTTGAACCTGCTAATATCTATGCATATCAGTATGAAATTTAAATAAATACATGAGTATACAAATATATTTTATGTATCATTGTGCATAAGTATATGTGACTAACCAGTCCCAAATTGTCACTCAGTGTATACTAGAAACCACATATTTTAATGTACTCATAGGCACTTACAAGATTTTAGAAAGGCGAATGACTGCTGTTTAATTTATAGAAACTTAGAAAGGCGTCTGTGGTAGGTAGAATTATTACCCTAGGAAAAGTCTATAGTTTAATCTGCAGAATTATAAATAAAAGATGATATAACATTACAATGAGTAGGCTAATTTACATTGCAAGTGGATTGACATTGAAGATATAATTAAGTTTAGAAATAGTTGACCTTAAGATATATTATTCTTCATTATCTGGGCAAGCCTGACATGATCTCATGAGCCCTTAAACACAGAAGAGCAAATTGAAGAGCAGAATGAAAGAGATGGCAGAAAAGAAGGCAGACAGACTCAAACATGACTATCTTTGCCACTTTGTTGCAAACCTCAACATGGAGGGGACCATGGGAAGGGAGAGGACTTCAGTAACCTTAGGAGCAAGGCCTGTTCCCCACCAACAGCCTGGAGCAAACAGGGATCTGTAGTGTCTAGAAATAAATTCTGCCAAAATCTGGATAAGGGTGGAAGGAGGAACTTTCCCAGGGACACTTCTGCTGAAACCTTGATGCTAAGTCTTGTGAAAACCTAAGGAGAGGACCCAGTTGAAACCAGACTTCTGACTCATGAATTACAGGACAATAAATCTATGTTGTTTTAAAACAATAAGTTTTGTTGTAACTTTTTGAAGCAATAGTAGAACTCTATTATGGTATTTCCTTTTAAAAAATAAATCTTTTCATCAGTTGTGATCCATATTGGTTAACTAGTACAGCTAGGATGAGAGTTATAATTAATACCATTTAAAAATATAGCAAAATAATAGGAATTACTTTTGTTTTATTTTGTAGTTTTTCTTTTATTTATTTGTTTGTTTGTTTGTTTATTTAGCTTTTATTTTTTCCCATGGATGAAGACATCCAGGAAGAAAATCTTATTTATGTGAAAATATTCCTTCAAATGTATTTTATATAAAATCTGATTTGATTTTTGTGAAAAAATAGAATATAAAATAATGTTACATATATATGTTAATATAATCTCAACAGCATCAAACACATTTAGATTTACCTCAATAATCTTTCTAGGAATAATTTTATTTAAAAGAGCCCTATATCACAATTAACAATTATTAGTTATAATATTGAATTAAAAGTTTCCTGTAATATTAAAATATTTTTTGTTAATAGGAAAACAGTTGGCTTTTAGGAAATGCTCTAATCAAATGTTCATAGATAATTGAAAAAGAATCCAGAAAACAAAAACTTTTTCTTCCCAGATAATTTTACGCTTGAGGTCTATTTAGACATTAGTCTCTTAATCCAAGTTTTCTTGAATATAAAATATATGTAACAGTATTCATATTGCAGGATTGTTTTTTAAAAATAGAAAAAATATCAATAGAATATGACTTTTTAAAAATATCAACAAATTGCAAAAAACTCATCCCATAAAATGGTAGTTTTACTATTCATTTTCTTTTTTTTTAATTTTTTATTGTTGGTTGTTCAAAACATTACATAGTTCTTGATATATCATATTACTATTCATTTTCAAGAAAGAAAACACAGAGACAGTACCCTTGGCAAAATATATCAGTTCTTTTTAGGGATCTACTATTACAAACCACTAGAATTCACTTCTCATTTGACAATGTTTCACAAACATACGGATAGAAATTGCTTATTTGAACTAATGCTGTTCTTGATAATGAGAAATAAAATGTCTCAATTTGATTATGTTTAGACATTCACTTTATATCTTTTTAAATATCCCTACATATAATTGGATTAATTAAAAAATTAAACTGAAATAATGAGGTCTCCCAGATGTCTCTTTAACTGGTAATGATAAACTTTTTATTTTGTGGTGATAAGTTATATTGAATTAGTAATGTTAATTCTGCTTATGTGGAATTTAGCAGTTCAGAAAAAAAAAGCAAGCAGGAAATAATTTTCTTAAGTTTAGATGGGATAGTATAGTCTGTTACCTCAATGCTAGTGTATAAACACAATAATGACAAAAATATAGCTGTGCACTTAATCTGTAATAAAAACATATACAAATAATAAGAAAGAAATTATATTTATTTGCAACAAAACAGTTTAATAACTGTTAAAATTTCACATGTTCATCATTTTGCCAATAGTAAGGAAAAAATAGGATGTTTTGCTTGTGTTATATCTTTTTACTTTCTGATTCAAATCAGCTGTACTAATTGGGCTCAATTCAAAGATTTATTTTGTTCTTATTATGACAATTGAATTTTTGCAGGATCTTCAGACACATATTCTAACATTGGCTTATGGATCTCTTGTTTTGTCCACCAGGGAAGGGTTGTAGGTGGGTAAGTTGCATCAGAAAGGAATGATTTAGAGTTCTGGAAACAGCAAATACAAAAAACAGACTCTTGCAACTTCAAAGTGATATCCTCTCTATCCCACATGACGGATAGCATGCTAAACTACAACTAGAAGTTGTCCTATAAGTTTTCTGTGATTGTACTTAGAAGAAAAGAATATAAACGATCAACAAAAAAAAAAAATGTGTGTTCAGAAACATTTGAGAGTTTTGCAGGACAGAATAGAAGTCAGGTTTAAACATCTCATTAATGTCTAAATCACATTCAGAATCTATACAATATGAGATGCCATTCATTCTACTATGTTAGAGCAGAACTGAGCCCTTCATTTCTTTAGACAATGTCCTCATTTATTCAATAATGGTGCACTGTGGTTGGTCACAGTGTGTCTTGCTAAGTCTTGAGGACACTGTATAATGGTCCTGGACCACTGACACTGATTTGGCTCCTCAACAAGGGTGTTCAAGACAGTTGGTGTTCTTTATTCAGTTCTAACTTAGGGTGTGAGGATTAGCAAATTTCCCTCACCTATGTAAAAAGGTGTAGTGAGTCAAGCTGCTCATTAACCCATATACTTAATTGTACATATATATATATATATATATATATATATATATATATATATATATGCAATAAGTCTGATTTGTTTAGTAATAAATCAGAGTAAAAGCAATATATACTAATTCTAACCATTAATCTCATTAATCTTTGAAATTGAAACTTTTGGTCTAGTCAAATACCTACTCATAGAAATCTTTAACATTAAACAAAATTTCAGAACATGACATACTAGATTCCAAATTCTTCTGGCATTTGTTTTCATGCAAGGGTATCATCAAAAGATCAAATCATCTATTGTCTGATATGCAAAAGTTTGACAAATGTTTACAGAATGATGTGTTTTCATTGTAGGTGTATATTACAAATACCTGAAAAAATTTCTTAAAATCTGGTGCTTTGGATGAATCCCAGACAGAATAATTCAGAATTTATTTTAGGGGATGAGACTGTAGTGTCAGTGTTTGTTTTAAAGTTCCTCTGATAATTATAAGGAGAAGTCATTAATTTGCATAGAATAGTTACCCTTTTTCTATGGTAATATGTCACCATGAAGAGCTACTAAGTGACAGAAACATAGCCATTTATTTATGGGCAACGACAATTATATGGTTTTATTGATTAGGTAAATCACAAAAGCAAATAGAGTCTTCTCTACAAAACCATCTATACAAAATTATTATCAAAAAGCAGTCAGTCTTTTTGGTTATAAGAATTCATGGTCAACTTTCAAGACATATTACTCAGGATTTGTTTAACATTCACATTAATGTATTCAATAGGTTTTTATTGAGCTCCTATTCTATCAAACATTTAGAGACAGTAGGAATTCAGTTACAAATAAAAGTGAATATTGCCTTCAAGGAGATAAGGTACATTAAAAATGTACCTTATGTAAAGCATTATAAATATATATAAATCATTATAAATTCAGGAAGGCCACAGATATAATTAATTCTGTGATCAATTCTGTCCTGAAACAAAATGTTTTTGATTAAGAACTTGACTTTGAATGTGTAGAGGAGAGAAGAACTCTCCTCTGATTTCATGTGGTCTCCTTGGCTGGATCTAGGAACTCAATTAACTACAAGAGTTGATTAATGAGAGAAAAGCATAAAGCCTTTATTAACTTTCATGTTCTTTTCATAAGAGAGTATAGTGTGTGTAAACTACCAAAGCATAATGCTTTTATACTTTTTAAACTAAGAACAGTAAATTTGTGAAGAAATGACAGGACAAATGAACATCTGGATTAGAGTAGTAATCCCAAAAAGAATTTTTATGGCTTGCTTCATGAAGTTAAGGTCAGGTCAAATTATCCTTTCTGAATTTATGTTTTCACAAGTGATTTCAACTTGGGTAATGAACATACCAATTCACCATGCTTCTTTGAGTACAATGTATTCAATGGGCTTTCTAAGGAAAAAAAAAAATCTCCCAAACCAAGAATACCCCAAAGTGAATTTCATATTTGAAGAAACCCATAGAATCAAAATGTAAGACATTCCTAAGAAAACAGGTAGAATAGGCTTAGAGATATTAACTTATATTGAAATATGACTTTACAACTTTGAAGGTATGTTCTATTCTGAAGATAATGGAATTTCAGTCTACAAAGTTTTACCAGTTGGGTAACTATGTGATATTGTGACATGATAGTAGATTTTAAAAACTGCTTTATTAGCAAGATGAAATATAAATATTACAAGCAAGGGACAAAATAATAAGATAAACAATGTATTAAGTTTTCATATAAGTCTAAGTACAAAATGCTAAAAATTTGAATGAGGTGATGCTCATAAAGCTGATGGAATATGGTGGAATTTACAATTTTTAGGGAGACAAAAAAAATGGGTGGTAGTTTACTATGGGAGTTGAACATAAAATGTGTGAAAACAGAAGGGGTTAGAAACCCATCTCTTTATTCAGCACGGATGAGTAGTAAAATGACTATCCCTGAGGTATAAAATATAAATAGAGTAAGTGTGAAGAAAGATAATGAGTTTTCTTGGAGGCATAAGGACTAAGAGAAAACATGGTAGATATTATAACTATGATAAAAGTTATAAATCAGAGATAGCAAAAATAATTTTAAGAGAAAAATTGACATGCATCTTATTTTAGTAATAGAGTGAGGAATTGTGGTCATCAATAGAGTCCAGTCAATGGAAAGCTACCCCAGCTCTTTTCATTACTATTATGGAGTTGATTATGATTATAGTGACCAGGACTACAGCCCTAGAAGAAAAACTAAATTGAAATACACTTCAAGCAGGTTTCCCAGCCCCCAACTACTCAAAATCCTTTCTTGTTTTCACACATCTTATGTTCAACTCCCATAGTAAACTCCCCCCATTTTGATTACCTATAGGTTGAACATTTTACCATATTCTATCAGCTTTATGAGCATTACCTCATTCAACAGAATTCTAGGTTTGGTATGCAACAGAATTCCAGGTTGCATACCAAACTGCTTCTGCAGTTCCATTTATGGAAGCTCCTTTCTTTTCATTGCTCAGGCCAACATTTTAGAGTCAATTTTGATTCCCACTTTTCTCCCTTGCTCAGAATCCCATGCATGAGGAAATCTTGTTGACTCCCCCTTAAAGTATATCTATGATCAGATTTCATTTCACCACCTTCTCTTTACCACCCAACACTGAACCACAGTTCTTTGTCATCTGGACTGTTGGGATAGCCTCTGACTACCCAGTTGCTGACATAACAGCCAGTGAGTCTTCCACATAAGATGTAATATATTCTCATTGATATGCTCAGAATCTTCCAAGAAATCATTACCAGGAAAAAGGACAAATTCTTCACAAGGGCTTACAAAGTCCTATATCTATTACCTGCCTCAATTTCCTCCTCTCTCATGTTATCTCCTTCCCTCTGGTTTAACTAACACTTGACTTTTTCTTGTGCTTTCCTGCTCAAGACATGTGTCTTAGTCTGTTCCTGCTGCTATAACAAAACACCTTACACTGGGTAATCTGAAACCAACAAAACTTTATTTTTCACAGTTCAGGAGACGCTAGGAAGTCCAAGATTAAGCTGCCATCAGATTCAGTGTCTGGGGAAGGCTCCAGTGATAGTGCCTTACTGCTGTATTGTCACATGGCAGAAAGTCAGGAGGGCGAAAAGTGGCTAAAACACGCCTTCAAGCTTTCTATGTAGGCACAGATTACCTCCTTTTAAAGCATAGAACTCTTAACACCTTGGACATTGAATTTGAACATGAATTTTGGAAGGACACAAATATTCAAGCCACCCAAGCATGCTTACACTACAGGGTATGTGCACTGGCTTTTTTGTCTACCTGATGTACTTTGTCACCAATATCTACATACTTCACACTCATTTCCTTACTGTTTGCTCACAGGTCACCTTTCCAATGGGACCTGTCTTGACCAAAATTTAATACTGAAAATTTTCATCACGTTGGTCTCAATTTTCAATACTACATATTCTGCTCTCTATTCTGTGTGACTTTGCTAGCTATATAATTTACTTATTTCGCTTATAATTTTTGCCTTTCACACTCATCAGAAAATAAAGTGGTTCTCAACAACTTTTTTTTTTGTGAATGCATACTTATGACTTCTTTGATAATTTATTTTGGTATAATAATTATAGTGCTTGAGGTTTTGTCAGTCTAACAATGAGAAAGTTGAGAATTACGCCATTATTGAACTATTTTCCTAGTAATTATTTTATTTTTATTTTACTTAAATAGTTTTATTTTTAGTACCATATGGCTGACCAAAATTTTCCTTTGCTAAGCATTAAATACTGAAAATTTTCTATCAGACAAACTTTGTCTTTCATGGAAATATTTCTTATCTTTCACCAAATATTTCTCTGGTTTTATCTCCATGATAGTATGTGTTTAAATGTCCCTCCAGTTTTCTGTGGAACACTTGACTTGCTCTGGTCAGTGAAGTGTGAGGGAGGGTTGCTAAGTGGAAACTTGGGATACCAAGGTTGCTAGATAATCCCATCTTATTATCTCTGCAATAAGCAATATCGAACAGTGCCTGCTCCATTGGCCTGGGTCCCAGAGAAAACAATGTGAACAAGAATTCTAGATAATTCATATTCAATATATAGTTTTAGTAGGAGAAAGTATTAACATTTTATCAGTAAGATTTTTCAATTAATTAATTACTATTTCAACATAAACTTAGTCCTTTGTACAGTTGCATGATTTTATCTCACCTATTACCTCATTCCTACCTAAACTTCACTTCAAATTTTTGGTAATAGGCTTTTTTCTACTGAGTCTGAAACTCACAGTCAATACCTGAAACTATTTTTTAAGTGAAAATTCATTTATTCATGGCTTTATTCAGTAGAGGCAATGATTAGCTTGGTTTGAATGAATAGACAGAGAAAAATAGTTCATGTTTCAAATTGTATTGTGGGGATTCAAATAGAAACCTAAAATTTAACTCACAAAAATCATGAAAAAATAAGTGTGGACTATATAAGAATTATAAAAATGGATTTGTGAAATAAGTGAAAGATAGGAATTAACAAAAGAGGGGGAAAGATCATTAAAAGAGGGACAATGGTGAGTATGAGAAACTCTAAAAGAAGCCAGTATAACAGAATACATAGACAATAATGGTACGAGATGAGGTTAGAGATGAGGAGAATTAATACATGGGGCTTTAGTCCCCATATAACCATAGATTAATTTCAAGGTAAAGAACAAATCTCTTAAAAGTTTAGAAATTGAGAAGTAACACAGATAGATCTGTAATTTGAAAGTTTCACATGACTGCTTCAAGAAGAGATTGTGATCCAGTAGGAGTAAAAGCAGGTCAGCTGTCCCCTAAATGGCTATGACCTTGAGCCAGGTGAGAGCACAGACTTGTGCTGTAGACTTAAGGGGAAGCAAAAGGCTTTGGTGGGTAATAGGGAGGTAGAATTCACTTGACTTAATAAGAAATTGCACAATAGAACGAGGAAAAGAAATGATTTGGTTAATTTCCAGACTTCTCAGGTATATGAGCAAATTAATTATGTTGTACTTCACAGAAATAAGAAAAAAACTGAAAGGGTCCCCTCAGGAGGGAAAGATAATTAGCTCACAGGAATCTCACATGCTTCTGAACTCTTGCAACTTTTTTAAAATTTACACTATTTTTTTCCAACTAAATTATAAGGTGTTTATTATATGACATTTATTTGTTTCCTATGATATATAGTGGGCCAACAAATTCTTTGGTGATTTGCCACAAGGTAAGAAATAAGGAAGAAACAAGGTCACATAGAAAAAAAATAAACTTCTTGATGAAATAAATAGTGAGCATTTAAACCTTTGTTTCCACAAGTGAAGATAAACAGTAATACCTTCCAGGATGAGATCACTTGTGTTTATCACTAGGTAAAGATAAGGGCAGGAGGAAAAGCTAAACTTTCCACAATCAGTCCCACATAATCTTATCCACTAAACTGAGCACTTGCCATTCAGAGGAATAATGTTCATATTTATTGCAACACTATCTTGATGTATTTTCTTCTAATTATCATGGGGAGGAAATTATTACATTTTTGGCTACCTAAGAACCACTTCATGCCTTGGCTCTAGGGATGAAGACTGAGACTCAAATAATAGTAGTTATTTTTTATTTGTTTGCAAAGTTAGAAAAAAAATCCCTATTTGTCATGATCTCTACCTTAAAACACTCTTTTTTGTTGATTTTTTTCTCTTGTTTGATGAAATACCATGCATTTTATTCAAACATATGGCAATAATGTGCTTTAGTCTAAACATGGGCATCTGACAGATCTTGTTCCTTGCTGAGAAACAATTATTTCAGTATAGCTTGACAATATGGCTTTTTCTCAGACATTCCATGCTTCATTTTCCCCTGAAGTAAGCATGCTGTTAAGAAAATTTACTCTCCCAGATCCTTTATTCAACCTTCAGCCATTACAAAAACTTTCTTTTCCCTAAATCCCTCTCAGATTTCCCTCTAGTGACAATAACAATACATTGCATCTACCGATTCAATATTGTTTAAAATCATAAGTGCTTTAATTTGTTCCCTTTGTGTAGTACTACCTCCTAGCAGTTAAATAAATCTAAAGCTCTTGTTTTAGATTATTACCTAGAACTCTTTTCATAAAAATAATATTTTCATTTTTATCTTATCCAATTTATGTGCCAATGCTTATAGAATGATTTTGATATGTATTTTTGTCAACTTTCCTTGAGCTTTCTCTAAAATGACATACTGTGTGTTCCTTCAACATGTGGAATATTTTTGTTTCACTCTGTAATCAATTGAGAAAATAATTTTTAAAAACTTTATTCAAAGTTATTTTTCTAGTTGGTCATAGATGTTTAAAATAATTCACATACTATAAATTAAATATATATCTTCATGGTCTTGTCATTTGTTCAAATACTTCCCTCTGCAATTTTGGTTCTCTGATTATTTTATCCTGACACATTTTTCTGTTTTGCTTATATTATGTCTTAATTAATGTACTATTTCCCTCAATATATAATGATACACCCACTTTTCTGCATTTCTTCGTATTCCCAAATGTATTGCCAAACCTCAATTTAACACTTGTTTCAATATCCCTTATGTAACCTCTAACATATATACTAGTTTTAGTAGAAAAGCATCTACTTACCATAATGTGCTGAAAAACTATGCTATCCTCTCACATTTGTCTGCCTTCCTTGGTAGAATATTTATGCCACCACTACAAAGATTTGTAACTAGAACAATAGATATGATAGTTGTTCAACAATACACTTGTGAACTCAAACTGACATAAGAGGTCTCTGAAGGTTCCTTTGGATAATGAAAATATTTCTATAAGTAAATTATTGGAGATTTATATATTTACATATTGAGTGGAATAAATGTTTTAAATTTTTATTAGTGCATTATAATAATACATGATAGCAGAATTGATTGTTATATATTCATATGGGCATGCAACATAATTTGGTCAAATTTGGTAGAGGGGATACAGGCTCTGGGAGTAAAGAAATAGTGGGCCATCTTATTTGTCATTCTTTATCAGTTGGTGTGTTAATGTTGATTGTTACGAAATAGTATTATAAAACCATGTGCAGTTATTTCTCATTTTTCAGACTTTTACTTTCATAAATTCATAAAATTATTATTATTGTTATTTTAGGAATTCTGGCTGAGAGGGCCAAATCTTCTTTGCCATCCTTGGTACCTGGAAGAGCAGAACCATTATTTTTAATTAGATGATATCAATTCTGGCTAAGACATGGTTTTAATAAAAGGATCACAGAGTTAGAGTACCACTCAGTTTTTCATAATAAGTGGACTGAATGACAAAGTTTCTTATGCTGAACTTAGGTAGTTCTAATTAAGCAGAAGATGCAATCATGGCTATACTTCTTACTGCAAATTTCTGTATTTAATATGGCCAAATAATTTCCTATGAGACTCAAGTCCCTCCTGAAGTTATCATTTATAAAGCATGAAAAATAAATAAGAAGACAATAGAGAGTCAACAAGAAAAGTCATATTCTTGAAGAGAATTACATCTTGGAAGATGTGACAAGCTTATAATTTCTTAATTTAGGCCTTTTAACCAGAGAACAAACAGTACTCAACACCATACAAGACAGCTAAAATTAAAAATAGATCCAACAAAGCTGTTTTGGACTGAAAGATCACATAAGAGAAAATGATTATTAGAAAATTAGTGGTATTCCAGAAAGAGGATTCCTGTAAAGAGGAAGCCTCTAATTCTATTGATATCTGAATTAGACATGTATGGGTAGACTTAAAATATTTCAACTATGCTCCAAACACCAGAGATCAGGATGCCATCCCAGGGTTAGAAAACAGAAAACAAAGTGAGAATTCAACTCAATTAATTTTCTTTTAACACAAAACTTCAGAACACTTTGAAAGAATATAAGCAGTCTTACCCGTAAAGAGCTCAAAAGTGCTTGACACAGGAGTGCAAGGCCAGGGAAACTTTGACCAGATTCAAAATGTAACACCCCAATGTTGGAACAAACTGACAAAAATTTTAAAGCAAATATTATAACTATTATCAATGAGGTATAAAAAAGATGATCATAATAAAGAAAAGACAGGAAAACTAAATAATTCAAGCTATTACAAGACTATTATGGAAGTTCTATAATGGAAAATCAAAATATTTGGAAGTTATGTCTTGGTAGACAGGTTTAAGAAAACTCAGTGAATTAAAAATTATGTAAATAAAAAGGTTAGTGTGAATAGAGATTAATAATAATGATAATAATTAAAAATAAAGCTAGAAATAAATATGAACTCAGGATTCTGAGGGATAGTAATAAAGTATTCAACCAAAATTCTTGGACTTAGAGTTCCAGAAAATATAATTGAAAGAATGTAAAATAAACAGTTTGAAGAAACAATGCTTAAAAATTTCTAAGATCTGATAACAGCAATAAATTCACATAATTATGAGTTATGGTAACCCAAAACAAGATAACCAAAAACAGCCAAGACTAGGATCTTAATACTCAATAAACTGAAACCAAAGAAAAAGAAAAAAATTGAAGCATCCAGAGAAAAAGGACATGTTATACATGATAATTCAAAAGCAAGCTGATTTCTTTTTTTTTTTTTTTTTTGGTGCTGGGGATTGAACCTAGGGCCTTGTGCATGCGAGGCACATACTCTACCAACTGAGCTATATCCCTAGCCCGCAAGCTGATTTCTTATTAAAAGTATTAGTTTCAGAAAATAATTCAACTACATATCTAAATTTCCAGGAGAAGAGGAAGCTGATGACTTGGAATTACATAACTACCAGCATTATCCTTTAACTACAAAAGTTTTTGCAAATGAAACATAACTAAGATTATTTATTTGATAGCAAGTAGTACTAAAGGAAATTATTCTGACTGATGGAATACACACCTAATTTAAATCTTCAGAAAAAATAAAATAAAAATGTTTAATATCTGGATACAAATAAAAGACTATTTCTCTTTACTGGAACCACATTAAATTGTAATGTAACAGAAAATAAAAACAATAAGCTTTAAAATACAGAAGAAAAGTATAATTCTTATTTGCATATACTTATTTATATAGAATATCCTAAATAATAGCAACCACTAGAACTAATAAGGGAATTTAACCTGTTCTTAGGGAAACAAGACTGTTGTATAAAAATTAATCATATTAATTACAGCTAAAAAGTTGATCTGAATTTGAAATTGTAAAAGTTCTACTCATCAAATACATGCATAAAATACTTTGCAATAAAATGTGTAAGTCTGGTTCAAAGAAAATAAGTTATTGTTGCATTTAAAGATTACATAATTGAGACAGATGGATACCTATTTTCACTCAGAAAGTTCAGTATTATTAAGATGACAGTTTTTCCCCAAGTATTTTACATATTAAATCCTAACAAAAATTCTACAATTAATTTTGTAGAAACTGATAAGATATTTCCAGAATTTCTCTGGAAAGTTCAAAGACTTAGAATATCCAATGTATTCTTGGAAAAGAACAAACCTTGAGGATGGCGTCTACTGGATTTTGATTTACTATATGCTCCAGTAGTCAAGAAAATGTTTCAAGAGCCTAATGATATAAAAATAAATAAAAAGAATCAAGATGAGATCATAAATGGATTGTCACTTACATGATTTTAAGTCAATTATCAAGAAATCTTGCAAGTTCTAAGTCAGCCTCAGCAACAGCGAGGCAGTAAGGAATTCAGTGAGACCTTGACTCTAAATAAAATATGAAATAGGGCTGGAGCCATGGTTCAGTGGTTGACTGCCCCTCAGTTCAAACCCCGGTATCCCCACCACCAAAAAAAAAAAAAAAAAAGGAATCCAGTTTAGAAAAAAAAGTTTTTCAACTAGTATTTGAGTACACACTATGGAAAAAATTGAGCTTTGACAATCATTATACACCATCCATACAAAATTAATATTCAATGGATCATAGACTTTAATAAGAAAGTTATAAGCTTTAAGCTTTTAAAGACAATCTAGAAAAAAATATATAGACACTTGGCAGGTAGGTAATAGATTCCCAAACAAATCCTACAATTTGTATATTCTAAACCACTTTGTGATATCTGTTTGTTTTAAATTGTCTGTTTTCTCACACTGAAAGGTAATAGTATAAAATAAAACCTCCTCAAACAGCTCACTTAATTGAGTTGTGATCCCACCTTAATTTTCAGCACATTTTCTGTTAGCTTAGTGAAGAAGGTTTATGCCAAACAAGTAATAAGGAATGTAGTGTTAAAAGTAATGTTGTGAAAGCCCACTCATTGACTGAATTCCTGAGAATGAAAGTGTAACGCACATTGGATAATTTTCAGAAAATTATTCAAGTGTATAAACAACATAAACAAAGATTAAATTCATTTCCTTAGAATAGAGTTAGCAACAAATTTTACCATTTCCTTTACTCAATGTTGCCTTCTTACCTCCACCAAGTATCCATAAATTTGTCTTGTTTTCTATCATAAGAGCCTGTTTTCATGTAAATTTTTTGAGTAGAAAAAATTTCTCTCATTTGTAAATTTATCACATTTTTGTGCTGATATTTCTTAACTAAAAAAAATTAAATGTATCTTGAGGGATGAAGATGAATATCTGTGGGACAGTACTTACTAGAATTCACAAGACCCTGATGTCTCTTTATATCTGATAGAGAAAATTCCCTAAGAATGATCTTGGTAAGGTAAATTTTGGCTATTTTTAGCCTTTGGTGTGAATTTGGATTTAGTTTATCAAGCACCAGAGAAACCACAAGAGACAATAGTGAAAAAATTAATAGGATTTCTAAAACTCGGATTACACTGAATCAATAAATAAAATTAAGTATTTATTGACATTTTATGATATGTAGTCATTGATTTTTATATATTGATTTTATAACCTGCTACTTTGCCAAATTTGTTTATTAGCTCTATCAGTCTTTTGGTGGAGCATTTTGAATCTTCTAAGCATAGGTTATATCAACTGAAAGCAGTAATAATTTAACTTTTTCTTTTTTCTATTTTTATCCTTTCTATTTCCTTCTCTTGCCTAATTGCTATCTAGAAATTCTATTCTATTTTAAATAGGAGTCATGAGAATGGACATTCTTATCTTGTTCCAGATCTTAAATGAAATTCTTTTAGTTTTCATCCATTTACTATTAGGTTGACTTTGCTGTTTCATATAGCCTTTATGATTTTGAGATTGGTTTTTGTTTCTGTCATGAATGGGTGCTTGAATTTTGTTGAAGGCTTTCTTTGTATCCATTGAGATTACTAAGTGATTTTTGTTCTTGATTCTCTTGTATGATGAATTTTATTTATTGAATTTCATATGTTAAACCATTCTTGCATCTCTGGAATGAAACCAACCCAGTTATAATATATAATCTCATGATGTTGTTGAATACAATTTGCTAATATTTTATGAGGATTTTTGCATCTAAGCTAATCAGGGATATTAAGCTGTAGTTTTCTTTCCTTGCTGTGGCCAAAACTGGTTTTGCTATGAGTATGATACTGGTTTCATAAAATGGATTTGGAAGTGTTCTATCCCTTTCTATTTTGAGGAATAATTTGAGGAGTATTGGCATTAGTTCTTTCATAAAGATCTGAGAATTCATCTGATCCTAAGATTTTCTTGGTTGAGAGACTTTTTATTACTGTTTTTAATCTCATTACAACTTACTGGTCTGTTTATGTGTTGGTGACCTTTTGATTCAACGTTGGCAGGTTGTATGTATCTAGAAGTATATCCTTTTCTTCTAGGGTTTCCAATTTATTAGAGTGTAAGTTTTCAAAATAGTCCCTAATTATGCTTTGGATTTCTGTGATGCCTGTGGTGATTTCTCCTTTTTAAATCTCTAATTAAATTAATCTGCATCTTCTCTCTTTTTCTTTTGGTTAATCTGGCGTAGGGCTTTTCAATGTTCTTTATTTTTTTCAAATAACCTACTTTTTGTTTTATCAATCCTTAGTAATTTTTATTCTATTCTCAATTTTATTTATTTCAGCTCTGATATTAATTATTTCCTTTCTTCTACTCATTTTGAAATGGGTTTGTTGTTCTTTTTGAAGTATCTTGAGATGTTTCTTTTTTAATTATTTAAAATGCATTACAATTCTTATTACATGTATACAGCACAATTTTTCATATCTCTGGTTGTATATAAAGTATGTTGACACCAATTCGTGTCTTCATACATGTACTTTGGATGATGATGAGATATTTAATTAGGTTGTTTATTTGGGATCTTTCTGATTTTCTTATGTGGGCACTAATAGCTATAAATTTTCATCTTAGAACTGCTTTCATAGTATCTCAGAGGTTCTGATGTATTGTTTTACAGTTTTCACTTGACTCTAAGAATTTTTAAATTTCTCCCCTTGTTTCTTCTCACTCATTATTTATTCAAAGGTGTATTGTGCAATTTCCATATGTTTATATAGTTTCTGTGTAGTTTTTAGTGATTTCTAATTTCATCCCATTAGGATCTAATAAAATGCAAGGAATTACATCATTTTTTTTTTCTTGTTAAGTGTTGCTTTGTGGTCTAAAATGTGTTCTATTTCAGAAAAAGATCCATGAAATGCTGAGAAGAAAGTATATTCAGCTGTTGTTACATGAAATATTTTCTAGATGTTTGATAAGTACAGTTGTCTTATTATATTTTTCAGTTCCAAAGAATCTTTACTGAGTTTGTCTCGGTGATCTTTCTATTGGTAAGATATGTGGGTTGAAATCCCCCAGTATTATTGTAAAGGGTCTATCTGAGGCTTCAATCCAAGTAGAATCTTTTTTTTTATGTAATTAGTTGAACTCACATTGGGGACATAAATATTTACTATCATTACACCTTCTTGTTAGATTATTCTCTTTATTAGTTTGAAGTGACCTTCTTTGTCTCTTTTGATTAATTTTGGTTTGATGTCAGCTTTCACAGAGATGAGAGCAGTTACTCCTGTTTGTTTGGGGGCTCCATTCATATGGTATATAAATTTCCATCCTTTCTCTTTCAGCCTGTGGCTGTCTTTGCCTGTAAAGTTAGTCTCTAGTCTCTTACAAGCAAAATATAGTTGGATCTTGTTTATTTAATCCATTATGTCAACCTATGTCTTTTAATTGGAGAGTCAAGACCATTTATATTCAGTGTTATTAGAGAGAGATATTTAATAATTTCTGCCAATTTGATTTATTTAAAATGTTTAATTCGGTTCTGTTTCTCACTTGCTTAGCTGCTGCTCTTTAAATGAGATTTGTGAGCTCTGAGGTTTGTTTTGATTTATTTTATTTGGAGTAATTCTTTCAATAACTTCTGTAGTTCTGGCTTAGTAGTGAGGAATTCTTTTAGTTTCTACTTATCTTGGAAGTTTGTTGTTGTTGTTGTTGTTTTTAATTTCTACTTAGACTTTGAAGGATGGTTTTGCTGGCTATAGAAATCTTAGTTTACAGTTTTTTGTTTGTTTGTTTGCTTGTTTGTTTTTTTTTTTTTCTTTCAGAACTTGAAACACATGATTCCATGTGCTCCTGAATTTCAGAGTATGAGCTGAAAAGAAATGCTGATTGGCTTCTCTATAAATATGAACTGAAGTTTTTCTCTTGAGGATTTTAAAATTCTATTATTTTCCTGTATATTAGACATTTTAATTAGAATGTGTTTTGAAAAGGTTCTCTTTTGGTCTTGTCTATTTGGGGTTCTGAGAATTCATGGATCTGCAAGTCCAGGTTTAGAAAATATTATGTAATTACTTCCCCAAAGAGGATGTTTATTCCATTAGCATTCATCTCAGGACCCTGCTCAATTCCAGTTCTTCTTAAATTTGGTCTCCTAAGGTTGTAACAGAGTTATTGTATATTTTGATCTGAGTGTTTGTTTTCTTTACTGTCCGAATTGCAAGCCAAGCCATTTTGTCTGCCAACTCTGAGATCCTGTCTTCAGCATAGGCCACTCTGCGAAACCTCCACCTGAACATTTTATTTGATTTATTATGTCTTTCATTTCCAATATTTATGTTTTGTTCTCTTTAAATATCTCTGTCTCCTTATTGAATTTCTTATTAATATTCTGTACTGACTTCCCTAATTCATTCAGCTATTTTTCTGGAATTCACTGATCATTTTTATAACCATTATTTAAAATTCTTTATCTGATATTTCATCTACCTCAGGATGTTTCGGATCAATTGTGGTGAATTATAAACTTTAGGAAGCATTGTGTTACTGTCTCTTTTCATATCTCTTGTATTCCTATATTGGGTTTTATTCATCAGTTGGGATGGATATCTCTCCCACTCTTATGTGTGGGCCTTTTTAGAGCACATTCTTGTCAGAGTGTCCTAGAGTGATATACCTTGAGATCCCCTCATAGATGTGGTATCTACAAACTTTGTGTTAATTCTCTAAGTTCTTGATATAGCTGTGAATGTCTATAAGTGAGACCTAAGGGCCCAGTCTAGCCATTTCTACATAGAGCCTGGTCATTAGTTTCGGGGTTTGTCTCTTCTATTTTTACTATAAAAGTATAGCTGATATATCAGTATCATTAATTTCTGTGTGGAACAAGGTTCATTGTCTTTTGTCTGAGTTTTATTCAACAACAAGGTCCCTGTCCTGCAAACTTGTAGTGTCCTTTTAGGTTCTCAGCACTTCCCAGAAATGGTGGAAACAACAATAGAAGCAACTAATGCAAAAAAAAAAAAAAATACAACATTAAAATAGATACCTGGTTCCTATTACAGCATCTACAACACGAATTATCACATGAACAAGAATGGTGGGGTTAGCCATTGCCAATAGCAAAAAAATATATATAAATAACCATAAGTTAGATCTGGCATTAAAGGAAGCAGCAGGTGTCAACTGTATCATCAACTGCAGCAATAACTAGAACAACATGAATGGTGAAGGCAGGATTATATAATTTGTTCTAAAATATGCTGAAAACATACTTCATTAAGAGAAAAGAAATGCTATAGGAAGGTAGAAGAGAGTTCAAAATATTTGAAATGTGAACAAAAAGAATGTAGAAATATGATATATCAAGAAATTTGTAATGTTTTGAACAACCAACAATAAAAAATTAAAAAAAAAAGAAAATATGTAGCAGGTGATGATTTTAAGGAAGGAGAAAAAAAAATTAAGAAAAAAAAGTAAAAGGAGAGAAAAAATTTGACTATTAAAACAAGAAGAAAGAAGAGTGAAAAACAAGATAAACAAAACTAAAATAAACAAGCCCAAAATGCTGAATCTCAAAGACAAGGCAAGGGGAAATAGCTACATTTAAAAATTCCTAAAATGAGAGAAAAAGGAGCAGACAAGTATATGTATATATGTCCTTGAACCAATCAACACAGCAAGAACAACACAGAGAGAGAAAAAAATTAATGAGCGGGGGATTCTTAATGATTACTGCCAATGTCCAACGGCCCATCTTTCTGTTTTTTCTTGGGCTCTGTACTGAAAGCATGCGAGAGGAAAAGACAGAGAGAAAGGGGCGGGGGGAGAAAACAAAGGCTGGGAGTTGTTAACTTCTTTCTCTTTATATGTTGCTCACTGATCTCCCAGTTGGAATGGTCTAAAACTGAATCTGATTGAAATAACTCTTGGTTTCCCTTCCAATCAGTATAAAGTAGGATGTAATGGGAACCACTGAGGCTTGGAGTTTAGACTGCACAGACCAAATCAATGTTCTCCCAGGGTGGGGCTGCTGAAGTGTTATATGAAGGGAATTCTTTGGACTGGGATTTAGGTTTATTCAGACTTTAGAGGCTTTGTTGGGTGATATCTGCACTGGAAGATTCATTCAATATACCCATAGGGCAAGCTGATGCCAAACTCCCTTGGAAGCCTGGATCTCAGAAATCTCCCCAAGAATTATACTTGTGGGTTGGGGAGCCAATCCTCCTCACACTCTGCTACCCACAAACAGTCTTCCCAGACTCAATTCCAAATGCATTCACACCCACCTATTTAGATTTCCAATCCTCTTCAGCTTGGCATGTGTACTGTCAGACTCAAAGGAAAATTCCCATTCATTTTTCTGACTTGAATATCCCTGTGTACAATCTTCTTTGTTCCATTTCACTGACATTCTGCTAGCTACACCCTAAGCCACATAGTATGCATTTGCCAGGATACCAAGGCAATGATTGCTGTGATCTCCTGGGCTTTGCAACACCTGCAGCATGGTCATCTCAAGACAGCTTCTGCCTCAGCTCTGCCTTTACCAGTTGAGAAATACAGAACACCAGTTCATGGTGCAGCCTATGGATCAGCTAAGTTGAGGCTGCTTTTATGATCTACATGTTTTTCCTTACCAAACCTGTCCATTGGGTTTCTCTCTGTTATCCACCCTATTCTATGACAGACTAGTACTGTTTATGCTACTTCAACTCATGCTGCTACGATGTATTTCCAAGTCTCTAAGACCCTCGACTGTCCAATATTGAATTTTAAAAACAAATGGGACTTACTTAAACTAAAAAGTTTTTTCTCAGCAAGAGAAACAATAAGAGAGGTAAATAGGGAACCTACATCCTGGGATCAAATTTTTACTCCTCACACTTCAGATAGAGCCCTAATATCTAGAATATACAAAGAACTCAAAAAATTAAACAATAAGATAACAAACAACCCTATCAACAAATGGGCCAAGGACCTGAATAGACACTTCTCAGAGGAGGACATACAATCAATCAACAAGTACATGAAAAAATGCTCACCATCTCTAGCAGTCAGAGAAATGCAAATCAAAACCACCCTAAGATACCATCTCACTCCAGTAAGATTGGCAGTCATTATGAAGTCAAACAACAACAAGTGCTGGCGAGGATGTGGGGAAAAGGGTACACTTGTACGTTGCTG
>NW_025999949.1:14176441-14263310 GCF_001458135.2 Marmota marmota marmota
AAAAAAAAAAAAAAAAAAAAAAAAAAAAAAAAAAACTATAACCAATATATCTGCTGATTTCATTAATCAATTCAAGCAGATCCACAGTCCTGAACCTAGACCCTCAGAACCTCTATAGAAAGTAGAAATCTAAGATGAACCCAAGACTCCCAGCTCTTGATGTACACACCTTATGCAAGTCCTTCCCTTTGAGTGAGGTGGGTCACTGGGTATATGATGGGATATTTACTTCTTTGATTAGGTTATGTACATGACAATAGAGGTAGGAGTCACTCTAGTTTTACAATGTGTGACATTGTCAGAAAGACAGTAGAATGAATTAGATGTAACTTTCCTATGTTCTTAAATGAATACACAACCAGTGTAACTCCACATCATGCACAACCACAAAAATGGGAAGTTATACTCCATATATATATGATATGTCAAAATATATTCTACTGCCATGTATAAGTAAAAAGAACTAATGAAAAAAATGTGTGACACTGTTAAAGCTTTCTAGAGAGAGATTTTTGTTTGGCTTTGAACAAGTTAATTGCCATTTTGTGGGAGGGTATATAAGGTAAACAACATAATGCAAACCTCAGATAAACCTTTAAGAGCTTAGGGAGGTCCCCAGCTCACACAGAACAAGAAAATAAAATTCATTCCTACAACCAGAAAGAGAATTCTGCCAACAAACAGTGGCCATGAAAGATGACCTTAAGCCCCAGGTGAGACTGAAAACCTAGTCATACCTTGGTCTATTCTTGGTAAGACTCTGGGTAGAGAACTCAGCTAATTGGGCCTAAACTGCTGACCCAAGAAAGCTGTTTTAAAACACTTTTTTTTCCTGTTCATTTAGGGTAAAATTCATAGTAATTTTTTATAAGTCATAGAAAACTTATATACCATTGGACATAAGTTGAACTCCAAAATTTAGATACAGTAAAACAAACAACAAAAAATACTTAATACTACCATTTCATGATAAAGAAATACTTATTACTGTTTGCTACAAAATATTTGCTGTTGTTTTTAAACAGTAGCAGATTATCTCTACAGTATGCAATTACACTCTCAAAACTAATTTTATTTCATTTTCTTTTTTTTTTTTTTTTGTCAACCACATGTTCAAAACGAAATCCTATGTGAGGGTGTTACAGTTTAGACATGAGGTGTCCTCCAAAAGTTCATGTGAGACACAATGCTAGAAAGTTGAGAGGCGGAATTATTGGGATATGACAGTCTTAACCTAATAATGATTAGATTAGTTCTCTGATAAGGATTAAATGAGTAGTAGCAGTACCATGTACAGTGTGATTGGAGGAAGTAGGTCCCGAGGGCATGTCTTTGGAGTTTATATTCTGTCTTGCTAAACACAGCTCTCTCTCTCTCTCTGCTTCCTAGTGGGCATGTTCTGAGACTCCTTCCTTCACCTCACTCTTCCACCATGACATCCTGCCTTACCTCAGGTCCTAGGAATGAAGTCTGCTATCTATGGACTGAGACCTCTGAAACTATAGCCTCCAAATAAACTATTCTTCCTCTAATTGCTCTTGTCAGGTCTTTGGTTACAATGGAAAAAAAAAAAAAACTGACTAAAACAGAGGGTTAGCTCCAGAGTTGAAGTAATAATTTTCTGTGTTATCTTCCCTTTGAATGTTGACTTCATTTATTACTTTGTTCTCCTTTGCAATTGAAAACCTTTATGGTCCCACTTCTATGTTAGGATTTTTCTGCTGCAGTTTCCCACTGTGGTCAACCATGATATTAATTATTGTCCCTATATCCAATGTGTACATTAAAGAAAAAGCTTAAGGACCCAAAATTTGACAAAAATCTAGGGCAAAACCTAGCTTTAGTACTCTTTAAATCCTCATATTCTTATCTTCTCTCTTGTTTGGTTTGCTTTTGTAATTTATTCTCAACTTTGCAAAACTGATTAACCTATCATGTATCTGTTTATAACATCTGCCCTGTCAAAACTAAAAATTTCAAAAGCTTTATTTTCAAAAAATAAATAATTAACACAAAAGCATTTTTACTCATGGATGTGATAATCTGTGAGCAATTTCAAATTTAATTTATTTTATAATTCAATGCTTAACTATTTTCATTTTAAATTTTCTTTGATTATATAAAAATGTTCAAATATAAAATAGTTTTAATAATGAGAAATTCTCAAGAAATCTTTATTACCTTGAGACTATCATTTTTTAAAAAAGATTCTTCAACTGATAGTATTATCTTGGTGTGTGCTAAAGCTTATTTTTATTGAAAACCTTTCTATATTCCAGGAATAATTGGTCATCTCACTGAAACAAGTATTTGGCATGCACAGTAGCAGACAAATATTGCATAGCTGAAGTAGTTCTAACTCATTCTCTCTAGTGATATGGGCCTGTCACCCACATTGTAAATGGTTGAAATTTTTATTCTCCAAAATAAATACCCAAAACAATACATAAATGACCAGTCAATACGTCTTCAAAAGTGCTTATTCCATATTTTCCTGTCTCTGTGGAAAACAGTAAGCTAAGCCTTATGTGCATGCTGTATATGACAAAAAAAAAATCATAAAATTTTCTATGGTGCCAGGCACAATTGCACAGTGACATATGTCTGTAATCCCAGTGGCTCAGAAGGCTGAGGCAGGAGAATTTTAAGTTCCAAACCAGCCTCAGCAACCTAAGCAAGGCCTTAAGCAACTTAAGGAGACCCTGTCTCAAAATATAAAATGGGCAGGGGAGGTAGCTCAGCGGTTAAGAATCCCTGGATTCAATCCCCAATAAAAAAAAAAAAATCAATAGACAAGATATGTCCACACAAAAACAATTTACTTACATGGAAATACCACTATCACAGTTCTTTTATTGTTTCTTTACTCCTTTTTTACCCCATGGAAAATATTTATGTTCACCCTACATGATACTGGTGGAAATACAAATTTATTAATTCAAATATATTTATTTACTGAGTCTTTTGCAATATGGAGACAAGTATACTCAAAACAGACTAAAACTTTTGCTCTAAAAGACCTTACATCTAATAGGAAAGACCAAACAAGAATTATTAGTACATTAAAGATGAGAATAAACAGGGAAGATGAATACAGCATAATATGGATAATTGTAATTTAAAATAAGGTAGTCAGGAAATCACTAAATAACTCACCGAAGGGGAGGAAAACTTGTAGATAAGATAGTAGTTTCTATAAGTATGAATATAGAGAATTGATCCAAAAGGAACATTCCAGAGTGCCTCACTTTCAAGCTAAAACCTACATCATGACTGAGTGAAGGAGAATGAATGGGCGTGCATAAATGGTCAGATAATTGTCCATGTCTGGAAGACACCAGGTGTGAAGCCCTGAAGTAAGAGAGTGCTGTGCATTTCAAAAATTGAAAAAAGACAGAAGTGAATGGAGCTATATTCTCAATTGAAGAATACTAGAGCATTCTAGTCTACTAGAGGATTGCTAGAGTAGGTGTCCTTCATTTTCTCTGCCTACAGTGTTTTTCCCTATTACTAGTATGAAAACACATGTACCCGCCCACCAAGTCAATAAATATATTTTAAAAACAAAATAATAGTAATGAATATGCCCTTTTTTGGTACTTTCTCATTATATAAGCTTCTATACATTGCAGACTGACCATGATAAAATGATTAGCACTATAGACAAAGTTCCAAATTACACAGCCTAAAGAATAAAAATATGATGTTTGAATATATTTTCCTGTGCTTCACTGAAAAAAAAACAATTTTAGGAATTGATAAAGCAGCTGTATTTGCTACAAAATTAAAAATGCTATATAGTGAATAATATATATCTTAGATATATTATGTGTTCATTTTGAAAGAAGAATATGAATGAAAATGATATTGAACATATTATCAAAATGAGGAAGCTTCCAAGAAATAGAAGAAGTAAAGTCTCTATTAAAACTTTTCGGCAGTATAACTGAAGATTATATTTCTTCAAGTGAATATTATCATATTTTTAAATGCATAAAACTTAGTCTACTTCCTCAAATTTTTATAAGAACTTGCTTTATTAATAAACAGAAATATCTTTATGAGAGGTGTCAGATTGTTGAGGAAGAATTTTTTTGACAAGCCAAAAAATGACTAATTTCTCATTCTGAGTTAAATAAATTGGCAGTTCTTTATTATGCTGTCCTTAGGAAGCATGTTATTAAATGAGTCCACTGTAATTACTTCCAAAACTAAAACAAAAAAAATCAATTTATCAATTCTAAATAGTAGTCATAGCCTTACTTAAATATTACACTTAAAAACTGTTCTTTAAAATGTCATTGTTTGTGTAAGTATGTGTATATGTATGTGTTTCTTTGTTTTACTTTTTAGGAGATAGCTGATTTTATTGTATGAACAGCCTGCCATGGAACAAATGACCTGTTATCACCTTCAGGAAAGGAGTCTGACTCCATGAGGGGCAGCAGTCATAGGAAGTCAACTATGCCATGGCACAAGACTCCAAGAAGTTTATGGCTCACACAGGCAAGCACTGGATGGAACAACACTTCACACAGGCAAAGATACAGAGTAACATGAGTTTGAATAGTAGGCATCAGTACTCCATGGCCAGTGGCTATCATCCTGCAGCCACTGTACAGTCATAGTCTTCATCAACCCTCTCAGGCTGCAAGCAAAAGAAGCTATTCTGTCTCGATAGAAAATGGGTTCAGTAGCAAAATGGCACGTGCACTTAAGCAGAACTAAGCAGCACACATTGAGTTTCAAACTGGGAAAGATATTCCCAGCACAGGCTGTGAGGGCTCAGTATCTCTTGGCAAGCAAGTGTTCCAGGCCTAGAGTTCAGACTTACACAGCTAAGCAGAGGTGGAAAGACTGCATGTGTGTGACTGCCTTTCCCAACACTGGCCATATGGCAAAATCACTTCTTGGCAGGCAGCATTCCAACATGACTCCCAAGACACCTGCCCCCTGGTGTACATGCCCTTGCATAAAGCCCTTCCCTTAAATGAGGTGGAACATGTGACTTGCTTCTAACCTACAGACTGTGAAAATTTGATGTGATTTTTGCAAATGTAATTAAGGCTAATCAGTTGACTTTGAATTCATCTAAAGGGAAAGTCTCCTCATTGGGACTGATGTCAGATTTTCCTGACAGATTCTCCAGCTGGCTTTGAAGAAGCAAACTGCATGTTGTGTTGTGAGAGGACCCTGTGGCAGGAATTTGTGAGTAGTATCTAGGGGTTTGATGTGTTAGTCCTATGGTCACAGGAAACTGCATTCTGCCAAAACCTTTGGGCTTGGAAGAGAACCCTGATCTCTGATGAATAGTATCACTGACTGTACCCTATTGCCATCTTGTGTGGCTTTGAATCTTGCTAAGGATCTTGCTAAGACATGCCTAACCTTCTGACCCAAGGGCCCACAAAATTGGTGTTGTTTCAACCTTTGATTTTGTGGTAATTTGCTACAAGAAAAAATAAAACTTTCTTCAACTGGGATTTAAGCCTTAGACTTCCAGAAATGGAAAAATAAAATGAATGTGTTATTTGCTTTACCCACTTTTAACCCCAAATCCTACGCTTGCCCCCCCATACACATATACATATGTCATCAAAATTCTATTTTTAAGTTTTCTCAGGTTTAGAAGTTTTAGTAGCATTTAATTTTTGTTTTTCTCTTTCAATAATTCCAAGTACTCTGCTTATTAGAAAATAGGGGAATAGAATCATTTAATGAAACAAAATGTTCCTATAAATTCAGGTACCTATGACTTCATTTTTCATTCTAATAACGATTAATTGAGCATTTATTTTTATTAACTGTATAAACATGCAATTAATTAAATTAGCTATATTGGATATAGAAAAGACCAATAAACGGTGAATAAATACTGAATTATTTGTAGGGAGTTTACAAGCAGTTTACAATCATTTTACAATATATAAGCCTTGCAAACAACAAGAAAAGGTTTAAAAAAAAGCATTTTTTTCCGAAGATGATATGTCTCAATGTCATATTGGACTGCCAGGTTTGATATTGCCCTGCCCCATCTCAGAGACATCAGCCTTAGCCAAGCAACACCTGTTCCTCTCAGGATAGGATTCCAGGCTCATAGACCTTTTGATGAAGCTCAAAGATGGCAGCATCAGCCAGACAGTGCCTCTCTTCAGAGTCTGATTTTTAGAACTGTGAAGTCTCTTCTTCTTACTTTTTAAGTTGTTATCCTTATCACTTTTGTTTCCTTACCACTCAGGATGGTAATTTCTTCCTGCGGTTATAATCTCCGCAATGCCTTAGAATTCTTAGGATTTTTACTCATTTTTCTATTGATCTGTAAGTTTCAAACCCTGCAAATCATTTTTTGGGAAACAAATTTTTGTTAGGGTTTTGATTTTTTTAGATCCCTGACCATATTCTAAACCTCATCTTAAAGGCCTTCCCCCTGTTTCTTGATCCTGGCAGGGGTACCTCTTCCCTACTAATGCTCATTAATACCATCTGCTTGGAAGAAAACTGATGCTTTATTGTTTGGTAAATATTTGTTCACATACCCCTTTTCTTAGAGTCGTCTCCTACTTGAGAATTAATGGGAGTCCCTTGGACCTACAGTCTGGACCAACAACTCAGAATGGTCTTTACCTGAAAGATGACCACAGAAGTCACATCTCCCACTGACACCAAGAAAGGTGGGAAGCACTGGGACTTTGTCTGCCAAGGTAAAGGGAAGAAAATCTCCAGATGATTAGCTTCTAATATTAACAAGGCAAAGGGAACAAGTTGTCAGATGATTAGCTTCTAATATTAACAGCAGATCTTTTGGGGCCTCTTATCTGATGATAAAATAAAAATCTTCTCATTTCTCCCACTAGAATAATGCAATGCCCTAATTACTTATTTTTTTTTTAATATGAGAAACTAGGAAGGCAGAAACAAATCATTCACAGTTGATTTAATCCGTAAGTTCATTGGTCTTTTTCTTATTTGAAAAAGAATGCAAAAAAAAAAAAAAAAAAAAAAACTCTGTTAGTGAGGAGGACCTCAATCTTTAATCATTGGGCGCATGTTAGTCCTCTGACAATTTTTTTTTTATGTGTGTGTGTGGTTTGTAGAATGGAGAAGTTGGAGAAAAATAGACCTGTAAATAATTTAAAAATCTATACAATTCTTAATTGTTTTATACCTCCCCCACCAAAGAATTGACTTTTTAAGGTTTCAAGAATATGTCTGTTTGATTCCATTTGAATTGTTGGGGTTTGATGCATGTAAAAATTGTATATTTAAAAAAGCACCCCAAGTGATTTTTATAGTCAAAGTATGGGAAACATGGGAATAAATCAATGAGTTTCTACCTTATGAGAATCATAATAAATTTGTATTTATTTAAGGAAAACTTCCCATGGGCTATGTCCTTAAGATTTTGATTTATTAAATAAAAAATGAAGCCTAGACATCTTTTTTAAGCACCATATTCTGATATGTATTTGAGGCTGCAAACTACTGAATGAGTACACCTGAATTCAGAACTTGGAAACACACCATTGAAAACCTCCTGCCTTCATACCCGTGATAACGCAAAGCACAAAGCACATTCTAGGAAGGAATAAGACAGTCATTACATTCTCTGACATTGCTTATGTGGTAACTGATAACACAGCTCAAGTAAGGATGTTCAGAAAATTTCTCTAGTTTGGTCAGAGATCTATGGTTTCTCTATGCCCTTCATCCTGTGTCCTAAGCCTCAGAAAATCAAGTAAATATTATCACAGCCCAACTGATCTCTGAACTCCTCTATTCCTTCCCTGCAGCCTATAAGACAAGCACTTGTAGAAGAACTCAGATTTAACTAGAGGATTGAAGATACACACTTCTCTCCATTCTGTCAATATCCTGTTCAGGAAAGTTAATAGAGTTAATAGAAAGGAAACTTCTATTCAGGGCAATATGATAGATTCGATAGCATGAAAAGCTGCAGGTTTAAAAAAAATCCAAAAATGCTGAACAAGAAAAACATCTTTTTTGTAAAAATATGATTTTCCAAAAATTAAGAGCAGAACTCTCATAAACACATAAAATGAACTTTCATCAATAATTTATTAACAAACAGTTTGAGGGATGTGGTAAGATGGTAGTAGTTCCAACAATATTTGAGGAAGATGGATTTATATATTCCAAAAAGAAATATATTTTAAAATGTTATAATATTTACTAGTTTTATAAAATTAAAGTAATAAATAGCAATAAATTATATAGTCTGGCATTATCTATTCTACTGAACCGAACAAAATCATTTTTATTGCCATCTGACAAGAATTCTTTTTATTGCATTTGATTTTCTAGAATATAACCTCTACACTTAGCAAGTTGTAAAATGGTTCAAACAATAGTAAATAGAATGCCAGACACATATACACAGCCCTAGAGAAAAAGATAATTACTTCTAGGCAATACTCAGTGCTATAATGAAAAAGGCGCCTAATATAGTCCATTTTACAAATTTACAAGTTTTGGATATTTTTTTCCTTAATAGTGTTTACTTCTTTTGGTCATAAATAATCCTCAAAACTTATGAGAACACAAAAGAATGGTCTTATTATATATCATTTATATAGGTATACCAATAGTTAATTAAGATGTTAAATCTCCTCATACTTGTCAGCAAATGAAGAGACATTTGACATTAAGCAACTGCTAGGCCAGAAAATTTACATGTATCTGGAGATTTTATAAGGAATCTAGTATTATGTTTTCAATAGGATTCATTATTTGCTCTTGTATATAAGGTTAGGCAACCAAGGCCAAAATATATACCTTCATTTCTTGTTGAAGTCCTAACATTTGCATGATTGAAGTTACTTTTCCTGCTGCTTATGTGACTTGAAACCCCATTAGTCATAGAACAGGTCAATTTTCTGTGAAGGCTTTGCAAGTAGTGTTTCCCCATATAAAGTACAACACTTGATCCTTAATGGCAAGTATATTAGACCAAGTTACTTGAGTGGAACAAATTTAACTTTTAGGGCCTTGATTACTTAATTTGCTGCCCAGTTAAATTCTACTAAAAAGGTAGACATATTATAATTATACCAATGTGAATAAACATTGCCAAGAAAATTAAGAATTCTCAGTAAAATATTAATTTTTGAATTTTGAGTCATCAATAAAAGTCATATAATATTTAAATGCTTTATTTCAGTTTGAAAAAGCAATGGCAGAATTTATAGAAAGTTAAGAAAGATAAGTCACATGCCCATTTACTCTTTGGAAAATAGATTAAAACAATATCAAAGATCTTTTCAAATTATTAACTTCAGTTATAGTTCTCTAAACAATTTATAAAGTGCCATGAAATTAGTTTCTTGTTGTTGTTGTTGTTGTTGATGATGATGATTCTTTGGTCATCACTTACTTTTGAATCTTTCTATATTTCAACTGAGAAGTTTCTTGGAAACCATGAACCAGTCCCTTAGTACAAACTGATAGTTTTCACTGAGGTGTCAACACACAAGTATTACCAAAAACTATTATTTAAATTATCAATTATTAATAGTTCTTTCTCAATTTTATTCTGAAGACCCAATTTCTACCTTGTAAAGTGTAGCAGAGTTTTCAGGTGAAAATCAGAGGAAGGAAGAACTTCTACCTTGATAAGAAGTTCCTATCTAAAAAGACTTTTCTTTTTAGTGATAGTCTTGACATATCTTCTTAATGAATTTGAGTTTACAAACAGAGAAACAAATAATATAAACAATTATAATAACAAAAAATTCCTTTCTTGTTTTATTCAAAAGAGAATAGATTTCTATTTCTAATAACAGAAATCACCAAGTTGTCAGATCACAAACCAAATTTCTAATCATTGTTGCCACTAGTGGTGCAAAGGTCAAAAAAAAACATGACACAGAATAAAACTTGACCAAGAACTACAGACAAAAACACAAAACTCATAAACTATTAGTCTTCATTGGAAGTCACCCAAGTAACCAAGAATGTTTATGGTTCAATAGTATATGAAGTCTTCTGGTACTTCTTGAACACCATGTTGAATTCCTTTGGCCTATTTGTCATTTGAGGCATTTTTGGCAGAAAGCTCTAAACATTTGCAATATAATATTTAAAATGCTGAAAACACAACACTGAAATGCATAAAATTAACACATTTCAAACAGTTATTTAATAACTCATTAATGCCAGGTGTGATTGTACATGCTTGTAATACCAGTTACTTGGGAGGCTGAGGCAGGAGCAACTCAAGATCAAGGCCAGCCTCAGCAACTTAGGGAGGGCCTAAGCAATTTAAAGAGATACTGTCTCAAAAAAAAAAAAAATTAAGAAGGGCCATCCCATGGGTTTACACCCAGACCCACAACAAACAAACAAAAACATGATTAACAAGGAATCCTATAAGATTTCAAAACTAATTTAAAGGCATTTGTAAGCAAAGATTTATATATTCCAATAGGAAATTTGTTTTTTTTAAATGGTATTTTAAGGTTGCTAAATTAGAGATAAAACTTGTAAATATTATTTGATAATGTTTGATGTTAACTTTTTAACAGCAGCAGTCATTTTCATGGGTCTGAAATAAGAGATTTTGCATTGTAATAAATCTTCATTAGTTAACCTATAGTCATGTAGAATTGCAAAATTCCTAATGAATAGCAAAATAAATTAGCTACATAAACCTAGAGAATCAGATATCCTAAGTTCTATACTGAGCAAATCTGTAATAAAACTTTTTGACTATTTCCAATATTTTGATCATTTTTCTTATCATCTTAAATCCATACTTGAGTTTTTCACATCGTAACTGAAAATCTCCAGTGTTCACCAGTTCCAAAATAGTACAGATGATATCTTAGTTTGCTGAGGCTGTCATAAGAAGACACCATAGAGTGGATGACTTAACAGAAACTTATTTTTTCACAATTCTGTAATCTAAAAGTCCAAGATCAACATGTCAGCCCAGTTGGTCTCCTCAGGTCTCTTCCCTTGCCTTGCCTTACCTTCTCTCTGCGTATCTTTTAATCTGTGCTTAAGCATGCCAAGTGTCTCTTCTCTCAAGGATGTCAGCCATAATGGATTAGGGCCCTATATTTTTTCCTTCATTGAAACTTGATTACAATTTTAAAGCTCTATTTATGAATACAGTAACATTGGAATAAAGGTTCTAACATATGAATTCTGGGGGGACACAATTAAATTCATAACAGGTGGAGTTAAAATTGATCACTTGATTTGATAGCATTTAACTGTCATAACATCAGAGTGGTTTCTTTTTAAGTTTCCTGGAGAAAAAAAAAATTCAAGGCTAGGAATCCAAACAAGATGGATAGCTGTAATTGAGAATACTGCATATATCCAATGTTCTCAAGCTTTTCCCTGGGGAAAAAAAATGGAACACCAAAACGGGTAGGGGGTGGGGGTGGAATCAAAGACAAAATTGAAATTGGCAAAAAAGAGACAGTAAAACTAGGGCCTAGTGGGGTTGGGAGGCAGCTCCAAAGGGGTAGCAGGATAATCTAGAGTTCAAAGCCAGCCTCAGCAAAAGACAGGCTGCTAAGCAACTCAAGAACTACAGACAAAATAAATAAAATACAAAATAAAATACAAAATAGGGCTTGTGATGTGGCTCAGTGGTCCAGTGCCCCTGAGTTCAATCCCCGGTATCCCTACCCTCGGTAAATAAATAAATAAATAAATAAATAAATAAATAAATAAATAAAATGACACAGTAAAACTTTATTTGAGACTGAATTATCTTTTCACTCAAACACAGCCTTACTTTCACAGGGTTCACTATTCATATTTTCATCAGTACAGTTCAGGGAATACTAACCTAATGAAGAGGTCTCAGTTTGGGCATCCCATTGGATATAAAGTCAAAACAAAACCTCTCTGGACAGAAATACTCTTAACCCAAATAAATTTTTAATCATATAAACATAAACTGATATCTTCAAACTTCACTCTTAACCCAAATAAATCATTAATCATAAAAACTGATATCTTCAAACTTGAAAGCACAATAGCAATCATTAGAAATACAAACAGCAAAAGTTATAAATTATATAGAAAGACTTCCAGCTATAATTATCAAACTTAAAGTATAATGCAAACTTTAAATTATATTTAAGGAGGAAAAGACATACTCAAAAAGTTAGAAGGAAATAAAATAGTACTTTGAAGAATCTTAAAGACTATATGTATATATATATGTACATTCATATATATACACATATATATTCATTTCTAGTAATAAACAGTATAATATTGAAATTAGAAAATCAATAGATCAGTTTTAAATAAGTATCATTATAGATAGACATGGATATAGAAGGAAAGTTCATACTTATAAAAGAGATCTGGAGACGCTTCTTGTGCTCTGACTCCGGCAGTCTGTGTGAGCTCATTTGTGATCCGCGTCCTGCGCATACACCTTACAAGTGACAGAGCCATAGGTCTGACCTCCCATTCCAGCATACAAGTTAAATGGATTGCAGCAGTTACCATTGCTGCCGGGACGGCTGCAATTGGTTACTTAGCTTACAAGAGATTCTATGTCAAAGATCATAGCAACAAAGCAATGGTAAACCTTCACATCCAGAAAGACAATCCCAAGATAGTACATGCTTTTGACATGGAGGATCTGGGAGATAAAGCTGTGTTCTGCCATTGCTGGAGGTCCAAAAAGTTTCCATTCTGTGATGGTTCTCACAGAAAACATAACGAAGAGACTGGAGACAACGTGGGACCTCTGATTGTCAAGAAAAAAGAAAGTTAAACGGACAGTTTTGATGCTGCAGACCAACTTGTCATATTACCTGATTATTTAATTAAAATGACTACCACTTCTGTCTAATTTACCTCCCCTGGGTTCTAGATGTGTGGTATATCGCAAACCTCACCTTTCACATTCATGGCATTTGCCTTACTTGTTGAAACATCGTGGTGCACATTTGTTTAAACAAAAAAGGAAAACTAACCTTATGGCCTGTGGGTTATTTTGGTCTTATAAGGATCCGTTTCTTTAAATTTAAAATAATGGTATTAGACTATAGTTGTATCTTGAGGTTGATGTATTAATTTTTTCTCAAAATCATGTATATGTAGATTGTACTTGGAAGTTTCAAAGAAAATTTTATCGCCTTTTCATATTGCTTATTTGACCTAGAAAGTGAAAAGGGTGTGATTAAGCTACATTAATTTCATAGTATAGTCTTAAGAAAAACCTGTTATAACCTTGATTTTCTTCTTGACAGTGCAATAACACTAAGAAAATACAGCTTCTGCGTTTTCAACGTTTTCAATCAAAATGAACTATGAATGTCACTCTACTTAATTATAAGTTGACCAGGTCAGTAAAAAGGGGCAGAAACTTCAAAAAAAAAAAAAAAAAGATCTGAAAAAATTAGCCCAGTGAAGTCTACAGAATAAAAAAAATGAAAAATGATTGAGACAGAAAAATGTGGAAGATATAATAAAATTAATATTCATCTCCACTAGAATGCTAAAGAAAAGGGGTAAACAATAACTCCAGAAGACATAGCAACTAAGAATTTCTATAATTGTTGTAACGTGTATTCAAATTTGATAAGCACAATAAATCCTGAACAAAATAATTTTTAAAAATTCAGATCTGGATGCATGAGTCTAAAATGAGAACACCAAAGACAACTAAATGAAAACAGCTGGGGAGAAAAGACAGATTACTTACAAAGCAATCCCAATTAGACTGTCAGCAGGTTCCCAAATGTAAGGACACATGCTAGAAAACCATGACATAGTATCCTCAAAGCTGGAAGGAAATAACTGTCAGAATCAATTTATGCTTCCTAGAAAATATCTCATTCAAGTGTGGGAAACTATAAAGCTTTTACTGTTGATGAGCATCAAAGATATAAAATGTAGAAAACTCATTCTTTGAAATAGGATATTTTATAATATTACAAAATGATTTTACTAAGAAAACTTACTCTTTAAAAATCACAAGATTAGAGAAACTTTGTTCTTTGAAAATATACCAGGAACTAAACCAGAAAAAAGAAAAAAAAAAAAAAAAAACAGCTTTGAACTGGAGAAGAATGAAATGGTAAAATTATTGAAGCAGTCTTGATTTGGGCATAGGAACCAATTAGCATCTTGACTTGCTTCTGTTGGAAGATCTCAAACCTGTTCTTACTCAGTATGCATAAGACCTGCATAAAGTTAGTCACAAAAAACGGCATCTTAATGCAGGTCTCTGCCGGGAACATTTCATAAATTCAATTCAGCCTCTCACAAGTGATCCATTTGTTTTATCAACAATTACTACATCAAATTATATAGATTTCCAGATAAATAGCCAAGCAATGGTAATATCAACAAATCTGTGATACAGACTTTGCTGTGCAGCAGCACTCTCTGTATGAAAAAAGTGTTCCATATTTGCACTGTCAAAGACAGTAGCCACTAGCCACATGTCACAAGGAATGCAACTTTAGACTTTATTTAACTTTAATTATTTTAAATTTTAATACCCACATGTGACCAGTGGTTGCTATATAAGATAGCTATACACTGTTTTATAGAAGAAAAATATTTCCAAAATGAAAATGTGAAATAAAGAGGAAGACCCTAAATATGTTTAATTAAATCTTTGGTTGCATGTTATCAAAAATATTAATATGGATGCTAAAAATGGTAGGCAAAATGACAGAAAATAATAACAAAAATTGAGTCGAGTTCAAATGGCTAATGCTCAGAGACTCATAAATATTTTGAAATAGAGATACTGGTTAAATTTATATTTTGTCAATGCATACATTCTCTCTCCCCACTGGCACCCCAGCATGCATTAATACTTCTGTATTTCCAAGGAATAGAAGAAAAATGGAAAAACATCAGCATCAACCAAGTCAAATACGACAAATGTGGGTGAAAAATAAGCTCAGATTTCAAAATTCCATTCCTCTTTATTTTGCAAAAGATAATTTATTACAATGCAAAAAATATCCCCTTTGGATTTCTCTAAACAAAATTTGAACCAAATTGCCTTTTATCCTATTTTCCTCTTCTCTCTAACAATGAATGAACACAATTGATCCTCTCAAAGTCTTTCCTCTGATCTTTATAAATATGTATATATGTGTATGTACACACACACACACACGCACATTTATTTAATTGCAATATCAGGATTAAACTCAAAACTTCTCACATGCTAGGCAAGATTTTTGCCACTGAGTTACACCCCAACCCCTCTCTGATCTTAATCTTTCATTCAGGTAAATCTGAAAATTCAATTGTCCTTTTAAGTTAAATTCATTTAAAATAGGGAAAGTCTCTTAGAGTTGGTTTAAAATCTAAGTCTAAATTGAGATCCATTGTTAATTCTTTCCACCGATTAGATACAGCATACATAAATAAAAAGAATGACTTAAAGTAAGTTTAAAAACATACAGTCTAGGACTGTGGAATTTATATCTGTTGGTTTGCATGTTGTTAGGAATTTCAGATTATAAATAGGGGGTGGGGGTTGAAAAAGCTGATAGAATAAATGCTGAGGGTGACCTGCAAGACTCTGTGGGCAAATTCTGTAGGGTATCAGAGATATTTAGAAAAACTATGGGGTTTTGAAAAAAATGTTTTGAAGTCTTTCCTTGCGATTTCATTACACCCAAATCCAGTCCTAAAGCAAAGAGAAGATTAATCCTTTGCAAACATTATAAAGAATTCTTCAATGCTTTTAGGTAAGATTCAAAAGTAGTTCTCAACTCTGATGTGGCCATGACTTTATTCTCACTTTGTGTGAATGGCCTTAACCAGAAATAGGGTATTCAATAGAGCAGCAAGGAGAACCCATTGCTAAAAACAGAATACTTTGCTGGATTATGAATGGGTCTTAAAATAGAAACAGAATATGATCCAAAATAAACTGATGGCTTTAGAGATAAAGTATATTATGTACTCCTGTTCAGGTAAAAGTTATCAGTGGAGGAAAACTCTTGAAGATATCTATAGAGATTGTCGGGAAACCAAATTGAAAAAAAAAATTGTCTTCATTAGTTATAAAAGGGACGTGGGGAGAAATGGAAAAAAGTAAGTAGATAATAAGATTTTCCAACAAAAGGAGGGGGGGAGTACTCAATTTTTTCAATTGACTCTTCAAAACTTTGCAAACTTTTTTGACCCAAATTTGTTTTTCAGTACTTACCTGAAGCCTTTGATCCATCATATAACTTTTCCAAAATTGCCTATGTAACAATAATTATAATTTTGGTGTTTTCTGATATTTTAACCCATGATAGTCACCCTCAAACTTTTTACAAAGTTTCTTTGTGAAATCTGCTAATGTAGATGGAGTGTACTAGAACCTGCCTGAAGCATCTTATAGAGCTGATTGTGCATAGACACATTCCACATTCAGTGACATCATGTTACTAAAATGAAATTGAGTATGATGCCATGGAAAGGAGCACTTTTGGGTTTTAAACATAGATGACCATACAAATGAAATGCCAAATCATGCCTACCTAAGGCATCTTCCTTCTGGACTCTCATATACATAATCCAGTCATAAATAATATTAGATTCATAAGAATAATAATTTAATATTAATTCTTAATAATAATTTTGACTTACTGGTATCCTTGGGTACAAATCAAACCTAAGTTTAAGATCTTCAGGAAGTACAAAATTATATTTTATTAATATGTATAGAATTCATGGGCCTCAAACCATTATGTTTTGTTTACTTCATTCTACATTCCACCCAAACTGCACATCATTTTAGAATTAGAAGTAAAAGAATCACTCAAGCCAATATATGAAAGCCTCATAGAAAAAGTACTAATCATATTTTGTTCCAGACATTGTAATAAACTAATCATCTTGTCAAGAAAACCAATTGAAAAGATGTAGATTTATTCATATCTTCAGAGATGCAAATAATAATTTTCTACTTTCTATGGTTTTAAACACAAGTATAATTTTATTTTGGGAGCTGTATCTTACAGTTGTAGATCTGTGCTCTCCTCTCTCTAGTGTCCTTCAAGACTGATATTGCCAATACTTTTATACCTATTCAAGAACATCAGCAATGAATCTAGATAACCACAGTTTACCTCAGCATTTTACAGAAGCAACTCTCTTAATTATAACAATCCTTAAATAGGATTTGAATAACCTCAAATTTCCCTAGGATGTTTCTTTTTCCAATGTGATGATTCTAATCACTTTTTACAATGTTCTAAAGGTGAGATGAGTGATAAAATGGCTTTTGTCTACTTAATGGTTTAGTCTAACACAAATTATAAGACAAACATTATTTTAATTAAAAAGTTAAGATTGCCAGAACATAGTGTATTGCGTAAGACTTGATTTATCCCAAGAAGGTGAATCTCACTTCCAATACAACGTAGCCATTGAAAACTTCCCCAGTTCAGGTACTAAGAAATAATTAAACTTTCCTACAGTTCCATTTGCATATCCACTAATGGATATCAACATTTTCTGAAACAATCACATCTCCATATGATTCAATAATGTCTTAGTAAGGCAACCCTTTACTTGGAACCTAAATGTGGGCAGTCACTTTGTGATTTGACATTACCTATTCAACAACCTGAGATATAGGTACAGTCATTGATTAGATCAATTGATAGATAGATATAAAGTGTTTCTTTTAGGAAAGAGAACTTCTCTTATTGGTATATTCAGAAAACAGCAATATACATTTAGCCATGTTTGGCAGCATATTCTTTAGCCTTTGCTTTTCCAGCTTGACAATGACAGCCACAAATTTTGGACCTAAGACATTGCCTCCCCAGTGAAAGCAGATCTGGGCAGATCTTCCTTGTATTTGGTTCTGACTAAATATCATGGATATAATCAGAAATTGTGGTTTAATGATAGTCTTTCTTTTCACCTAAGGGCAAATTCTACCCACCTTATGTCAAAGTGATAACAACTACAGTTAAGGGCAAATGCAAAACCAATTTGGTTTTAAGTTCTCCCTTGACAATCTCTTAAACTGTGCAACCTTCACTGATCATTGAAAATACAAAAAGCTTACTAGGCAAATAGATTTACAACTTATGATTTTTTTTTACTTTCTTGAAACATATTTTTATATGACATTTAGAACTTTAAACTTGTTGTCCTTCTACTGGAAGAGGAAGAAATGAATGTATCACTTTCTTACCTCTGTTATAGAATTATCTATGGCAGACTTTTCAAAACCTGTGTGGAAATTTCATGATTATTATTCTTTGTTGATAGTCTATATCTTAAAACATATACAGAAGTTATACACTGGATCTACCATTATATATCCTGGATTTTTTCTCTAAATAATGCCTTTGAGACAGGCAAAATCAAACTGGATGATGGGTGAAATATTGCGTGCAATCAGAAGAGCTAGCAAGTAAACAAAAGAGAAGTATAAGTTGTATATTATGTATAATTGATAAAATGTATGCTTTCAGGGTGGTTTTAATTTTAGAATGATTCAGAAAATTTAGTGGTCTTGATCTCGGTAAACACGCCACCAAAAAAATAAAATATTCAATAGATTAAATAACTATTAATGTTTCCTGAAGACTTGTCTATTATAATGATACATATCATACCAAAAAAAAAGATAACAAGGAGAGTAAAAAAAATATTACCCTAACTGATAATGTTGTCATATAGGAAATCATAACAGGGCTTAAAGACCAAACATTTGGAAAGTACAGAGAAACAATTTTGAAATGACAGAGATTGGTTCCAGATACAGGGGAAAATACATACTAGAAAAACATTTCATTACAGAGCTCACAAGAGGATGACCACAAAGGAAACCATATAAAGTTACATGGAATTAATATTGCTATGAAAAATTGGTTAATACTGAATGAAGTAATGAGAGAATTCTGGGATAGTTTCTGTGTATGTTTCACTAGTTACCAGTGTAATCCTGGTAAAAATGTAAGGATAGGACATGAAAAAGTAATCAAATATTATGATCCCTCATTGTTTTCAAATAGTTTTAAACTTTACTCTCATTTCCATAATGGTTTTTGAAAATGAGCTACTCACCGAGTACTTACTCACAGAATGGACTGAGGCTTTGCCTTGGCAGAGATTACATACATGATGATAGCAGAAAGTGTTCCATGTGTTGTTTTGAACTTTTGAGAATTCCAACCCACTTAGTGATGATGATGCACATTTTACTGATACTGTAATGAAACTGCTTTGCAAACTTTGCCATTTACTTAGAAATTTATCTGCCATATCATCTCCAATCTTCAGAAAAGGTAAAAAGAACAAATGGAATCCTAAAACTAAAATTAATGAAGCTCTGTAAGTTATTTGAAATTCCATTACTTAGGGTATAATTCACTAGTGTTGATTTTCACCAACTTTTTACTTAGTGAGATAGGTACAGACCAAATTTTTGATCTATCAATATCTTTCCATGTTTAGAGACTTCCCTGTTGCAGACAGATATAGATAAACATTGCAAGTGAGCTGTCTAATACACTGTCTTATCAACAAAGTAGGATTAGTCTCCTCAATATCCTTCTAAACAACATTTTCTATTCAGAAAAATAACTTTAAAACTTCAATCAAAATAATTTTCAAAGGTGCTATTTACAGCTAGTGATTTAGTGTGTGTGTGTGTGTGTGTGTGTGTGTATATATATATATATATATATATGTATATGTATATATTCAATTTCACTGATGGATTTGTCTTCAGTTTGGGTTAGGTGGCATCTAACTTTTTTGAAGCCAGTTACTCTCCTTCCCTCTCCTCCCCTCCCCAGTTCCTTCCTCTCCTCTTTTCTCTCTCTTCTCCCCCACCTGTCTCTCTCCTTCTCCATCTCCATTTTGCCAGTCCTGAGGATTGAAACTGGGGCCTCAAACTAGGCCAGCACTGTCCCACTGAACTACATCCCCAGCCACAGTGTCAGTATCTTAAAATTCATCAGTCACTTTCCTGAATCATTGGATTCAACTACTGAGCATTTTTTTCAAATGACAAACACCCCAACAGGTTAGGCAGTTAAAAGCCTAAAATACTCCATTATATCACACTAGTAAATGGATTATCAACTGCTGCTTGACGTATTGACTCAAAAATATGATGGCTTACCACAAAATAATTATTTATTATATCAAAATCCCAATGAAATTTCCTTATAGAAATAGAAAAAGCAATCATAAAACTCATCTGGAAAATTAAGATAACCAGAATAGCCAAAGCAATCCTTACCAAGAAGAGTGAAGCAGGTGGCATCACAATACCAGACCTTAAACTATACTACAGAGCAATAGTAACAAAAACTGCATTCATTGGCACCAAAATAGACTTTTAGACCAATGGTACAGAATAGAAGGCAGCAAGAAAAACCCATAAATATAGTTATCTCATACGAGACAAAAATGCCATAAACATACATTGGAGAAAAGATAACCTCTTTAACAAATGGTGCTGGAAAAACTGGAAATCCATATGCAATTCATATGGCTTAGCTTGGTGTCCTGATTCAGAGACTCCAATCAAGCTAAAAGACACTGGCTAGGATTGGTGTTATCCAAAGACTTCACTAGAGCTGGGGCTCCATTCTGATGGCTGATTTGTGTGGCTGTTGACCTTAGGCCTGAGTTCTTTGCTGCATGTTGTTTGGAGGCCTCATTCATACCTCATGGGTCTTCCCAAAGTTCTGATGGAATAGCAACATTCTCCTAAAACAAGTTATCCAAGTGGGTGAGCCAGAAAGGAGGTTCAGGACCTTTTACCACATAGTCTATGAGACAAACAATTTCACTTTCACCATAACCTTGTAAATCTAAGTGAGTTAACTCCACACTCCCAGGAAGAGAGATTAAACTCTGCCTCTGAAGGGAGGAGTACCAAAGAATTTGTGAACACTTTTAAAACCATCATTCTTTGGATGGGAGATGAGAAAAAAAAAAAAAAACCCAGCAACATTTTGTAGGTGCTAGTTTTTATAACTAACTTTTTGAAATAAAATTGTACAGCAACAATGAATCAGTGGCTGCTCACTTGGAAGGTGTCTCAGTTTTACAGACCTTGCAATGAAGGTACCTCACTTAAGTTTCTCCTTATGGCTTTGGATCTATTTGGTGATATCAGCACTCTTTGTTAAAATCATTAAAATTATACAATATTATATGAAAATTTTACTAGAGTATCTTGGCAAAAAAAGCAGATACCTATTTTATATATAAATATACATAAATGTATAAATGCATAAATTTATAAAATTATATATATATACATACATACAACAACAACAACTAGAATTGAATTTGTGGCACAAAATTCTCTTTGAATCTTCCTGCAAAATAGAAAAGAATCTTGTTTTTGTTATTATCATTTTATCGTGATAAGAGCAGATTACCAACCTAATGAATTTTTACGTGTTTCAACACATTAATATTGTTTATAGGCATAATGTAATGGGTACATCTTTGGATTTTATTAGCTTATTTATCTTGCTTGAGTATAATTTGTGCCTGTTAACTATGAACTCCCCATTTTTCCTTTTATTCCAACCCTGAAACCATGATCACAGTCTTCAATTCTATGAATTTTTCTATTTTAGGTAGCTCTTAAAAATAAATTTGTCTTTCTGTGTTTACTTATTTTGCTTATTGCAATATCTTTATAGCCCATACAGAATATTGCATATTGTAGAATTTTCTTTCTTTTTAAGGCTGTATTGTATTCCATGTTATGTGTAGTCACAATTTCTTTATTTACTCATTTGTTGATAGGCATTTAGGTTGTTTTCACAACTTAGTTATAGTAAATAGTGCTGCATTGAACATAGGAGTGGTAAAATGTCTTTGGAGTCCCAATTTAAATTCTTTGAATAAAAACTCAGATATGAGATACCTAGATCATATGGTATTTCTTTTAATGTTTGAGCAATCTCCAGATATTTTCCACTGTGAGCACACCATTTTGTATTCCCAACAGTATATGTTTCCAGTTTCTCCATATACTCACAAATGCTTGTATTTTTCTATCACAGCAGTCCTGAAAGCTGTGAGGTAATACTTCATCTGCAATCTCCTAAAAATTAGTAACATTGAACATTTTTCACATACCTGTTGGCTTTTTTCTCTTCTTTCATAGAATGTCTATTCCACTCTTTAGCCCATTATTTTTAATTTGGTTACTATGATTTTTGTTTGGCTTTTTTATTGAGTTGTAGAAGTTACCTTTTCACTGTTGATTGTTTCCTTCATTGTATCCAAGCTTTTCAGTCTATTTAATGCCACTCATTTGTTTTGGGTTTTGTTGCTTGTACTTTTGGTGTCACATCTATAAAACCATTGCTAAGACCAATGTAATAAAATGTTTATCCTATATTTTCTTTTAAAAATTTTTATCTATATCTATATTCTATAAATATATATAAATTATATATATTTATAGAATATAGATATAGATATAGAATAAATGGAGGTTGGATCCAGAGGCACGATATCACCCTTTTTTAGAGACAGTCTCACTAATTTGCTCAGGCTGGCCTTGAACTTGTGATCCTCCTGTTTCAGTATCCTAAGTGGCTGGGATTGCACTATATCTAGCTCCTGTGTTTTCTTCTAGAACTTTTATAGTTCCATGCCTATGGTCTGGTCAAGATTTCAATCAAGTTTAACTTAGTTTTTGTGTATAGTATGAAAAAAGGCTCCAGTTTCATTCTTTTGCTTAAGGATATTCAGTTTCCCTAAAAATCCTTTGTTGAAGAATTGTGTATTTTTGGTAACCTTGTTGAAGATCAGTTGATCATATATGCATGGAATAGTTTATGGGCTCTCTAGTAGTCTATAAGTTTGTCTTTGTGCCAGTATCATACTGCTTTAATTACTGTAGTTTTGTGATATGTTTTGAAATCAGGGAGTGTGAGATCTCTACCTTTATTCTTTTTACTTAAGGTTGTTCTGATTTTTTTCAGGGTCTTTTGTGGTTTGATATATATTTTATGTTACTTGTCAATTTCTAAGATAAATGCTATTGACATTTTGAAAAAGATTGCCTTGAATATGTAGATTGCTTGGAGTGACATGAACATTTCAATGATATTAAGTATTCCAGTTAGTAAATGTGAGATGTCTTCCCAATTTATGTCCTAAATTATCATCAGTGTTTTTGTAGTTTTCAGTATACACGTATTTCACCTACTTAACTAGCTTAATTAAGCTTATTTTTAGGTGTTCTGTTATTTTGATGCTATTGTAAATGGTAAGATTTTTGCCAATGTCCTTTTCAGATAGTTTGTCATTACTGTATAGAAATACAAGGAATTTTTGCATGTTAGTTTTTTACCTTGTAATTGTAGCAAATTTATTTGTTAGTAGTAATAGGTCTTCATATTTTTAGAGTCTTCAGGGTTTTCTATATTTAAAATTATGTCATTTGCAAACAGAAATGCCTTTACTTCCTTCTTTCCTATTTGGATGTATTTTATTTATTTTTCTTTTCTTTTCTTTTTTCTTTTTATTTATTTATTTTTAACCTAACTGCTTTAACTAGGTCTTCTAGTAATGGTGAGTAGAAGTGGAGAGAGTTAGCATCCTTATATTTATTCCTGATCCTATAAGAAAGACTTTCAGTTTACTATTAAGTATAGTATTATTTCTGAGTCTGTCATATGTGACATTTATTATGTGAATTTGTTTCCTTTATTCCAGTTCTTATGATGAAAAATTTTTAACTTGTATCCAATGCTTTTTCTGCATTTATTAAGATGATCGTGTGATTTTTTTTTCACTTATTATGTTCATGTGGCATATCACATTAATTGCTCTTTCTATATTGAAACATTCCAATATACCAGGGTAAATCCTAATTCCTTAGAGTATGATCCTTTTAATGCCCGTGCATTCATTTTGCTGGTATTATACAGAGGGTTTTTGCATCTATATTCATCAAGAATATTGACTTGTAATTTTTTTGTATATTTTTTTGAGTTTTTCATCAGGATAATGCTGGCTTCATAAAATATGTTTGGAAGCATTTTCTCCTTTTCAATATTCAGAATCTTGAGATTCATTGGTTTAATTTCTTATGTGTTTGTATAATTCAGCAGTGAATCTACCAGGTTGTTGGGAAGTTTTAGTGTACTGATTCAGTCACCTTCTACCTATCTCTCTGTTCAGATTTTCTATTTCCTAATTATTTAATATTTGCAGGTTATATATTTCTAGGAATTTATTTACTATTAGGTTATTCAACTTGTTGGCATATATTTTATTTTAGCAGTCTCTTATGATTTTGTATATTTCTGTGACTTTTTGTATTTGTATTGTTTATTCATTTCTGATTTTATTTATTCAAGTCTTTCTTTTTTCTGAGTTTAGGTAAAGATTTTTCAGTTTTGTTTAGCTTTTAAAAAAACTTAGTTTTCTTGATTTTTTTCTATTTTTTTAATATTCTCTGTTCTGTATATTTCTGCACCAATATTTATTATTTTCTTTTGTGACTGTTAAATTTAATTTGTTCTTTTTTATGTTCACTATTCTTTTTTGATTTAGACACTTATGATTGTAAGTTTTCTTCTTTGATAATGGTTTTGCTGCATCCGATGAATTTTGTTGTGTTATTTTTTGTTTCCCTAAACATATTTTCTAATATCCTTTTTGAATTATTATGTTGCAGAATGGTTGATCAAGAATGTGTTGTCTTTTTTTCACATATTTGTGAATTTTTCTTTTGATATTGATAATTTCATACCATATTTGGTATGATTTACATTTTCTTAAATTTTGTTAATATTTATTTTGTGAGAAAATTGTGAATTCTGCTACTGTATGCTAGAATATTCTATATATGTTTGTTAGTTGCATGCGATCTATAATGTTATTGATTTTTGTTGTCTCCCTATTTATCTTCTGCCTGTTTATTCTACCAATTATTGAAAATAAGATACTAAATTCTCCTACTATTACTGCATTGCTATTATTTCTTCCAACAGTTTCAATGGTTAACATTCATATGTAGGTACTCAGATATGGAGTGTATAGGTATTCACGATTGTTATATTTTTCCAATTGATTATTCATTTTTGTTATAAAATGTCCTTCTTTATCTCCATGAAGATTTTGAATTAAAGGCCATCTGGTCATATATGAGGATAGTCATCATCTTTAGATTACTATTTTCATGATTTTTTTTTTCCTATTCTTTCACTATGATACTATGAATATCCTTAAATCTAAAGTGAGTTTCTATATAAGTAACATGTTGTTGGGGCTCGTTTCCTTTCTTTCTCACTCATTCAGTTGCTCTATGTTTTTTCATTGGGAAATTTAATACATTTCTACTTAGAATCATAAATGATAATTATTGAAAGTTTGTTCTTTATGCTTTAGTAATTGTTTTCTATTAGTCTTTCAGTTGTTTTGTCTGTTATTTCCTCTCTTCATGTCTTCCTTTGTGTTTTGGTGATTTATTTTTGTATTGATATGTTTCAATTCCTTTTTTCTTTTCTTTTGTGTACCTTCTGTGTTTGTGAGCACACATGTGAAAGATTACCTTAGGACTTACATCAAAATCCTTATAGTAAACATACTCTATTTCAAGCTGATAGGAACTTAATTCCACAACTGAATTTCTTCTGTACACATTTACTTTATGTCACAATTCATATCTACTTACATTGTCTATCATTCAATATATTTTGTTAATCATTTCAAGTACTTTTGTCTTTTAATCTTTATAATTCTAATAAAAGTCATTTAGGCACTACTGCTACATAAATAACAATATTGATCTATATACTTAACATAGCAATGAACTTCATGCCTTCATGTACTCTCTGCTGTTTAGCATAAGTTGTTTCAAGTTGACACACCCTCTCAATCATTTCATAAAAGGCCATTTCACTGGTGATGATTTCCCTCTGCTTTTTCGGTGTCTGGAAGAATCCTTATTTCTCCTTCTGAACAGTTTTTCTGGATATAGTATTTATAGTTAATAGTTACTTTCTGTCAAAATTTTCAATATGTCATCCACTCTCTTTTGGCCTGCAAAATTCCTGCTGAAATATATGAAAATATTCTTATTTCTCTGATTGTTCCCTCAGGTATGAAAAGTCAGGTTTTTTTCCCCTAATTTCATATTTCTTTCTTTGACTCTTGACAATTTGATCATAATGTATCTTGGAGTGAATTTATTTTCTTTGGTTCATCTATTTGGTGTTTTTTGAGATTCTTGAATATGTCTATTTTTTTTCCCTCATTTAGGATGATTTCACCCTTTATTCTTATCTGCCTTTCTTATACTTCTGAAACTTCCACAATGTGTATATTTGTGCATTAAAGGAAATTCTATCATTCAAATTGTTTTCATATTTAATTTTTTTCCTTTTGCTCCTCTGACTTAATAATTTTCAGTATCACACCTTCTAGTAAGTTGATGAGCCCCTCTAGTGAACTTCTCAATTGTTACTTTGTTTGTTAGCAAGATGATTTCTATTTTGTACTTTTCCCTATCTCCATTGAAATTCTTACTTTGTTTATGATCTCAGTGAGCACACTTTATAAACTTATTCTTAAATACTGTTAGGCAAATCATACAACTATTTAATCAAAATCACATTGTAAGATTATCATGGAATGTTGAATGATTTTATACTTACTTCAAAAAAGTTTAAATGTCAATTATCATTACTTTTTAAAATAATACACATTACAATGAAGTATAAGGAAATTCAGGGTGATGGGTTTGTTCCTTATTTAATTTAATGTTGGTTTAATGGATAGAGAGATATGTCAAACATCATAACTGTACATTTTAAATATATGAGGTTTATTGCACAACAATTACATATCAATTAAATAATTAGCATATTTCAAGTAGGCTAAGCATATACTCTGAGACTTAGGGTACTATGTCATCTACTTTAGAGATTAAAGAATTGAGGTTTGGAGAGTTTTAGTAGTTATCCAAGGTCACAGGATTGGCTTTTGGAGTGCTTGGAATCTGAAAAGTCTGTTCTAAAATTCTATGTTTTTAATGAATTAGAGTTATATCCCCTTTCATTACCTCTTATCAGTATTACAGTAAAATTTTTCTTATTTCCTTATTTCATTTGATGTGTTTTTAAAACCAGTTCTGAGAGTTACCAAGGGATTCTCTAAAACATATATCTCATGTTCTTACTTCTACTTCTTTGGTAACTGTTACACATTCCAGTTTAAAAGAAAAACCCTAGAATTGCTTAAAATCAGACTTTCCCTGTCTCCTTCTAACTTAACACACAAACACACAGACAGTACATATATACATATTTCTACTATTTTATAATTTATATACCTGTAATTACATATAACATATGTAATATATAAAATATTTTAGAAATTATATATTTATATAATCATAGGTATATAACTTAATAACAATATATAAAAATCCACATAATGTGCCTTCTTGTACTGAACAATAAATTAATGTTAGCCTATATTTTCTCCTATGACTAGAACTTTTGTTCATTTCTTCTCTGACTCTTATTTCTGAATTTTTCCATCTCGGGCACATCATGTCCCATTATTCAGCAACCATCCTGTATGCTTGCAAAATATTTTCTATCATTACATTCTCAAAAAGGACTGTATGTTTTTAATTTATGTTTTTTTTTTCTTTGCTCCAGAGCTTCTTAGAGACAGAGACAGTATATTTTTTTTTTCACTAAAGGTCATTCATAAAGCTTGTACGTATTTAATTTCTTTGTGGAACACTGCCTGTATTTAATTTATAAATACAATACAAAACAAAATTCTCTTACTGTTATCTTCTCACTTATTCCAAAAATGAGATACAGGAACATATAACCCAGAACCATGCCAACCATAGAAAATGGTAGCAATCTGTCCTCTAGTTCACTTGGATTTCCACCTTCTGGGCTGCCTATTGTCCTGGACTCAGGAAGCCACACAATTACTCAGCATGAACTGGAATAAACAGATCTGTACCTGTCTACACTGATCATGATCATTATGATTTTGAACACACTACACTGAAGATTCAGTTTTATTTAGCTGCTGAGTTATTTCATTCCATTTTTTTTTAATTTCTTATATTCTCTTTCTGATTTTGGATCTGTACATAATGTCCCAAAAGCTCTAGGGATCTTCCATTGGTGATTGTGGTAAAGGCCCAAAATAGTTAAGAATGATTAAGGGAAATCGATTCATACTTCTGTTTTTCCTTTTTTCCTTAAAATACAATTAAATTTCAAGGCTCCTTTTGATCATTCATCATTACATGCTATGGCTTAATCTTTTTCTTATGTGGACATTTTTTTTTTTCATAGACAGCATATCTTCACTTAAATAGCCTTTACTTTTCAAGATCAACATTCTGCAAAATAAAGATGTTTTTAATCAGATGCACTATGAAAGACAGGACCAACATTAACTTTTAAAATATTTTTAAAGATTTATCAAGTTATAGAAAAAAATGTTTCATGTGGTTTAAAATTCCGTTTTGAATTAAATGCACTCCAGAAATGGAATGACTCATTTTGTGTATCTGAAAGTCAAAGTTTGGATCAACACTAGTGAGATGCAGTTGAGGCAACCATAGCATGCTAACTACACAACTGAAAAATAAGAGACTTTTTCAGACTATTGCAAAAAAAGCAAATAAAATATTTAAAAGAATAAAGTAGGGCATATTATTTTAGGGTTTGCATTATATGAATAATTTTATGGTATAGGAATCAATTCTATTTAATAAGGTTAGTACTGAAATATTTGCTATATACAAATGAGATAGCTGGATTCATAGAAATATTCCCCATGATCTGTGAATTGTTTATTAATTATCTCTCAATCTTTTTGAGCATTAGGTAGACAAATAATACATTAAAATGGAAAAAAATAACTTCTACAGGGGATTTGGCTTCATAATGCCATCTATTTTAGTAAATATCTGCATGTCAACTTACTGAACCGTGTATAAATTTTATTTGAATGTATTGAGGAATTTTGAAAATACCTTTGAATTTTTAATATATTATGTTAGGAACCATGCCATGTGAGTTATCACATTGAAATTAGAATCCTGAATTTGTTTTCTTCTATTCTGTAGGGCTGTGATTGAGATCATCCCAGGGGTGTGAAATGGAGAGCACTTCATGCTTTCCAGGCGTGCTTTTCATGTTAATTTGCTTCTATTCTTGCTTTACATCACTTTTACCTTTTACTTTTTCCTAAGATTCTATTTCTCTTATATTTTTCAACCTTTATAGCATTAATAGTGTACTCACAATTTTTTTTCTGAATTTTAAAATGTTATGTAAGAAACTGTTATGCAAGCCAAAAGTTTCTGCTAGTTTTCTAATAAGTGTGAAATTACTGATAATCATACTGTCATAAGATGTTTATACAGTTCATAAGTTTTAGGTTGTCAAGGGACACATTTAAAATACATCACGTTTTCTAATTACCTCTTTTCAAATTTATTTTTATTACTCTGCAGCCTAGTGTGGATGCTGAGAGCATGAATGCAGAGTCAGGATTGTAGGATCAAATTTATTTCTTCCATAAATATTTTCATGTCTATCATGTCCTGAACATTAGGGATCTACTACATACTAGAGTCTTTGCCCTTTGGGAGTTCACACTCTAATACTGTATGGGAAAAGCAAAATTTAGAGCTCACACAGTCTGTAAGATTATTCACTGCTCTAATTCTTATGGCATGTGAGGCCTTGGGTAATTAAGTTAACTAACAACTCTGAACAACAGTTTCATCATCCAAAAATTGTGGATGAAAATTATTCCTGGAGTTATGGTGTTAAAATAATACATGTAAAACGGTTATCAAAATATCTAGAAAATTGTAGTCAGAAATAATATAATACAATGTTGATTATTAATAGTATGTTAGCTGCTTTCTTTGCTATGGCTCATGTGTTGTCTAATGGTTTTACATAAATCAAGCAGGAGAATAAAACATTTTTCATTTTATTTCCATTTTCATACAGTTTACTGTGTGCAATTGTCAGAGTTGTTTTCAGCAGTAAAAATGAAGTCCATAGGAAACCCTGCCCTTTTTAAAAAATATATTAAGGTTAACTATGATCTTCACTTTCTAGAGCTGATTTTTCTGGACAGAATAGTAAATTAATGATTACTCCATCTTTCCTTGAAGCACAGCATGCTCTGAGTGAGCATCATCAGTTATGACAGATTTAAAAGACAATTATGGTGCTTAACCATTAAACTCCTCATCTGGAAGCTGTATTATTCAAATATATACTACAAAAGCTATTGACTTTGCATTGGCTTTAAAAATCAATAAGTAATTTATCAGAGAAATGTTAATAATAATGTTGGATGATATGAATGATAAAACAACCTACACATCTGTGCTATTTGAATTAACACAGATTTTGTTTCTTTAATATTTGTTTTTGGATTACTGAAGTACAATTGATTACTTTAAAAATAATGGGACTAGGCTCCAATAACACTGTTTAATGAACTCCTTGCAATTATTGATGACTTATGTGCCTCTTATAATAATAGGGATATATTAATTTTACAATGATTAAGGACATTGATTTACCATGAGAAATCAGAATTTTTAAAAATACAATCATCTATAATATAACAAAATCTAATAAAGAGTTGTGCATGATTAATTTATGGCCCCTCCTGGTAATACTGGGAGCAATAATGGGGCTGATTTTATTTCACATAGTACTGATTTCCATCTGCCCCTACTGCAGGCCCATCTCCAGACCTTCACTCTGCCCTCTCAGCATGTTATTTGTGTGCCAGGAGAATCAGCTCACCTGGCTGTCTTGCCCTCTGGCTTTCAGTGTTTGGAGTATAGGGTGACCTGGCAGGAGACTAGGGAAGAGGCTAGCACATATTCATCCCAAATCCTTTCCTATCCAATTACCAAATTTTCTTGAGGTGTTAAGGCCCTGGAGAAAGCACTAATTCTGACTCAAATTTTCTTACCAAAATTATCTACTTTTCCTCCTCCAGACAACAGTGGCAGTGCCTTCCTGTCCGTTAAGTTCAAGTTTCCTTAATCTTCCTTTCATGGTTTCTTTAACCCTACTCACGTTTTCCCAACTATCTTTTTCACTAAACTCTCTTCTTTTTTAGTGAAGTGGGGATGGAGGTACGAGGGGGGATTAAACCCAGAGGCACTTAACCACTAAGCCACATTCCCAGGCCTTTTTCATATTTTATTATGAGAGTCAATCTTGCTTAGTTGCTTAGGGCTGTGCTAAATTGCTGAGGCTAGCTTTGAACTTTCTATCCTTCTGCCTCAGACTCCCCAGGCGCTGTGCCCAGCTAGGAATGCATTTCTCCCTGGACTTTTTCTTCTAAACACTGGAAGGTGATGTTAGTTTTGTTACTTTGGAAAAATAGTAGAGCCTTGAAGATAAGAGCAGGGAGACTGCAGCCATTCTCCCTGGGTTTAAGTCAGCCTTGCTAAGAGATTGCTTAACCACATGCTCCTTGGTGTCCTCAGTATGAGAACTTTGTATCTGTCTCAGGAGATTGCCTTTCAAAGACGAAATATGTTAACTTATGGAAATCACTTTAACCCATTTCTTATGCAGACTAACCACTAAATGTTAGTTCTTATTATTTTATTGGCCATAAAATTTTGTTAAGTGAAGAGAAAAATTAATGCTTTTTTTGATTTGATATAAAATGTTTTCTGAGAAGTAATACTACCGAAATGTCAGTACAGATAATTATTTTTTTCTGCAAGGTGGTTCATATACCCATATTAGATCAAGTTATAGTTTTGTAAATGATAGATGTTCCAGTACATGATTAATGTCTTCTAAAACATGTTTTCTGTCTCTGATGGTTTTTCCTTGACACGGAATTATTACAAGTATTTCCTGAATCCTCTACAAAGGTCTTTCAAAAAAGTATAACTTCTCAAATATGCTAGAATTTTTTCAAAGGCTGTTAAATAGACCTATGCTCTGGTTTGATTTTCTCATAACTGTTGAATTTCTATTTCTTTTTAATTATATTGAACCCTCTCATATTCATCTACATATGAATGGAAATGGATACATTTTCCTAGGTACTGTATTTCTTGTTGTCTTTAAATTTCAAGTTTCATCTACCAGAGAGGACTACATTTAGTCTCAACTATAATGAGAGCAGAAGCCACATGGTTTATGGGAGGCAAAACTACCAGAGAAATAATGTTGGAATGGTACCTTTTTCTAGAAGCTAAAGTGCAATATCATGCCAAGAAGCAGTGCACCCTTATTAAAGGAAAAGAGGCAAAATGTACCTTTCACGTTGTCAACAAACAGCACACATTCACCTTAGAAAGAAACTTCATATATGGATATATAGAATGTTTCTTGATTATATAGTTGTGGGTTTATTTAAAGAGGCTATTGGATTTAATTGCTGTATCTTTAATTTAGTATTGATGTTTCCAATGAATTGAATTGGATTACCAAATCTTTCTCAGGTTAGCTTGGGGTCAATTACATAACCTCACTGAGGTCTGATCTCATCACTTATAAAATGAAGAAATGCATATAAGGATCCCTCTTGTAATTACCAGAATGTTTGCCACAAAGGGTTGATGATGCTATTCATTGTTCTAAGTGATGAGGGAAGAGATTGCTGAAGAGTATCTGGTTATTTAAATAGTACATTTTCCTGTTTTACAAGAAGAAAGCTGTCTCCAGCTATAGCAAATTTGTGCAAGTGGTTGGGACTATTTTATAAATACTATCCAGTTTTTTTTTTTTTAAATGAGGAAAAGTCCTTCAGTTATTAAATGTATAATAGAAGAATGTGCCATGCTGAAAATAGTCAGAAATGACAGATTTCTTTTCAATGAGGAAATTTTCCCAATGTGAGAGTGTAGGTATGTTTTCTAGAGATAATTCAGCTATTTTACTGTATCACTGATTTAATTTTCACATGAACTTGTTGCAATGGAATAACTCTGATTCCAACTTCCAGCATAATTTTGTCTAGTGGGAAAGTAATCTGTGCCAGTAAAAACGTATCAACAAAATTGAAGTATTTTATGTTCACATAATAACCAACTATTCATCAATCATTTGTTAAAACAATTCAAAAGTCATTTGTCAGAAATATATTGGGTAGAAGTTTCCACATGAAGTAAATTAGCTGACGTTGTCAAATGATATCAGCTCTCAAAACAGCTTTGATTATGAGGATGTAAGCATGTTTATAGAAATTTAAGATGACCTTAAGCAATAGGAAGACAATATGTGGTTCTAGACCATTAAAAATTACACCAAAGTGGAATATTTCCTTCGCTAAAGCTCTGATATGGCAATATGATCCAAATGAGCTTCCCATGAACATTTAAAGAGTCCACCGCAAAAACTCCTAACCTATACTGTCAGATTATAATCTACGACCAACAGGAAACAATATTGTACATGGTAATAAAATGCATTCAAGTTCACTTGTAGTATATGCTAAAACCTTTGGCATAGTTAAAACTGCACGTTTAAGAAAGTGCTTACCAAATGGTTCAAAATACTTACCCCTGTCTGGATTAAATAATACCCTTTGTTTGTACACTCTGTCCTTTCTGAGCTTTGGTACACCTAAGAAGAATCATTCTGTCAATGATCTTAAGTAAATGCCAATCTCAGTTATGGAGTCAGAAAAAATCTGCGTTTCCAAATAGCAATTCTTTTAAAAAAGAACCAAGTTCACATGGAGTTGTAACGTAAAAACAGGAATGTGTACTTGAGAGCATAAAAACATATTTTTAAATGAGTTTTCACCTCCAGCAGTAAAGTGGAAGCAAAATTAAAGGTTGTTTAGAAAATTTCTATATTGTAATCTATAGGAATGTATCACATACCTGTAGGAGAAATAGAAGATATGATAAAATTTCCTAGCTTTTTAATATCATTGAGTTACTGAGAGAATATTAAGAAAAAATATTCCCATAACGTAAGGTGCTTTCATTGATTAGAAAGAAATAAGTGTAAGTCTTGTCATTTACTCCTCATGGTGTTTTAATTAATAATGAAATACCTTTATTGATCACTGTGCTATTATGGAAGAGGCAAATATTGAGTCTTTAGCACATAAAATTATTTTTTAAATATTTTCAGCAGTGAGGAGATATAATTTTGATTTTGATTTCCCATGAATCTTTTTCCTCCCTCATCATATTTAATGAATTCCTAAAACATATTAAGGATAAATTTCTAGTCAAATAATTTTGTCAATATAGCAGGAATCAAATATGTTCCAAGAATATGTTCTAGAAATACATGCTATTTTTTACTCTGCAGTGTAAAAGTATTTTCTAAAGCATCTAGAATTAAATATATTAGGAAAAAAATTCTCATTGAATTTAGAAGATACATTACAAATATATATGCATATAAAAATGAATTAAAATACATACGAAAATATAACTTGGAATTTGTAATTTTTAGGAAGAATTTTCAATTTGATCAATATTACTATAGTTTGGCTCTTAAGTGTCTGAAAAGGTCCATGTGTTAAAGGCTTACTTACCAGCCTGTTATGTTATTGGGAGGTGGTGTAACCATTAGAAAGAGAAACCTCATGGTGATTGTGGGTGTGCCCCTCACTTTTTTTAAGAATAGAGTAAATCTATTTTTTATTTTAATTTTTAATGTGTTCTAATTAGTTATACATGATAGTAGGATGCATTTTGACACACTGTACACAAATGGAGCACCACTTCTTATGCCACTGGCTATACCTGGTGCAGAGTCACACCAATATGTAACCATATATGCATATAGGATAATAATGTCTGTTTCATTCTACCAAGCTACCCACAGCCCCACCACTCCCCTAACCCCTCTCTGCACAAACCAAAATTCCTTCATTCCTTCATTCTTCCCTACCACCTCCCTATACTTACATACATACACTATGGGTCAGCAACTGCTAATCAGAGAAAACATTTGGCCTTTGGTTTTGGGGGATTGGACTACAAACCAAAGGCTGAATGGAGGTCACTAAATTGGACCTCCATATCCACAAGTTTCATATCCATGGATTCTCATTCATGTATTTTGATCCATGTTTCAAAAATACTCCAAAAAAGTGCATTTATATTGAAGATACACAGACTTTTTCATCATTCCTTAAATAATACAGTAAAATAAAAACCAGATATCCATTTGTCAGAAAATGTCATCATTTCATTTCTTCTTTAAGGCTGAGTAATATTCCATTGTGTATATGAACCACATTCTCTCTTTATACAGTCATTTGTTGAAGGGCATCTAGGTTGGTTCCATAGTTTAGCTATTGTGAGTTGAGCTGCTATAAACTCTGATGTGGCTGTCAGGATAGTATGCTGATTTTAAGTCCTTTGTATAAACAAAGGAGTGGAATAGCTGAGTCAAATGTTGGTTCCATTCCAAATTTTCTGAGGAATCTCCATATTGCTTTCCATAGTGGTTGTGCTAATTTGCATTTCCACTAGCAATGTATGAGTGTGGGTGTGCCCTTTTAGGGGGTGTTGGGAACTTGGACCCTTCCTGTCACCTCCTTTACTTCCTGGCTGCTATTAGATAAGTAACTTCTACCATGTGCTATCACCATGTGGTACTGCCTTTACAGAGAACCAAAAGTAATGAGTCAATCAACCATGGACCAAACTCTCCAAATCTGTGAGCCAAAATAAACTCTTCTCTTTTTAAGTTTATTAATATCTGATATTTTGCCACAATGATAGAAAGTTAACTAATACAAACAGCAAAAGAAATATAAAATTTAAGTGTTTTAGACACAGCAAAAATGTTATTTCAGATATATCCACCTGCACACAAAAAACTGCAAAATAGGTAGGAGTTGCCAAGCATTGAGAATAGGAAAGGAGATTTTATGCCAAGTAAGCTGTGTATACAAAGATCTTGGTATATAAAGAATTGAAAATTCAAAGATAGGAAGAGTAGCACTAAGGAAAATATTAGACTTAGATTGTTCAAAATTTTTTTTTAAAAAGTATTTCACAAATAGGTGGATTTCTAGATCTAATTATTACTATGAAAACAATAATTTAGACAAAATTATATATAGAGAAATATCCATTGCTTATATGTCCCATATGTAGAATACCCAAAGACACCATTTAAGAGGAAGTTTCCAAAGCCTACATAAGCCAGGGTCAGATTTAGACCACATACTTTTAAAGACAAAGAAAGAACCAAATTACTTGATAAACTAAGTTTTGTGTAGAAACACAGATAATTTAGAGATATGAATGTGTTTGGAAAGGAAATCTGTAAATGAAGAATAAAAGAAAATCTGTAAATCATTAAAGTCTGGAAGGGTGAAACTATTATCCCCAGAGGGGAAATATAATGATTATCACCAAACTGATGTAGGACTATGGAGTATGAGCAACTATATGGATTATTCTAATGAAAAAAAATGTAAAACTCTTTGATTATTTATATAATCTATTTTTAAAACATTGATAGATATTTGAAATACAATAATTATCAGACAACAAAATAAGTGAAGAAGTCAGGAAAGACCTACAGATGTAAAGACAGCATTAACACCAGCTTTTCCCTCTAAGAACATTTGCAAACATGGTGAGCAGGAGCTTAGTGTTTTATTGACAGATCATCTTCAAGTTAGAATGGTTCACATAAAAATTTTCATTTTGCAGTGGTGTGAAAATGATAGGTCTATGGTAGAAAGTGAGCTCAGATTTTAAATTTTAATAAGTTCTTTGGCAAGTGATATGTGGTAAAATATTCTCTTGCAATGATGGGCAATGGCAACAAGTAACAGCTTCCAGTCTCTCAGTCCTGAGGGCAAATAGTTGATAATCTCCAATATACTGATTGCTAATCCACAATTTTCTGTAGGTTATTTAGGTGCTTTAAGTGCATTTTTGATGTGACATTTTCAACTTATGGTGTGTTTTTCAGAATGTAAACTAACTGAAACCAAGGAATATATGTACTCACTAGTAATAAGGTCTTCTCCTCCAAGATTTTCTGTTTTTGTTTTTCTTTCACAGTGTTATTATGAAGTCTCTAGATAAGAATATTTTTATGTTTATCCTTCATGGAATTTTCTTGGATTTTTGTTTGCATAAATTAATGGTTATCATATTGAGGAAGATTTGGTCCATTAAATTGGACATCCATATCCACAAGTTTCATATTCATGGATTCCCATTCATGGATTTTGATCCATGGATCAAAAATATTCCCCAAAAAAGTGCATTTATAGTGAAGATATATAGACTTTTCCATCATTCCCTAAATAATGTGGTATAATAACTATTTAGATAGTGTTTATATTGTATTAGGTAATACAAGTAGTCTAGAGATGATTTAAAGTATACAGGAAGATATCTATTGATTATATATAAATACTATGCCATTTTAAATAAAGGACTTGTCCATCATAGATTTTGTTATTCTCAGAAGGTCCTAAAACCAATAACCTGAGGTTATCAAGGGGAGATTATGTTTTCTTCAAGTATATTTTATGTCCATTTCATTCATATATATATATATATATATATATATATATATGTATATAATATGTATGTATATATATATAATCTATCCTTAAGGGTTCCCAATAAGTCTAACTATAGTTTGATCTGAAATGTCCACCAAAGGCCCTTGTGATAAAGCTTATTCACCAGTCCATGGCATTATTGGGAGGTAGTAGAATCTTAAAGAAGCAGAGCCTAGTTGGAGGAATTTAGGTCTGGGGTGTGCCATTGAAGGAGATGATGGTGGCCCAGCTCCTTCCTGTCTTTCTTTCACCCATGGCTATCATGAGGTGAATAGGCTGCCTCTGTCATGAACTCCTGCCATGATGTTCTTTGCTACCACAGTCCTAAAGCAACAGGGAGTAGCAACCATGAACTGAAACCACGTTTTCTCCTTTTTAAGTTGATCTATCTCAGACCTTTGCTACAGCCATGGGAAGGTGACCAACAGAAAATTGATACCATGAAGTGGGGTCACAGCTGATACTATATCTGATCATGTGGTTCAGAACATTTGCAATTGGTTTGTGGTTGCATTTTTGAACAGTTTGAAGCAGCAGACTAAACGGAGTCCAGAATTCTAGAAACAGATCTTAATGCTTAATCATGATGAGGGATCAGAAGACCAAAATGCTGAGAGAAATGTGAACAATAAAGGTTATACTTATGAGGTTCAGATGGAAATAAGGACTCTGTTGGGCGTTGGGCTTAAGGCTATATTTGTTATACCTTAGCAAAGATTTTTAAGGCATCACTTCTATTTCCTTTGCCTTTGTGTGAGACTAAGTTAAAATTGATGGACTAACTTGTTTGGTGAACTGTAAACTCTTAAAGACATTTCTTTGAGATGTGAGCCCATTAGGAGTTCCTACTAAGAGAGGACCATCTAGGGGTTTGTCTTCCTTGGATTTGTTTCCAAGTATTCAGCCATCAAGGCACTCAGAGGTCACTGCAATTGTAGTTCAAACAAGTCATGGTACAGCTCATGCTGGCTACAGACTTTGGCATGGTCTCCATGATACTGATTTTGCAGGCATGCACAATGCAAGAGTTATGAGGTCATAGAGATGTATACTGAGATTTCAAAGAAAGTGTAGAAAGCCAGCCAGTATGTAGCAGTGTCAAGAGCTCCTGAAAGGAGCCACTAACAGAGTGATGTATCAATCTGTGTGGGTGAAGCTGAAGCTGTAATGTGATGCCAGGAAGTTAGCATACCAGGAATATGGAATAACTACCAAGGGAAGCTGCAGGCATGGAGAAGAGTCATACCATGTGGATTAAAACCAGCAAAGTCACAAGGATGGGCTGTCTGAGTCTCTGGGAGCCACATTCTGCCATGATGTGTCCAGGATGCCAGACATGGACCATGGGGATGTAATGTCTGACTTGCTAGATGTCAGTCTTGCTTTAGTCAAATCAATTCTTGCTATTTTCCTATTCTTCCCTTTGAAATGAGAATGTTTACCTTATGCCCTTCATCTTGGAAGTACACAACTTTATTTTCTATTTTTATAGGTCCCATAACTGAGTTTCACTTGAGCCTCAGGGCATGATTTATATATATGTGTATATGTGTGTATGTATATATATATATATAATTTTTTTTCTTTCTTGGCATTGTGAAGATTTGGGGAACTCCTGAAAACTGATTGAATGTATTTTGCTTTTGGAGATGAACATGTCTTTGGAGACAAGGGACTGAATGTTGTAATCTGGATATGATGAAGTGGTCCCCCCAAAGACCCATTAATACAAGATGGGTCCCCAGCCCAGGCAGCTATTGAAAGGTGGTGATACCTTTAAAAGTTGGGGCCTAGTTGGAGCTAGTTATTTGGTGCATGACCTTCAAGGAGCTACTGGGATCCAAATTCCTTCTTGTCTTTCCCTCTATGTCCTAGTCACCAACAGCTGCACATTCCTCCTCCACTATGCATTCTTGCCATGATATACTCTTCTGCCATAGGGTCAAAGAAACAGGTCAAGTGATCACTGACTGAAATTTCTTGAAAACTATGAGCCAAACAAAATAAAACTTCCTTCCTATTAGCTGATTATTTCAGGTATTTTGTCACAGTGAAGGAAAACTGACTACCACAGACCTTTTGGGCTCAGTTAATATCTTTATTTTTCCTTCCTGTTTTTCAGATTGGATAATCTCTATTGATTTATCTTTAAATTTATCTATTCTTCTATTCAAATCTTCACTTAAACTATCCTAATGAATTTTTTTCATTTCAATTGTGAAAATATCCAGATAGGTAATCTGATTATATTTATATTTTCATTCGAACTATTTAAATTAGCTATTTTTTCCTATGTTTTTTATTAAAATAATATTCTTTCCTCAGGTTTTAGTCAGTAGGAACCCCTCCCAGTTTTGATATCCCCAGACACTACCAAGTGTCTTCTAGGGGACAAAATCACAACCTTTTGAGAATTATTGCTGTAGAAAGAACTAATTAGATCCATGACTTCCATATAGTAGAAGACACAACCAAGTGAAAAATGAATAAACTGGATCAGTACTGATTGTTCTCAGTGGCTTAAGGTACTGAATGGGAAGAAGTGCTAAGTAATAACATGTTCAGGGATTACTTCTTGAGAAGGTGACTATTTAACTGCAATTTCAATGATAAAAAGGAGTGCTATATATGTGAGGAGATTAACAAAATTTAAGTATATTTTACGTTAAAGGGTTCATAACTCTGCCTGGGAAAGCCAGCATGGTTTTGTTTAGAAGTCTTTATATTTAAGAGAGAGAAACTATGAACTAATAGTTACATGCGTGATGACACATGCATGTAATCCCAGCTACTTGAAAGGCTGAGGCAGGAGGATCAAGATTTAGAGACCATCCTTGGAAACTGAGTAAGACCCTGTATTAAAATAGAAATGGGCTGGGGATGTAGCTCAGTGGTAGACTGCCCCTGGGTTCAATCCCCAGTACCACCACCAAAAAGAAAAAAAAAAAAGTAGAGAAACAATGAATTTGCCTATCAGAGAATTGAAGGAAGCTTGCTTCAAACCCTAAAAAAAAAAAAAAAAAAAAAATGGAAATATAATGTTTTAAGAAATTGAGGGAACAAAGAATTGTTCAAGAACTATGATGAATCTGAATTTTACTTTATTATAAGCTAACAACTTAGCCTACCACAGTTTCATGGATGCTAGCAGAAGATAGACTCCTCGACTGGGACAGAGAATATTGAGAGTATGTGAGAGCACATAGGTGTCAAGAGTTTGAGATTTTGACCACTTAAGCTTTAAATTAGCAGGTCATGGTTCAGCAGATGGCAGGAGAATACAGTAAATTCTGACTGGATCAGAAATTAAGAACACAATATTACTCACAACAGTAAAAACGGGCAGATTATAAGCATTTTTGTCCTGGTTTCATGGGTACTAGTTTCCACAGGGCAATAAGAATAAAACCATACGACACAAGGTCATGTAGTTTTTGCATAGCAGAAAAGGAAATCTAACCTTAGGAAACTTGAATCTTTTTTTTTAATAGCTATTAAGTTTGTTGTTTGTTTGCTCCATAAACAGACATCTTATAAGGACATAAATTCACCTTACATTTGCAGCAGGGAGAGAAACTATTTCTATCTTCCTAAATCGTTTGCCATATAAATTTCCTTGCAAATATTGTCCAAAATAAAGGAAATAAGTGCCTTCCTTGAAAGATGTATAAAACTAAGAGAGAACAATATCTTCCAATGTTAAAGAGATAAATATCTTCCAATGTTAAAGAGAAATCAGAGAAGAAAGAACTAGTACATTTTTATTAAAGATATATCCTGCATTTTTCTCTCTTGATAGGTGTCTTTGAAAAGGTGGAGTATGTGGTTTCCTGTATATAATTTGAGGGAAAAAAATCAAATGATACACTCTCCTGAAGAAATCTTTCCCTTTATTCGTGACTAATACTTGAAATGCTGCCATTGCATTTCAACCTTTTTTAAAAGCATTTCTTCATCTACTCAATTCTTTTGGGGAACCAATCATGGGGAAAATAACACACTGTAATTAACTTATTGATAGGAAATAAATTAACTAAATGATTTATCTTTATCTTTGAGATAATTCTATTGAACAGCAGCAGGAAATTCTTTAAGATGGGAAGATATAAGAAGAAACTGTAGGTTTCAAAGGCATTTAAAACAAAAGTTATATTAGGATTGTTTGTGTTGTGCTTATGTTGCAAAGTTTCTACGTTTAGAATTATACCCAATATATATATTAATGGACTCTATTAAAACACATTTTATAACTGTTTTTATAATGCCTAATAATTTTCCAAAAATCCATTCTGAAATAGATTTTACATTTAAAGCCAAAATTATTGGTATTTATCTCCTTGGGTAATTAAATATACTTGTCTATTAAGGAGTACTGTGTGGAAAATGTTCCATAAAATTTTGAATTAAGGCTTAAAAATTAATAAACAGATTAATTTCTACATGAAAAACTGCAATTCTACTCTGATAACACATACATATATATCTGACATGCACACACATAAACATATATAATAATTGTAGTTCCAGGTCTAAAAATACTTTTCTATTTCCAATGCAACTGAATAATTACAAAGCAGTATATTAGTGTCAAATGTGTGGTATAAACAATAAAAAAATATGTAAAGTCAAAGGAATTAATTGTAAATAGAACTGAACAGAAAAAGACTCTTTAGTGAAGGGCTTCCATATAATAGATAAATAGAATTTGGATATATAGGAAAGAGGGCATTGCAAACTAGAATTTAACCATATAAATGCTTAAACACTGAATTGTGTGTGTGTGCGCACACACACACACACACACACACACATCCAGTTCATAGGTTGAAGCCATAATCCCTAATATGACTGTATTTTAGTTAGGTCCTGTAAGGAGGTAATTAAGGTTAAATAAGTTTACAAGGGTGGAGCCATAGTAATAGGACTGGTGTTATAAGAAGGAGAGACACAAGATATTTCTCTCTCTCTCTCCCTCCCTCCCTCCCTCCCTCTTCCTCTCCTTCTCTTTCTCTCCCTCTCATTCTGTGCACACAAAGAAGAAAGTCCTTGAGAGGAAATTATGGGGATACAGATGTCTGTAAGCCAGAATAAGAGGACTCCTCAGAAGTCAATCCTTTTATTCCCTTGATCTTGGACTTCTAGCTTTCAGACTATGATAAAAGAAATTCTGCTTTTCAAGATATGGACCTCTGGTATTTTTGTTATGATAAGAAAACTAACAAATGATTAAGTTATATTTGAAGATAGTGCATATGCAGTCTTAGTAAAATAAACATTTGGTACAAGTGGCCTTTTCAACACGGAAAAAATTTCATGTATTCTTTAAATAAATGAGCAAATAAGTGAATATGTGCATGGAAAGTGAAAAATACATTTGGGGAACAGAAAATTACTACATTTTTTTTTTGCACAGTGGTAAGTCATGGTTGACACAGTGTGGCAGAACTGATGCACAAGTCCTTCATGTATTGGCACTTGAGATGAGAGAAGGTGGATTCAGAAAACATTAGTAAAGTTCATGGTACAGTAAGCACCTGTCCTGAAAGAAAAATTGATTTGAGTGATTCTATAGTCTGTTATACTAAAGGGCCCCATGATTTCCCCAGATAAGATCCAGAGAAGGATTTGTTTTGTTGTGTGATCTCCATGCACAAAGTACTAATACAAGCAGCAGCTAAGAATGTGTGATTCACATTTCTATCTGTATTAAAATCTACGAAATTTCTCTAGAAAAAATTCAGAACATAAAGATGACCAAAAATTAAATCAGATGTGCATGAGAAACTTCTTATAGTTTTATTTGAGATTATGGAAATATTAGTGTTAATGCAAAATAGATAAAACATTCTGAAACTTCTGAAATAAATGGCCATTTTCCACTAAAATGAATCAAAGGAAATATAAATATATTAAAATTTAAAATATGACCTAGTTTCAGTTTTCTTTTTTAGATTCCAGAGTCTTCCTTAATTATTATGAAAGCTAATAAAATTTACATATTGATAATGAGCTACCAGTACAGAGTTTCAGTTACTGGGTCTAGTGAATTATCACATCAATTGATAACATGAAGCCTAAACTTAAAGTAGGGTTTAGTTCATAAAGGATTTGACCAGCAGAACTGAAACATTAATGACAAAATTTAGATAAGATTAATTCATGAACAATAAAAATATGTCTTGCCTTGGATTTTATTTTCCTACCTCATCCACATCGAACAGAAGTGGTAGAATAGGGAACCATACACTGGATGGGCGTTGTATTTATTCTTCGTCTCCAAAATTACCTACTGACATTTTATTTTTCCTAATTTCTTCCATTCTAAACAGGTGTGGCAATTCATGAAGATTTTCCTATTCAGCTTTATTTTTTCTTTCTTCAGAACATTTCTCTTCTTCTCTTTTATAATAAAACAGTACCACCCTCCATATAGTTTGAAACATCTGCAGAACTTGCATTTGAACCTGGAAGTGATCTAATCAAAACAGCTCCTCAATAAATATGATGCTGTCTCTACTAAGTGTTTATATACAAGCAGCTCATGGAAACGTACTTGTGTGTGTGTGTGTGTGTGTGTGTGTGTGTGTGTAAGAGAGAGAGAGAGAGAGAGAGAGAGAGAGAGAGAGAGAGACTGCAGTTAACTATTGCAGAAACTACGTTACAAATGAGGTAAGAGGTGGTTTAAGTGATTTACTCAAGATATGAACATGGTAGATGCACACTTGATATTCAAAGCCAGGACTTCAGATTAAGAGTTCATTATTATTCTCAATGTCTCTCGTATATTTAATATTAACATGTTCCTGCAATCATTTAATGTTAACAATGTTAGAAAATATCTTTTGGGTGCTTATTGAATAGTCAAGACATGTAGATAGGCCTCATTTTAAGTAATAACACATTTCTGCTGATTAAAATTAGGGTAAATTGTCATGGGAAATATTGATAGTGTCTAAATAAAATAATGTGAATATTTCTCAATTTCTAGAGAAAATGAAATGCGTAACTTCATTTAAATGTGACTAAACATATAAAAGATTCAACTTTTAAGAAGTATGCATTGATATGTCTAGATGAGGAAATTGTATTAGACAAGACATCGTACTAAAAACAAACAATGCAAAGTAATCAGGCATGAGGAAAACTGCATTGGAGAGACATGGCGATTCCACATATCCACTTTTGGTTAGTTTGTTATTATAGCTAACTAATTTCTAAAATGTAGCTCTCTCTTCCTTCCATTTCTTTTCTCTTCCTGATTCTCTCAGAAGACATTCTTCTGCATAATTAGAAATGTGACAACCTGCATAGTTTCTATCTTATGCCTTTAATATTAAGAGTGACAGGCACTCTGCTCAGTTTGAGTTTGAAAACTGTCAGCTTATTATTCTGATTTCCCAAAAAGATAACTACCTTTAAATCAAGCAGATGTTGAGAAGAGTTCAGGTCACCAAGCACACACATGGGCATTGAAGTTCCAGGCCTGCACACCAGAAAAATAACACTCATGATAGAACAGAAAGTGTGGGCAAGAACAATGCATATCTACTTCTCACTTTGGAAGAGACAAAATAATGGTGGTGGAGGGAGATTTTCTTAAGTATAATACAGAAAGTAGCCATGGAGAATGTGACTTACAGGTAGGTAGACTCACTCAAAGCCATCTCCATGTGGAGATTGGGTATTTATGAGGAAAGAAACAGAAGTAACACAAATAATGACAAATCTCCTGAAGTTGTGAGATTAAACTGATCACTCTTCAGAATTTTCTTACATGTTGGTTAAGATCCTTGAAACATACTATGTAACTCAGCTCAACAACACTCTCAAAGGTAAATGTTACTGTGAATGCAATTGAATTGATGCTCTGTGATTACTTCTAAAAGTTTAAAGAGGAGAATTAAACCTAAATAATATAATATCTCTATTTGAAACACAAACATTGGAAGGCAGTCCATTCAGAAACTGCAAATTCTCAGCAAAGATGGAATTAATTACTTGGTCTACATGCAACAATGAAAGCTAAAACAAGTAATGTAGGCCTTCAGATGAATGTCAATCTTTTAAACTACAAAAATTGCTAAAAAAAAAAAATACTTCTCCATGAGTATTTCAGTTACAGAGAAAAACTAACAAAATATGTCTACCTCCTTATTCTTCCATTTCCTTTGCCTTTTTTTTTAACTCTCCTTGAGGTCTGCCAACATTTTCAGCTAATGCTTATTGCTGCCTTGTTTCCAGGTTATAAATTATAAATGTAATAAGATAGTGTAAAACACAGATTTTTTTCATGAGTAATGTACTGGGTGGAGCAAGATTGACATTCTCATTCATTGTTTGTAGCCAGAATTATGAAAGCCATTTTTGGCACTAACGAGAATGCGTGATGGATGGGGGCAGTAGGCAAGCATAGCAAAAAGCAAATTCTCCCACATGAAGACTGTGCTATTTTAGATATAAATAGCCTTACTAAAATTATTCCACTTATTAGGGGAATGAAGAGTGAATCAGTGAAACGATTTTGTTTCAATATTTCATTTTTTCACCATTATCCCTATTTATTGATTTGTGAAGTGGTGACAGGTTCTTGGCTGTATTTAAGCTGTTAGAGAAGACAGAGTTCCTGTCCTAACAGTTTCCTATTGAAAGTACACAAATTGGGGAAGTAAGACATGGTTTCGTTTACATAGGGAAGGGGTTTGCTTTGTCAGTTGTGATATATTATTGCCAATTTTTCTCTACATAAGGGAGGGGATACTTAATGTCATCAAAAAGACTTCCAAGAATAAGCAAGTAATTCTTAACAGAAATTCAGTATTATAAAGAAGAAAACTTAATTTTCTTACTACAACATAAGGTTATAGAAAGCACAACAATATTGGTTATGCCTAATTGGCAAATATCCATTGTATGTCACAAGACAACATCATCAACAATAACAACAAAAAAATGTTCTAAACAAAAATATCAAGTCACTTTGACAGAAATCATATAATGAAAAAAAAAATTAAGTACCTTTATCACATAAATAAAAATACAGAAACTACAAACTGCAGTTTGATAGTCTTACCATGAATTATGTTCTTTTAAAAAATAAAAAAATACTATATTACCCATAATATTATATAATTTATTATATAAATTTATGGAGAAAAAGTAAGATGGAAACTTTTTTTGTCTTTTTGTACTAAAGTATAGCACTAAAACTTGAGATAATTTTGTTATCGTTCATGTGGAAATGGAATGAACCCCCTAAAATTTTGCCTAAGAATTTGCCTCTAATGAGTAATGATTGATTGTGTGTATAGATTTGAAAAATCATTTTTGGTGCAGAGACAAAACAAACATTGATGCTTCTGAACTAATGCACAGATGGGAAATAAAGACAGGAAAGACAATTTCTAAAGGTTTCATATAGCACTTGAATCATGCTTAAAAGATTTTATCATCCTGCTTTAAAAATTTTGTAGGAGAGGGGTGGATTTTCCTTTTCATAGATTACACTTGAGGTTACCTGTCTTTTTAGTTACAGAATCTAAAAAAATCCCAGTAATCCTTGTGCAAGGATGTTCCACTTCGGTCTAGTGCATTTTTCTTTGGCAAACTTGTGCATCTTGTCAGCATTATGAAGTATGACAGTCTCCAAAATGCTAGCTGCCAGCAGGACAATAGGAAATTCTCACTGTAATAAAGGAGTTTATAGTGTTTAAAACCTTATTTTCTAGGAGCAGAAAAGCTGGTATCCTCCACAAGCAAAAGTGAAACACTTAGTGATTAGAAAAGACACTATGCTTCACTTCTTCTCATAATTATTTCAAATAGATCTAGTTTAAAGATATTCCACACAATTCAAGAGAAGTCAGCAAACAGATATGATAAACCACATGGCTTCATTTCTTTTGGAGATGAAAGAAATCCAAAGTGAGAAACTGGGAAAACTGATGACTAAAAATAAATTTATATATATCCTGGATAAAATAGCTTGTGTAGTTATAAATAACTCCTGTGTGCACTCTCACAGTTAAAATATCTTTTTGTTTTTGTTGTTCTTCCCTTTGGGGTATGTTTAAGGTAACCCATTTGCAGGTGTGCATTTTAGAAACTGTATTTTTTAAAAAAGGTTTCTCTAATTTTCAAATTCATAGACATATAACAGATAAATTTGATCAGCCAGGATAAATAAAAGTTTTCTTTTAAGTTAGTTCAGTAGTTACATCCAATTGAAAGAAGGATCTGCCAGGAAGAGAAGCCCTTAATCTATTTCCCAGCCAAAGGAGAACATCACCAGTAAAAACTATTCCCAGACCAGAGAACAAAGTTTTTCATTCACAAAGTGAAGGAAGCCAAGGACAACCAGAAGGTTTATTGAAATCCAAGGAATAGCTTTGATTGTAGAATGTTCAATCTTTTTAGGTAGAACTAAAAATGACTTTGTACAAAGTCACAACTTCCAACAACAGGAAAATACGTATATACTCAATTTTTTTATGATCTTTCATGTTCTTTGTCTACTTCCATACATACCTTAATTGTAAACTAAATTATGATCTATTTATCACACTCCTACGCTTATGTTGTTTTTATTCATAAAATCATATCCATTGTATGAATCACTCTAGAAACATATCACATTAAAGCATTTCTTGTTATAACCCAGCAGTTGTTTATTTCTTTTTGATTTGTGAATAAAACCATTACATGGCTATTAATGTATATTTTCTTTCTATCACACACATGCACACACACATACACATACTAGAGAACACCTGTTTATGAAAGGGACATAAACCTAGTGAAGTTTTACTATATTGACTAGGGGTGAGGTACAGAAAAGGAAATGACATTGAAAAAGACTATTATAATCTGATTAAAAGTCTTAAATCCCAATGAGAAACTTGGAATTATCTCAAAGGCAATAAAATATGATAGCTTTTGTTTAATTTTTTGGTTTTGCTTGGTTTGCTGTTTGACAGGGTAATAAGGTAATCAGATTTCAATTTTAGCAAGATTATATGTTAACAGTATAATGAGAAAGCAGAAAAAGTCTGTAGTCTTGAATAATGGATAGTAAATTATTTTTACTGTAATACATTTTTTAAATTATGAAATTCCTAGATCAAGAGGATAAAGGAAAGGGAACAAAGAAGCACATAGTAAGTGAAATCAAAGTTTTGTGACCTCTTGGAGGTGGAAGCAAAGGTAAAGGATGTGACAATGATTTTATCATGAGGACTTGGAACATGTATTACCCTTGTGATTAGTATAGGAAGTATGAGAACAAAAATTATAAAGAGAAAAATTAAAAATTCTGGGAAATAAATTTTGATCAGTGTAATCAGGATTAGTTGATTAATGGAAGATGAATATAAAGCCCCTTGTAAGTTTAGTTACTAAACCTCTCCCTTTTCCTGCAATCATCTAGAGCCTACCTCACCACACTGGGCATGTAAATGACCAATCAGTGAAATCTCAGAGGAGATTATGCAAAATGTCCATAAATGGACTGTCACAGGTGATCAGAGAAGTTTAATCTTAAAATTTTGGGTACTTGTCCACTTTACATGTGTCTTCTTCAGTTTGTAGAAGAGGAAATAGGTACAAATAATGGATTTAGAGTTTGGGATTTTGGTGAAATCACCAGAACTCGAGAAGAGACTCAAATACACCCCCTGTGAATCTATGCAGTTTCAGAATCATTTTATAGGATTAATCCTAATGTACGTTGTTCTTTCTCCTCAAAGAAGTTAGGTATCTCAATCAAGTCGTGTATCTCAATTCAGTATAAAGAAAATATAAGTTTCACATCAGAATATCAAGAGGCAAAAATCATTCAAAACAGGGAAGCGAGATTTAGAGTTAAAATAATCGTCACTCTTAACAGGCAAAAGTTAATAGACTAGAGCATATTGTTCTTAATTTGTTGCATAGAATGGTTGACTAAATTAATGTTTTATATTCTAATTGTATTACACAGAACCTTCTTTAATTTTAAAAGTACTCAGAAATCTTACTTCAATTATCTTTGTCCACCCAATTAGAACATGATCTAATCAATGACTGCATTTTGTTGGGAATAAGGTAAATCATATATAGAGAGAGAAAGAGAAAGTGGTGAAATTAACTCTATACATTTTAGGTCTATTTTAATAAAAGATATATAGAGAGATATAGATAAAGATATATATAGATATAGATATGGATATATGGATATATACACTAAAGAACTTGACACATATCACCTACTGGTTACTTGTTAGCAATGACAAGTGTAACCAAGATCCAAAACTCTAAATCCATTATTTCTACTTATTCCCTTTTCTAAAAACTGAAGATAGATATGTGTAAAGTGGGCAAGGACACAAAATTCCAAGATTAAACTTCTCTGATCCTCCATGATAATCTTTGCATGAACTGCAGTGGTTCCTTTTGTATAAGCTATGAACTTAAGTCCCAAGCTACCTTTTTCTTTGATCTTCCTCTTGCTGGTCCTCTCAAACTTGAAGACTGCTTAAAGAAAAGATGATTTAAGACAAGCCTAAAGAACTAACCATAAAAAAATAAATGTGTTCTGTAAGAAATCCCAAGACTTTGGCAGACAGATACACAAATTTTTAACTGTTCTTACATGATTGAAAGCTAGCTCCCAACCAGCTCCCCAGCCTGCCAGGTTTCTCCTTCCCATATACTCAAGTCGTGATACACTAACATCCTCATCTTTGACTCTGAGTGTATTCCCTTTCTTTCTCATTTTTACAAACTGGAATAGGGCATGAGAAGGAGGTTCCTTGCCTCCTGTTATAATTGTAGCATGCCACCACTGGTATTCATTAAATTTACTTTAAAAATTGAGACTTTAAACAAACTAATGAATAACCTAACAAGGTAGTTTTCTATGAATTTTAACATCATTGCTAGAAGATTATTTTAAACATATTTTATACCATTGGAAAGGGCCCTGATATAAGATTCAATTGTCCTGTACAGTATTTCTGTTTGTTTCAAGCAATATAAAAATTTCCCTAGCAAAACATCTGAAGCTGTATTTTATCATGTTTATGTTACCCATATGTCTTTGGATTTTGTCTCTTTTGCAATTATTGAAACCCTGCATAATTCCTAGTTTGAGGACTCCTCTAAAGAATCTTCATGTAACCTTATAAGAATGTTTAATTAGACATAGTTTATTTTCTCCATTTTTGGACCCCCCCATGTCTCTTTCCTTAACACACCCCCATCACACCACTAATGGATAGAGTTTTGAAGTGACTATATTTGTTCAAGGGGCTGTATCTTCTAGCTTTACTTGTAATTTTTCATTCTTTTCTCCCAGGAAATATCCATATCCAATCATTCCTACTTCCTGGTTGGAATCACATCTTCTGTCAGGCACCACTGCTAATGCTACTAAGATCCTGAGACACTTTGTTATTGGGAATTTTATGGCAAAATCATCAGCTGTCACTCCCCTTTTGTTCTTACCTGTCTACCTTAAAGTGATTCTAAGACAGTGTATCATTTTCTCTAACAAATATAAAGAATTTCTGCCTTGATGCTGAACTAAAACTACCACCAAAGATGAGTCTTAAAAATTGTTATTAAATTACTTTCTTTTTATTGCTAAACTGCACCTCTGCATGCCTACAAACCATATGTACTCAGAGGCAGCCTGATAATCCTGAAGTAGGTTAACAACAGTTATTTATAAAGGTAAATAATTTTAATACTCTTTGTGCTCTTATAAAGCTCTTTAAAATTGTCTAAGAACTAAAATATGGCTGAATTGTTGAACTATAACAATTTCAGCAAAATTCACTAACTTCTTTTTTTTTATAAATTATACCTTCTCAAATCATTTAACATTTACCCAATAAACTTGAAAACTGAGAAACCTCACTATCTAACAATTAGAGTGTAACTAATATAAAAGTACTTGAGATACATACAGAAGCATGCAATGTGAGAAAAATCATTACTTGACAATTACTGCATAAATAATGTAGAAAATTTTGAGATACATACAGAAGCATACAATGGATGTAGCTCAGTGGTAGAGTGCTTGTGTAGCATGCATGAGGCCCTGAGTTCAATTCCCAGTAGTGGGAATAAATTAGAAGCCACAAAAGTTTTCAATGTTATTCAAGTATTCATTCCTTATTCTCTAGAGAGCATACTTTGTGGTAGATATAGAAAGTGATGAAATTAACTCTCTGTATACATTTAGTTCTATTTCAGCAAGATATTCTTCTAATACTAGCCAAAAGTTTATTCTCTTGCTTATTATCTTTATTAACATTGATTTTAAAAATATATCATGAATATTGGATGAAAAAATAAAAAATAATTTTTATATTAAAAGACACCATCAAGTGTTTTCAGGACCTGAAACATCAAGGAAATAAAATAATTTTACTTTTATAATTTTACTTAATATACATGAACTGTGTATTCTCATTTTTCTCCAAATATTGCCATAAATCTGAAATGAAATTTGAAAGAAACAACAATTTGATTTACCACTATGTAACTCTCCTGAGCTTAAGGAAATCTCTCTTAAATATATATAATATAAAATCATTTAAAAATCTGATTATGTATGATAGTGGCATAAGGAAGATCAGTTGATTGAAAAAGAAGACTTTTTTCATGTGGATTGGAAAACTTTTCAAAATATGGACAATTACTGAATATACATGTATGTATTTCCAAAGAGACTCTTATGAAGTCAGCAGACTTATGAGTAACTGACACCTTAGCACAAATTAAGTTATCAGACTAACTTGTCTCACACATTATTAAGATCATTCGAGAATGTAGGCTAATATTAAGTGGCAAAAGGAGCTTAAGGAATATAATCAAGAAGAGACAAGATGAATAGGCAGGTAGAATAGTTGAGAATATCATTATTTACTTTACAGAGTATCATGGGATAAAATAAAAGAGGAAATTAGAAAATATTATAAGACCTTGGGAGTCTGAGTTAAGTAAAAATATATCATATGCTTGAAATTTTCTAAATGAGTAAATCTTAAGTGTTCTCATGATCCCCACCTCTCCTACACACACACACAGACACTCACACACACACCACATATACACACATATGCGTGTGCACGGAAAAAAATAATAATGATGTCAGATTATGCATATGTTAACTAACATGCTTATTGTAATCATTTTACAAGGTAAATGGATACGATTTTGAAAATTATACCTCAATATATCTAGAGGGGAAAAATAAAACTTCAAAATTTATGGCTTTTGCAATTTGGGTCAATTTCTACTCTAAAATAGGCAGTATAATCTCTAAACCTCAACCCAGAAGTCATTAATGACTACAGAAAATAGAGAGTAAAATGTTTACTATATGGAATAGTAAAAGAAACATTTCAAGTACTTTCGGTCATGATCCTGTATCACTTTTTTTTTTTTTGACTGAACACAAAAAATTCGCCATTGTAAAGATTTTATTACAATAACCAATTTCTCAAACTGCAACATGCTGTAACCTTTAGATATAAACATGGTATTGTTGCTCTCTCCTAATGGAATATTTATGAATTTTTGTACCTACTTTGTTGATTGAATACTTAGCTACTATTAACTAGTTACTGTACGTTTTTGAAGGTAGCCCTGACCTGATAAAATTACATGGAGGATTCTATCTATATCATATGAATAAAGATCTGTCTAAAATATCAATGAACTTTTAAATTATCCAAAAGGAAAACAATAACAACAAAAACATACACAAATTTAATTCTGCAGTCTAACTTAAGAAATAGAGAAGTATGGATAAGTTAAAAATAGATAATTGACAATGAAATCAATAAGTTATGAGAAGGGGAGATCTTTAGATTAACTTTAAGAAGAATCCATATTTCCATTTTAATGATCATTGAAATGGAGCATGGAATATGATGGCTTTAATGTGAGAAAATACAATATCATAAAAGACATAAAAATAAAATATCTTAAAATAAATTTTTGCAGAATAATTGGAAAAACATAGGTTTTCTATATTATGCAAAAAGTATTCAGAAAATATAAAAATGACTCATTTGAGACTGGCGCATTGGCACATGCCTATAATCCCAGTGGCTCAGGAGGCTGAGGCAGGAGGGTTGAGAGTTCAAAGCCAGCCTTAGCAAAAGCAAGGGGCTAAGCAACTCAGTGAGACCATCTTTCTAAATAAAGTATAAAATAGGGCTGGTGATGTGGTTCAGTGGTCAAGTATCCCTGAGTTCAATCACCAGTACCCAACCCCTCCCAAAAAATGACTCCTTTGAAAATTAAATATTTATTATTTAGTAATAAATGCAACTGAACCCTTCAGTTTAATGAACAATAAGATATAAAATGAGGAAAGTTGGGGATGGTCAACTTGGGCAGGCCATTGTCCCTACTCATTCAATCAAATAGTAATATGGGTGTCACTGTGAAGGTATTTTATAGATTACTCTAATTAGTTAACTTTAAATAAGATCTTCCTAGATGCTTAGGTAAACCTTAGTTCAATCACTTTCATATTGTTAGTTGAATACTGAGGCTTTTCTGAGAAACAAGAGATTATTTTCTGAGAAACAAAATAGAAGCTTCAGTTCACACCCAAGAGTTCCAACTTTCCCTTCTTGATGACCTGTCTTACGGATTATGAACCTGTCTTACACTATTCCTCCCCCAAAATAATTTTATACTTATCTGCTACTATTTCTGTTTCTCTGGCTGAGCTCTGATTAATAATATATATTAGGATTATATGTTATGTAATATATATTATTACAAACATATTAGAAAATCATAAAATTTTGAAATATTATTTTACCTCAGTTAATTCCTCAAACTTGCTAAAATGCCAGTAAGAATTACAACTATTTTTAAAAACAATATAGCAATTTCTGGATTTTACTGGTGCTGTAAGTATTTGGAAACAATATTAATAACATTAAACTTGGAAACTATCTAGAAAAATTCTGAATTCATATTTTCTTGAAATAGCCTGAGAAATGTAGTAGTACAGAGCAAAGAATTAACTCACAAAAATAAGATTGTAACATTTTCCTATTTGGGACAATGAATGGCACAAGATATGAAAAGGAACAACTGGGAATATACTATTGTATAATAGTATACTACAGATGGAGTCAAATAGTATTTGAAGGTCATTTCAGATTATTCTATAATTTATATTATACACCCAAGTATAACAACTTAAGAGTTTTTAAACATGGAAAAATAAAATAGTAAATTCAGGAGATAAGATGATATAAAAAACCTTCAGTCAAATTCAAAGCAGACAGGAAAACAACAAAGAAACAAAGAACAAATGCAGCAAATAGAAAACAGGTAGCAAGATGCTTGACCCTTTTTTCTAGTCATAAAAATAATCCCATTAATATTTATATTCTAAACACTAGATAAGAGGCTGAAATTTTTTAAATGGATAAAAATGCGAAGTGTAACTATATGCAGTCTACAGGTAAACCAGTTCAAATATAAAGTTTCAAATACATTAAAAGCAAAACAATGTTAGAAGATAGAACATGAAAACATTCACCAAGAAGAACTGAATTAATTTATTAATTCAGTGCAAGGCAGACTTCATAACTAGAATGAAATGTAAAATTATAACCTCACAAAGAGGTCACGTCTCCAAGAAGAAATAGCAATCTTAATTGTGTATGCATGTAATACATGAGTTTCCAAATACTGAAGGTAGAAAAAGAAAAGGTGGCTCTAAAAGTAAAAATGAAAAAAATCCACAATGTAACTAGAAACTCTAATATTCATATCTCATAATAGATAGAAGAAATGGTCAGAAAATCAACAGGAATATAAGTAATCTACCAGCACTGCTATCCCCCTTGACCTAATCCACTTTCATGGTACATTTCACCTTACAGCAGAGAATGCTTTCACTAAGTGACCTTGCTATCAACACAGTGTAGTATTGGTGAAAGGATCAACACATCAGTAAAACAAAATAGAGGGCTCCCAAATTGGCCCACACAAATGTAGTTGGCTGATGTTTGATATAAGTGTAAAGGCAACTAAATACAGAAGAAAATCAACTTTGCCATAATTGGTGCCTGAAAAATTAGATATCCATTTTAGGTTTCAATCCTTTGATAAATACCTACTACTTTATATAAAAAAGTACCTCATAAGAAATTATAAACCTACAATGTAAAATGCTTTAACTATTAGAATAAAACATGGGAAAGTAATATTCATGAACTAGAATTTGGCAATTAGTTATTGGACAGAACATCAAAAATATAAACCAAGTAGACAAACTATGATAAATTAGACTATAAAAATTAAAAACTTTTGCTCCTTAAAAGATACGGTTAAGAAAATTCAAAGACAATATATTAGACTGGGAGAGTATATTTGCAACTAACATATTACATAAAAGAGTTATATTCATAATATTTAAAAAATCCATAAATTTTGACAAAAACAAATACATTTTAAAAATAAAGTACAAAGATCTGAAATGATTATACTGATGATAAATAAGCATATGCAAGGATGGACATTACAGAAATCCTAGTTAAGACCAAAAGCAATTCTACTAAACACCTATTAAAATAATTTGAATTGTAATTAAAAGATAATATGTTATACTAACAAGGATATAGACAGAGGAACTTAAATTTTTATTCATGATAAAAGAATGCAAAATGGTAAAAGAATTTTAGAAATATGTGGCAGTTTGTTATAAAATTAAATATACTGTTACATGTAATCCAAGCATCTCATTCCTTGCGTTTACTCAAATGAATTGAAATTTTATATTCACCCAAAATCCTGAATGTAAATGATCATAGCTTCTTTGTTTCTAATAGCCAAAAACTGGAGCAACCAAGATAATCATAAACAAACAGGTTAAAGGACAAACAATTTACACTCTCTTGGAGTGGAATACTACAAAGCAATAAAAAGAATTACTTCCTAATCATGCAGCAACTTGAATTGTTTGGGAATGAATTTTGCTACAAGAAGAATGCTGACCCCTTAGCATGACTAGCTTAGGAAAATGAAAGTGAGCCTCCCATTTAATGAGTTCCCAAAACGTCCAAATATAATTTTCACTCAAGATTTCCCTAATGGGATTAATCTCAGCCTAGAAGTTGGCCTGGAATCTCTTCCTAGTTTGGCTTTTCTCCCCTCCTTTTCCTGTCTCCTCCATTCTCATATATATGTATATTTTTTCCCAGGGAGTATTGTCTAGTAAATTGCAGGCACACAAATCCCCCTCTCAGTAACTGCCTCTGGCTAACCCAAACTAAATCCTTAAAATAAAACTAAATTCAAAAGTTCTTTCTGAAAACATTTTACTGTCAATTTTTTTGGGGGGGGTACTGGGGATTCAACTCCAGGGCACTGGATCACTGAGCCACATCTCAGCCCTATTTTGTATTTTATTTAGAGACAAGATCTCATTGAGTTGCTTAGTGCCTCACCATTGCTGAGGCTGGCTTTGAACTCGAGATCATCCTGTCTCAGCCTCCTGAGCCACTGGGATTATAGATGTGTGGCACTGCACCCAGCTGTCAATAATTGTTTTTTTAAGTTTTACAGCATTGTTTTGATTTCATAACTCTAATATAATAATTAGGAAAATCTATTTATATAATGCACTGAACATATCCTCAGACAAATAATATAACTTTAAATTATAGTAAATATGAACAAAATGTAAAAATTTTAATTAAAACAACTAAATCTGTTTCTGAATTTGGTAATATTATGTATGTAATTAAAGACTATTTAAACTTGTAAATGGAAAATAAACTGTAAAGAAGGTTTTGCAATTCTTCAATATAGATTCCTAGATTTCAAAGCTGGAGAGATCTTTACTGATTCATGTGCTATTATACAATAAGTTTGTAATCAAAACAGAAGAACTACAAGAAATGCATTTAACAACTAGAGGAGAAAAAAAAGTGTAAATAAACTGACCATTTGACTTATTTTTGTTTTTGTTAAATATTATTTTGATTTTCTTGTCTTGTATATATAATGTATGTCACTGGTTCATTGTATGGTCAATGGATCCCTTGAATTTCTAACAAGTTTTTAAGTTTCTTAGCATTACTTCAAAATGCTGAGGTATTTTCATCATTTTATTATTCCCATTCATGCACTCACATGAAAAAAAAATTCAGTTTACCAAAGAATGTCCTGATAAAGCAATTAAAATGTTAACTATACGGAATCTCTATTTTATGTGTCTTTTAAAACTTTTGGCAGAGACAGATAGAGCACACTTCAGCCATGCATGAGAAGTACAGGATTTGTCTGGAGGAGTTGTGTACAATTAATTGAGTTGCAAGCTGAACTAGCTGCTGCTACTGTCATGGGACACCACCTTTTTACCTGTAAGAATGACTAGAAAGCAATGGTTGCTCAGATTTAAGTATTTGGAGACACTTTCTCACAAAAGAATAAAGTAAGCCTTTCACTTTAAGGAAAAAAAAAAAGAAATTATTGCTAATAATAAAAGTTGATATTTAAATGAAAGTTGGTCTAAAAAAACTTGTAACTGCCACTCTGAAAATGACAGTTTTTTTCACATTTAAAGAATTTTATGATGAAATTGGTGATATCAACAGAAATAATTTTTCTACATTATATATTAAAATATGATGAACTTTGGAGGAGCTCTGTAGTTGAGAACAATTATTTTACAAATGATCAGTGATGATGTTCCAAATCAGGCTAGAGTAATCTGTTGAGAGTACAAATTAGACTAATGAATTTTAATATAACAAGTCCTTGATATGATTTGAGATTCCACTATAGCTTTTGGTATGTTATCAAATAGGAATATTCACAATTATATGTAAAGGTTATTTTCCAACAACATCAAAATATCCCTTTAATCTTTTTTTTAACTACAAAATTCTTCTTATATACTTCATCATCACAGCTGATCAAGACAAATTGAATGCAGAAACTGACATGAGAATCCATTTTCTTTTAATTAGCCAAAAATAAATGAATTTGAAAAATACTAAGAAATTCTCTAGAGATCACTATTAATTATTGTTTTAGAAAGTATATTTATATTATAAAAATTTTATTTATGTAGGCATAGGATATATTTATTGTTACTTTTAAATGAACCAAGATATGTTTAAAATGCCTGCTGTAATTTCAAATATGGTTAATATCAATAGGCAGTAAAAGTAAACTCACTGAAGCAATAAAAACTCTCACGTTGTTAAAATTCTATCATTGTCATATATCTCTAAAAAGAACAAATAAGTAAAATTTATAAAAAGAAAATAATGACCCTATCAGAATAGAGTAATAAAAATAAAAATAACAAAAACAACAACAACAAAATTCTATTGCTGTGTGCATATCTCTTTAAAATGCTAAGTGATGAGATGGGAAGTTCATACAATGTACATCTTTATATGCTGAAAAGCAATACAATTGCTGGTAAACTGGTAAGCTGACTATTCAACAGTAATGTGATCCTGAGACTATCAAGTTTGAAATATTCCATTACAGATTATTCTTTCAAAGGAAATAAATCTGTGCTGGTTTCCATACTATTGTCAATCTTTAGTATCCAAATGTCTGCTACCTCGATCAATTTGAATACATTTTCAAATAAATCTCTTGCTATGTGTCTGCATACTTCCTATTCCCTATTGAAAATTTAAATATCAAATATATTTATATAAAAATTCAATCTCTACTTTCCAGACTTGCTCTTAAAATCCATGCTATACAAAATAAAGAACAAAGTAAATTTGGTGATTAAGGATATTTGTGCCTAACAACATTGCACTATTATCCTTTCACAATTTGAGATTCATGGTCAGCTATAATTTTGTCACCCCAACCACCCAAGTTTTCCAGGAACACTCTAATCATTCAATTCTGTGGAGGCTATTTCACGGAATGAGTATTTCTGTCCATATAAAATGATGACCTCCCTGTTGATGAAGCCCCTCACTGACACCTGCTGCCAGCTGAATTAGTGAGCCCATCCATTGGTATAATTGGGGGAAAATTCCCCAACTGATCCAATGCCTTGAATGGAGGATGTTGTGAACTAGCAGAGCTGAAAGCTGTGATTTCACACCATGGGAATCACAGGCCAAGAAAGTCAGAGTCAGAAAAGTGATGCATGGTTGTATAGATCAAAAAAAGCAGGAATAATAAATGCAAAGAAAATATTTCTCCTTTTTTCTTTTTCTTCTCATATTCCTAGCAGTGAATTTTAAGGAGTCACCCATGTCAAAGCAAATTTTGTTTACCCTAGTTCCAGCCAAAATTAAATTATTATAATTAATTAATTGCCAAAATTATCCATTGTCAACTTTTAGTCTAGTTGTGACTTCAGATCACACACATAGGTTAGCGATTCTGAAATAAGGAGCACATTGTGTTCTTTAAAACATGTCTTTTGATAGATCCTCAAGTTACTTTCTCTTGTGATTTTTGTATTTTTGTATTTTGTTACTCCAACCTGAACAATTATATCTTACAAGTTCCTGTTAGTTCATATTTCCCTGCCCTTGGCTTTGTTATTAGTATCATATACAATATTACATAGTGACTTCAGCTGCACTTACAACTAATGTCTATCCCTATATGGTAACTCTATTTTTTCTTTTTCTTTTTTTTCCTTTGGTACTGGGGATTGAACTCAGGGACACTTGACCACTGAACCACATCCCCAGCCCTATTTTGTATTTTTATTTAGAGACAGGATCTCACTGAGTTGCTTAGCACATCATATTTGCTGAGGCTGGCTTTGAAGTCTTGATCCTCCTGCTTCAGCCTCCTGAGCCCCAGGGATTACAGGTGTGCACCACCATGCCCAGCTCTATATGGGAACTCTTGAATCTACTTTCATTTCTAACTCATATCTCTCTTCTGAGACTGAGAGTTATTTATTCAGCTGCTTGTTAAACATATCCAATCAGTACCATAGAAACCCCACAAATTTAAAATCAAAATCATATATGCCACTTTCTCCCCAATACCTTTCTTCTATCCATATACCTTTTCCAGTGAAAGATTTCTCCACCTGCCAGTTTACTCAGGATGAAATCAGTCTAAATCCTTTGCAATATTAATGGATCCCTCTCTGTAAGCTCCACCCACCATATAATTTTATTCATTAACACTCTTATTTCTGTCTCATAAATATATCCTGAAGAACTTTCTCTCCAAGTTTGCAGATTTTTATTTTTTCTCTCATGGGCAAGCAAATAAAAATTAGATGATTCCTGAATCTAATCCCCTACTGTTCCATCCTTCTTATTGCTGCCAAAGTAATGACTAAAGTGCAAACCTGCTCATGTCAAGTCCCTGATTTTTTTCTCCTGTGGTTTGTCATCAGTACTGAGATATTTCAATGTGAGGTTGTCATCTTTGCTCACTGAAGCACTGAAAAGTTGCTTTTCAATGGGAAAAGTCAAAAGCAACAGCTATGTCGAGAAATGAACAAGTAAACCATGTGCAGAAGAGAATATATAGACACAAGTGTATATATATATATATATATATATATATATATATATATATATATATATGTGTGTGTGTGTGTGTGTGTAGATTATATATATAATATATACACATATGTACTATATATACTTAAGCAAATGCAGTAGGAGTTATATAATGTTATAACTTCTAGACAATTTCTGCTGACAGGTGGTGCTGTTCTGAATACTGGTCCTCTTACCCTAGAATAAGAATAATTAGCTGACTCTGAGACAGATCAGCAAACATTGATGTGATCCACTTTTTCTGTCAGTCAAATCACAGTCTTTATAGCTAATTTATGATATAGACATTGCTGACTACATACTGATATTTCAACAAAGTCTCAGATTAGAGGGAAAAAACACCATCAAAAATAGCACCAAAGTTACTCTTAAGATTTACAAAGAACTCTGAATAACCTGCCTCCCCACAAAGATGCACCCACCTACTGAGCTGTAATGCCAATTGTGTGAAAGAAGATTCTGTCAGTTTCCCTGGATCCTAGTACTACAGTACTTGCTGGAGTTCAGGAATTCAACAGACTTTGTGAAATAAATAAATGAATAAATAAATGGACATGATGCATTCTTAAAGGGCTTGAAATATCCATGAACCATATTCTATGGGAACTATGCTTTTGCCCTTCTTTCATTGCAAATAAAAGATACATTGGAAAAAAAAAAAAAACACCTGCAATGACAATTTGACTAGAGTTGTATTTAGTTTCTAATACTCCTTTTTTTTGGGGGGGTGGGGAGGAAGGTGTACTGGGGATTAAACTCAGGGGCACTAGACCACTGAGCCACATCCCCAGCCCTATTTTGTATTTTATTTAGAGACAGGGTCTCACTGAGTTTCTTAGCACCTCACTTTAAAGAAATATGTCAGGATACAGAGAAAGATCTTGTAAGAAACACGCTAATCTGACTGTACACAGATGTAAGGCCTAGAGAATACACAGAAATAAAAAGCTACAGAAGAAATAAAATCTAAAAGCAGTGCTTTAGAAATGGTGCAGTCTTTTTGTTTATTTGTCTTATGACTGTTTGGTTTTAAATCACAGACTTTTGAAAATCAAAAATTTTTAAAACAACAGACTTCTAACCAGTGAAGCTTTGAGTTATTTAGACTGTGACCGAATCATGAAAGTGGCACTTTCAAGCAATAGATAATCTAGTGTGAAAACAAGCTTGGGAAACAGTTTTTCAAGGGTCATTTTTTACTTAAAAATAATAAATTTTCAAATTTATTTTTTATTACAAAATTCCTTAAATTTTGTCTGTTTTCATACAATATTATATTACATTAGATGTGCCAAGAGTGCAATCTCAGACTCTCTTCTTATAAAGCCACTAATGCCAGCACAGGGCCACATCCTCATGGCCTCATCTAATCTTAATTACCTCTTGAAGCTCTATATCTAAATATAAATATAAATTTAGGGATTAATTTTCTGACACATGAATTTTGGGGGGATACATTCAAACCATAATCAGTCCTTAATAAAATAACAACACAGTGAAATAAAATAATTTCAACATGTGGATTGTTGTGACTAAAAAAGCAAAACAATTCTGGAACCTATACAGAGACACTTGAATTGACTAGATGGGATTAGTGTGTGTCCACTAATTTGTATACTGAAGTCATGGAACCCAGACTGATTATATAACACTTATGTTTTATTCTAACACTTATTTCTATTCTTATAACACTGTTTTCATTATTCTGCAAAACTGCTCTCTTTGATAAATATTCTTTGTCATCAACTTGATAAGGAATGTATTCTTTTCACAAATTATTTCTGACTCCTCATTATATTAACCTAACATGTGAACCACTTGTCTTCTCTTAGTTATGAAATATATTTTATCTGGCATTAACTGCATTTAAATACCATTAAATTTTCAGTTTTCTCTGATGTTCTATGCAATGAATTCTAATAATATTTTGTTGCCTTGAAATCCATTTTAAAAACAAGTTGGACTTTCTTGTAATAGAAGCAGGATTGGGTCCCCATTAAATTTCTAATTTTATGCCTCTTCCCATTTACTCAGTAGGGTTGATTCAGATGTATACTTTATATAACCACCTTCTGGCAACCGCCTCCTTACATTATACCTAGACACAATCTACTTGACTCACCCTCCTGCCTGTGCTTCAGCTGGACTGCCTAGAGATGCTCCCATGACCACTTCTTCATATGGCATGACTCTGAAACTCATATACGCTTGCTATAAAACTACCAATTAGAACTCCCAAAAGGAAACTGTATGGGTAACATGGGCCCCCAGTGAAGACTTTAGCTCACATTCCTCTCACCCTCTAGCTCCCTGCCCACTGGTTGAATGTCCCTGCCTGGATGGCTCTCCACGTCCTGCTGGCCCTGTGGGGGCATTCTGCCATCTTCTCTCTGGAATATATTTGTAGTATATTGTTTGTAATATTACATATGTGTTGTTGAGTTGCCTTTTTTGTGTCTCAATTGACTGATACATTCAAACCTATCTTATTTCCCTGTCCGGACTCCCATAGAGGCAGTTATCTGGGTTGAAATAAACTAGTTAAGACCCACGAATAAGTCTGCCAGTATAAATAAATTTCCTGTAAGAGGGACACCTGGTTATAGGTTGGGTACTTAAAAACTAGGTCATCTGCCAGGATAAAGTATCTCCAGAGAGACACTCTACAAAGTTTTATGACCAAATGTCCTGGAGCCCCTTCAAGGTAGGACTAGTGCATATAGCCACTCTCCTGAGAGGAATCCCAAGACCAAATTAGAGAAACACATGACATTCTCTCACAAAGGACTCAAAACATGGACATCACCCATTTAGCAAATAAATCACCATATGTGTTAAAATTAAAACCTCACATATTCACATGATTTATAGCCATCCTCATAGTTAACACTTTGTATACAAAAATTTCATTTGGTCCAATGACTTATCATTCAAGACTCTGAACTTCTAATTACATGTTAGTTCAGTCTTGCTTTAATCAAATGGTCCTTGCATGCAAATGGCTTCAAGGTGTGACTTCCCAAATGAAATGGCTAGTTAAGCAAGGGCCCGGGAACCTTTGGCTATTTCCCCACAAATGCTATTTGGGATTTTCTTTTTTAACTTCTTGCATTTTACCTGCTAATATAGATAGAGCTGTTTGTGAAACTATTAAAATAATGGCCCAAACTTATGTTATTGGGTGCAGAGTGGCAGATAGTGTTGAAAAAGAAAGATCAAGATGATGAACTTAGAAAATCCTTCTAGTAATGATGGTCATGCGCCCAAGTTCTGCTCTCTCAGTGTAAGTTTCTAAGTGTTATTGACCGTGTTTGCTATTCCAATTCTGTCTTCTTACTCCATTAAAGAAAATATCTTAGGTCGACTATTATAAGGGCAGTGAAAGAGTTGGGCCAGTCTTTCACTTTCTCCAGCGTGTGGATTTGTAGAAAAATATTTAGGAAGTGAATTATAGATGGAGATTTGTCCTGAATGATGTTATGTAAGCTAAGATGGTAGTAACAAATATTTTCCCCATTTAAAATATGTTTTATTATTTTGCTAAAAAAGTATATGATTTTAGATGGCACTTTTTCCTATACTAGCAATTTACAAAAGAAGTGTTAGAGCCAAGACTCTATAACTGAAGAATTGTCTGCATTTTTCTTCATTCATACAGTTCAAAACATTTTAATCTATATATAACATTAGAGATGTACAATTTTCTTATTTTCACACAAATGCTATCCTGTTGTTCACTGTCTCTTACCTCCCACTTCCCCAGTTGTCCACGTCCATACTATTCTATATGACATTATTCACTATACCAGATGGAAGAAAATTTCCCTTCTCTGACAAACTCAAGTTCATGAAATCCCAAGAAACAAGGAGAAAATACGAAACCTCTCACAAAGAAAGAATTGTCAGTTGTTCTTACAAATCCAAAGTTGAAGAAAGAAGCGCTTGTAATCATGTACAATTATGTATTAGGGAGAAACTACTGAGTGAAAATCAGATACCATCCAACCCTCTAGAGATATTAATCTGCATCTTAAAATATATTCAAAGGGGTCAAAATATAGTGTGCTTTTTACCAGACACCCACATTCTAAGATAGTCTCTCCATTCCTGATTCCTTTCCTACAAATCAGTCTATTCCTGCAGCTGCTAAATTGTAGTAGTACCTCTACTTGATCTCATTTTTCCAAGATAATTTACTATATCAAAATCACTATACTTCATTTGACTAAATCTTAAATTTATCATACACTGAACATTTCCTGAGAGATATTATGCAGGTCACCTTTAACCATTCTGTAAAGAACAGTGATTAAGTAGTATGGCCAAAAATTAGCCATGCTATCAAATTTATCATTTAATAAAGCCAAAAGAACTAAAGAGTGTTGCTCTTAGATTCAGGGTTTGTAAAAAGGCTATGTATAAGAAACATGACACAATTTACAGTAATAATCAAGAGCCATTTGAGATTGAAGCAATTTTTTTCCCTAAAGAAATCCGGAAGCATTTTTGAGAATTAACAGTTAAGTTCTTGCACTGTCTACTTTATACTAGATACTGGAGTCCTGAGAGTATGGAAATGTAGGAAAGATGTAGTGTCCCCGACCCACCTAGACCTATTCCTTTTCTATTTCACCCTTAGGAGGAACTACCCATACTCCTGGCTGCACAAATTCTAAAACGCCACATGGCAAAGCAGCTATTTACAAAATTACTGCTTCCTAAGTACAATGAATCAGATAATATTTTTGCCCTGGTAAAACACAGAAAATTGTTTGAGCTCGATATTATTGGAAATGATGCAAGTTAAAATGTACCTAGGAATATAAAAAAGATAATCAAAATATTTTGCCAGCAAAGCACGATTTGCTACTTCCATCTGGAAGACATTTCTTTTATAAAATAACAGAGATTTTTCAACATATCTGTTTTCTTATTATTCATGCTTTAAAAAGTAAAATTGTCAAACTTTCTGAATTATTTAAGAGTTAGAATGACCAAATGATTTTGTGTTTACTTTTATTTTTTCATATTTGCATTCTGTCTTCCCCTTACGCTAGCATTTTTCTCTCTTCCTATGTCAATGCAGCTTGGTATTTAGAGAGAGAAAAAAAGATATATTATGGGAGTAAAAAGAACTTAAAAACCTTTCTTCACATGTTTTTCAATCACTTCTGGTTTAAGTTATTTTTTAAAAAGAAAAATGCCTTTTTTTTTCCTCAAAAGACTAGAAAAAGGAAGATTGAAATTTATTCCTTTGCTGCACTGTATTTGAGTTTCATATCATCAGTGGTAACACAAAAATGAAATCTGTAAATTGTTCCTTTTTTTGTCTTATTTGACTCATGTTTACAGTCTACAATATTGATTGTAGCAACTTCTTGGTAAGTATATAAGCTGTAAAGGTTTTACTATTTCTCATGCTTCTGGATTGTAAGGGTTTTCGTTTTAAATATTTATTGCTTGAAATACCAAAATGTGTTGCTCGGAGAGGTTATATAATTTCTTTTGCTAGGGATGTTTAAGTACAAAACAGATATCTCTCTTACTGTGTTTGTTTAAATGAATTTGTGCCTAGAACCAAGGAAAGACAGCTAGGAATTCTGGAGATTCTTTTAAGTGCTCTGAGTTATCAGGTTTGGGTACGGATTTCACAGTTCAGACATACCATCTGATGGGCCTTCACACAATCAGAAGTTTACAAAATTGGTTTTATAAAGTACATTCAAGGAATACATGAATCATTAACATCTTAGTTTTTAATTTATTTACTCAATTTAACAATCACATAGCATTCATTGACTGTCATAGTCATGTATGGTAGGTGGACAAATGTCCTCACAAAAACCTTAAATCCCTGGAACCTATGACTATAACCTGATATAGAAAAGAGCTCTCTGCAGAGGTGATGAGGTAATTTAGCTAAAGATTGAGACAAAAGGATGATTCTGAACTATCCTCGTGGGTTCTAATCCAATGCAAGTGCCTTTGTATAGAAAGACATTAGGGAGATGTGAGGTAGGTGGAAAAGGAGAAGATAGACACACAGGGGAGGTGACACATGAAGACAGAAGCAGAGAACAAAGTAATACAGCCACAAGCCAAGGAAAGCCCAGGAATGCTGCAGCAGCATTAGGGTAAAAGAGGCAAAAACCTATTTCCCCTAGGATCTTCATAAGAAGCCCAATCTGCCAGATTGCAGTCTTATAGCTTGCAGAACTGTGAGAAAAGAAAGCCTGCTCATTCAAGGCACTAAGTGTGAGGTTATTTGTTACACCAGCCATAGAAAATTATTATACCATGCTTTCATAGAATTTATATCTAAATTTAAGTAAGCATGAGACAATCACATAGAATCATTTGACTTAACAAATTTTAATTTAGTTGTGGTTATTTAATCTTATATTTAAAGAATCTAATTACTATTTGATTAATATATGATACATATATATCATATTACACACAAGTGTACTCATACATACACATATTTTATATATATATATATATATATATATATATATATATATATATATATAATAAAATCTGCAATATCTATAAACTAAAGAACCAACTTTGGAACTAGAATTGTATGTCAGTATTGTCTCTTCTGTAAAATATTTAATTGCGCAACTGTAGACTCTTGTGGGTTTTTTTATTTCCAATTTTTGATACTGTATGTAAGAGGAAGAATGTGTAATAACTTTTTTTTAACCATCTCAAGTGCCCAAACTGAACCGCCTATATAAAAGACACTAACATGAGAAAAGCTTAACAAATTTATTTAATTGAAGTTTTAAGTGATATGAGAATGGATTAGCAAGATAAAAGCATAACAAATTTATTTAATCAAAATTTTATGTGACATGAGAACCATCAGAAATGATGATATAAAGACCGAGGGAAAACTACTTTTATGCTTAGGTTTGATGAAAAATGTAAGGCTATATACTAATATGATTGAATAAAAAATGTGATTTAATGGAAATGAACTGAAGGATAAACTCATTTATTTGGATTATTCTTGACCTTTCTGTGTAGCATGCTATCCTCCAGGTATTGGAGTAGGACACCTATCCCATGAGGTCTTCAGGTGAGAAGAATGGCAGAGTGTAACAACTCTTAGTTTTATGACTTTCTTTGGACAAGAGGAATTCTAGTTTCTATGACTTACTTCAGGGAAAAATGAGAGATGGAGGAAGGAGGCCAGAGAGGACTTCTTGCCTTCAGTGCCCTTCTAATCATCTTCAGTTCAAAGTACTCAGCATGCCAAAATGCCATGGGTTCCAAAGTGCTTAGAGGTATTCTTTTGAGTCCCCAACACCATCATGAACATCTTTTGTATATGGCACCTGGGACATATGTAACAGAATTTATGTATAATTTTATGAATGTAATAACCAAAATGAAAGTGTGAACTCTTTGGGAAAATAATTTAAAAATGCATGAAATATTTATATAATTAAAATCTCCTCTGGTTTTGATATCTAAAAATAAAAAGGACTATAATGCTTCTATCAAGCTGTAAGCTGAATCCATAATAATCTAACAAAGAGTTAGTGCCCATGTTGCTCATTGTTGCTTATTCTTAATATTGTCTTGTTATTATTACTTAAAAACATATGAAAATACTAAATATAACTTTTAAATAAGATTATATAGTACAATTAAAAATAGAAGAAAAAATTGGCTGTAAGAAAAAAGTTTCTTTGGTTACTGGGATCTTAGTTATTTCTTAGTTATTTCTTAGTCTTAGTTATTTCAATTTTTTTAAGAATATGTGCTGTTTTTAAAATAATAAATTACAATAAATATTATTTGAACATCCAAAATATTTTTAGATTTATGGTTCAAAATTATATCATCCCTGTATATGTGACAAATTATTTTCTAATGTTTCATTAGAACCCTTAACTATGTATAATACCAGGAAGTTTTCTGACCTTACATGAAACTAAACATCCACTTTTAAAAACTTTAATGTTTTTCTTAGGGTTCTTTTAGGTAAGATAACCAAACTAATCATCTTTTTTTTTTTTTAATTTTTTATTGTGGGTTGTTCAAAACATTACAAATTTCTTGACATATCATATTCCACACTTTGATTCAAGTGGGTTATGAACTCCCACCTTCACCCCATACACAGATTGCAGAATCACATCAGTTACACATCCATTGATTTACAAATTGCCATCCTAGTGTCTGTTGTGCTCCGCTGCCTTTCCCATCCTCCACCCTCCCCCCTCCCCACCTCTCCCCTCCCCTCCCCTCCTCTCTCTCTACCCCCTCCACTGTATAACCCTGAGGGTCTCCTTCCATTACCATGCAATTTCCCTTCTCTCTCCCTTTCCCTCCCACCTCTCATCCCTGTTAAATGTTAATCTTCTTCTCCTGCTCTTCGTCCCTACTCTGTTCTTAGTTACTCTCCTTATATCAAAGAAGACATTTGGCATTTGTTTTTTAGGGATTGGCTAGCTTCACTTAGCATAATCTGCTCTAATGCCATCCATTTCCCTGTAAATTCTATGATTTTGTCATTTTTTAATGCAGAGTAATACTCCATTGTGTATAAATGCCACATTTTTTTTATCCATTCGTCTATTGAAGGGCATCTAGGTTGGTTCCACAGTCTTGCTATTGTGAATTGTGCTGCTATGAACATCGATGTAGCAGTGTCCCTGTAGCATGCTCTTTTTAGGTCTTTAGGGAATAGACCAAGAAGGGGAATAGCTGGGTCAAATGGTGGCTCCATTCCCAGCTTTCCAAGAAATCTCCATACTGCTTTCCAAATTGGCTGCACCAATTTGCAGTCCCACCAGCAATGTACAAGTGTACCCTTTTCCCCACATCCTCGCCAGCACTTGTTGTTGTTTGACTTCATAATGGCTGCCAATCTTACTGGAGTGAGATGGTATCTTAGGGTGGTTTTGATTTGCATTTCTCTGACAGCTAGAGATGGTGAGCATTTTTTCATGTACTTGTTGATTGACTGTATGTCCTCCTCTGAGAAGTGTCTGTTCAGGTCCTTGGCCCATTTGTTGATTGGGTTGTTTGTTCTCTTATTGTCTAATTTTTTGAGTTCTTTGTATACTCTGGATATTAGGGCTCTATCTGAAGTGTGAGGAGTAAAGATTTGTTCCCAGGGTGTAGGCTCCCTATTTACCTCTCTTATTGTTTCTTTTGCTGAGAAAAAACTTTTTAGTTTGAGTAAGTCCCATTTGTTGATTCTAGTTATTAACTTTTGTGCTATGGGTGTCCTATTGAGGAATTTGGAGCCCGACCCCACAGTATGTAGATCGTAGCCAACTTTTTCTTCTATCAGACGGCGTGTCTCTGATTTGATATCAAGCTCCTTGATCCATTTTGAATTAACTTTTGTGCATGGCGAGAGAAAGGGATTCAGTTTCATTTTGTTGCATATGGATTTCCAGTTTTCCCAGCACCATTTGTTGAAGATGCTATCCTTCCTCCATTGCATGCTTTTAGCCCCTTTATCAAATATAAGATAGTTGTAGTTTTGTGGATTGGTTTCTGTGTCCTCTATTCTGTACCATTGGTCCACCCGCCTGTTTTGGTACCAGTACCATGCTGTTTTTGTTACTATTGCTCTGTAGTATAGTTTGAAGTCTGGTATCGCTATACCGCCTGATTCACACTTCCTGCTTAGCATTGTTTTTGCTATTCTGGGTCTTTTATTTTTCCATATGAATTTCATGATTGCTTTCTCTATTTCTACAAGAAATGCCGTTGGGATTTTGATTGGCATTGCATTAAACCTATAGAGAACTTTTGGTAATATCGCCATTTTGATGATGTTAGTTCTGCCTATCCATGAACAGGGTATATTTTTCCATCTTCTAAGATCTTCTTCTATTTCTCTCTTTAGGGTTCTGTAGTTTTCATTGTATAAGTCTTTCACCTCTTTTGTTAGGTTGATTCCCAAGTATTTTATTTTTTTTGAAGATATTGTGAATGGAGTGGTTGTCCTCATTTCCATTTCAGAGGATTTGTCGCTGATATACAGGAATGCCTTTGATTTATGCGTGTTGATTTTATATCCTGCCACTTTGCTGAATTCATTTATTAGCTCTAATAGTTTCTTTGTAGAGCCTTTTGGGTCTGCTAGGTATAGAATCATATCATCTGCAAATAGTGATAATTTAAGTTCTTCTTTTCCTATTTTGATGCCTTTAATTTCTTTCGTCTGTCTAATTGCTCTGGCCAGTGTTTCGAGAACTATGTTGAACAGAAGTGGAGAGAGAGGGCATCCCTGTCTTGTTCCAGATTTTAGAGGGAATGCCTTCAGTTTTTCTCCATTCAGAATGATGCTAGCCTGAGGCTTAGCATAGATTGCTTTTACAATATTGAGGTATGTTCCTGTTATCCCTAGTTTTTCTAGAGTTTTGAACATAAAGGGATGCTGTACTTTGTCGAATGCTTTTTCCGCATCTATCGAGATGATCATATGGTTCTTATTTTTAAGTCTATTGATGTGGTGAATAACATTTATTGATTTCCGTATATTGAACCAGCCTTGCATCCCAGGGATGAATCCTACTTGATCATGGTGTACAATTTTTTTGATATGTTTTTGTATCCGATTCGCCAGAATTTTATTGAGGATTTTTGCATCTAGGTTCATTAGAGATATTGGTCTGTAGTTTTCTTTCTTTGAAGTGTCTTTGTCTGGTTTAGGTATCAGGGTGATGTTGGCCTCATAGAATGAATTTGGAAGTTCTCCCTCCTTTTCTATTTCCTGAAGTAGCTTGAAAAGTATTGGTATTAGTTCTTCTTTAAAGGTTTTGTAAAATTCTGCTGTATACCCATCCGGTCCTGGGCTTTTCTTAGTTGGTAGTCTTTTTATGGTTTCTTCTATTTCCTCAATTGATATTGGTCTGTTTAGGTTGTCTATATCCTCCTGACTCAATCTGGGCAGATCATATGACTTAAGAAATTTATCTATGCCTTCACTATCTTCTAATTTATTGGAGTATAAGGATTCAAAATAGTTTTTGATTATCTTCTGTATTTCTGAAGTGTCTGTTGTGATATTGCCTTTTTCATCCCGTATGCTAGTAATTTGAGTTCTCTCTCTTATTCTCTTCGCTAGCATCGCTAAGGGTCTGTCGATTTTGTTTATTTTTTCAAAGAACCAACTTTTAGTTTTGTCCATTTTTTCAATTGTTTCTTTTGTTTCAATTTCATTAATTTCAGCTCTGATTTTAATTATTTCTTGCCTTCTACTTCTTTTGCTGTTGTTTTGCTCTTCTTTTTCAAGGATTTTGAGATGAAGTATGAGACCAAACTAATCATCTTGTTAAATTTTTTCACTATCATCTTAAACTTCAGATTATTACATTTTTTTCTTATTCATATGAAAAATAAATACAACACATACTTATTTAGAAATTAATTAATTATCATTAATTAGTTTTATCAACTGTCAATAGAGCTTTATAATTTTTATCAACTGTCAATAGAGCTTTATTTTTATATAATAGCTTGGATGTGTGAAAAAAAATTACATTTTAAAATACTTTATTTATAAAATATTCTAAAGACAAACATTTTGGAAACATTAAATAATACATGTTATCAAAGATAAGAACATTTGTAGCCAATCAGAATAGTTCTTCCAAAATAGGCACTACTCTTTACTTCCTATACAAATTCTGGGCCTGATAGCCCTGATGAAAACTGGCATTTGGAATTATAAATTTTCTAGGACATTCTGTAGCAGTGTTTGAAGTTATCTTTACTTTGAACATCATAAAAACTACCAAAAATATTTCCAAATGTATAATTTTCTAAATACATAACATGAACATATATTTCTGTTAATATACTCTCATCTGTGAGTATGTGTGTATGTGTGCGTGTGTGTATTTATTTATTTATTTATTTATTACTTATCTATTAATGGTATATGGGGATGATCAGTTTCTAAGTGGGCTCTCCATGACCTGGTCTTCTAATATTCTAATACATATAATTCACACTCCTTAGTGGGCTGGAGATAGAGATGTACTTCTAATGCTTAGAATATAGTAGAAGCATGGTTGTCACACTAAGGATTAGCATTGGGCAACAGAGGGATTTTGGATTTTCTGTAGCTCACCTGCCCTTATTCTCTCACTTGCTCATTTGGATGAAAGCCAGTTTTGATATTGTGGACTGTCCTATGGAAAGGTGCATGTGGCAAGCAACTGGGGGTAGCTTCTGAACAATACCAGTTGAGAAACTGAGTTCAATGTCCTCTGAAGAAATGAATTCTGCAGACAACTAAATGAAGAGTCTTTGAAGAAGACTCTTCTCTTCTTCCAAGCCTGCTAAATCTTCATTAACCAAGTTATAGACAGATTCCCTGGCAACCAAAATTGTGAGTTAATAGATTATTGTTTTAAACCACTACATTTGGGATAATTTATTGTACATAAAATGATATGTACACTATTTCTTTAACTAGTCTTTCCTTGGTCTTCCTCTTACTTACAAAAGTAGTAGTAAAATTCTTAGCTGTGTCATTCAAAAAATTACTCTGGTTATTTCTATTGCTGTAATTATTACACAGATAAGTCTAAATTCCAGATATTATAAAACATATGATGTTTAAATTTGAACTGTGGAAAATACTGTCAGCAAAGCCTTTTAGACACTTTGTTTTGACCCCTTTTCTCTGCTGGTTCAGCAATAATGTAACTTTGTTAAAAACTGCTCTGACATTACAGACATTATTTCAACATGTCTTTATATTTTTCTTTTGTTTCCTCCTGCTTCCCATTATGAAAAGACATTCTCACCTCTTCTTTTGCACTCTGCTTCTGATGTAGCCCCATGGTGCTCTCCTTTTTAATTATAGCTTGTGCACTTGTGTCTATGCATACTTTGGAAAAATAATTCCTGGACTTCATAACTACTTATTTTCATTCTCAGAATGAAATAAAAAGAACATATTGAATTAACTTCCCAATTTACATAGTGATTCAAAGTTTCAAGGAGACTTATTTTATGGAATGCTTAAAAAGAAAAAAATATTTTATAGTAATTTTACTTGTTATTAATAATATTAATGGCAAAAGCAAAATTTAATAATGTAGAAAAAAAGCTCTTATACATATTTTCCTTTTTTTCTAATAAAATATCATATACTTGCTGGTAGTAGCCTCATTTTTCACATGAAGAAACTGATGCTCAGAGATGTTAATCAAATTAGATTAAATTCCAAAACTAAGAAACAATTGTATTGGAAATCAAATTGTTGTGAATTTGAAATTCGGCTTTTAATAGTAACTAAGAATATTTAGCCTAAATAACTAATATCAATAATTAAGTTATTGGTGATTCAGAATTATAGAGCTATGTTTTCTTTATCTGTACCTTGATTTTCTCATTACTTTAATAATGCATTAGCCCAGATAATTTCCAATGAGTGTAAAGATTTAAATGTGCCTTTATTCCCTCAGCTAATTATTAATGTTTCACAGAAAGCCTTCTAACGCTGTGTTGAAGTAAAAGCTTAAGATGGGTTCCTTTGGAAGGTGAGTATAACACTTTCCAAGCTGAAGCTACTGAAGTTTGAATATAGTGTGTTAAATAGATTACATTTCACATTTTGGTAAGAAATCTACTCCATTCTTTATTTCTAAAAGCAGTACATTAAAGCAGTACTCAACTAATTGTGGAATAAGTGATCTGTAAGTAAAGGAGACAGAATTTCAAAAATAAGATTATTATAGAAGTTCTAGAATAAAGTAATGCTCTGAAGAAAAATATAAAGCATTAAAGAGGTTGATGGGCTAATTATTTTGTTGTCCTTTTGCCATGAATTCCCTCTCCTATACTTTCATGCTGTCTTCCAGATAATTCATCTCTCTTCAGCTGCAAAATTTGACTTTCATTCATATGGTTTTAATGTCAACTTTGGGGCTGGGGCTATAGCTCAGTGGTAGAGTGCTTGCCTAGCATATGTGAGGCACTGGGTTAGATCCTCAGCACAAGAAAAATAAATAAGTAAATAAATAAATAAAATAAAGTTGTTGTGTCCATCTACAACTAAAAGAAGTTTGTAAAAATTAATGTAAATTTTAATGGTCTTTATTCAAACATCTTTATTATTCCTTGAAACATAGTAATCATTTTTACTTTATATTCTTTCTCTGGCTATTTTAATATATGAAGCTTCTAAGTATCTGATTTGTTATCAATTTCTGGCTTTCCATCATGGCAAGTTATTTTCTTGTGGGTTCAATGAATTTGTGTTTTTGCCAGTTGCCGATTTTCCATGGAGTTTCTGTTTTGTAGAAAATTGAACCTGGAATGAAAATGAATCCTGCAGACAGAATTTTGGTTTTGCATTGGTGCCTGGCTTCCGTGCCAGACAGGGAACACCGTAAACAAATATTTTGGTTTGAGTTTTTTTCAAGTCCTATAACTTGCAAATTCTATCTGAAAATCTGCTTGAAAACTACAAATTTTCAGGAGAGTAATTTTCATGCCCCATGAAGGGAGAGTGGAGCAGTGTGTGTAAAGAGGTAATGGGTATGTGCCTTTGTTTCTAGTGCATTTCAGTAGAATCCAATCAGGCTCAGCCTTGCAGGGGATAATAAACAATTTGCGTCTGCTCCATGAATTGGTCCTCATTTAACTTTTACTTCCCTGGACTTCACAGGTCTAAGAATAATGATTCTTAAATTTACCATTTGGTTAATGCTCTCAGGACAAAAGCTAATTTCACTACTTAACTCTGATTGAGAGATTTTGGCTTAAGAATTTTTTACTTCCCTATCATGTAAAAAAAAGAAAAAATCATATATATATTTTGTTACATGGTCAATTCACTGTTGCTCCACTCCAAATTTATGATAATAAAAACTTTTCTTCACTTTATAATGTTCATCTTTATTAATTGTATACTGAATCAATACAAAAGATGTTCTGGATTAGACAGATGAGTTGTTATTTACATAATAATTTTCCCATCTTTACATATAAATATTTACATAATAGTCAATACATGTGCCTTCTTTGCCTCAGATTGTACCACTTGAACAACATGATGAAAGCCAGATACAAAAATATCTAATATGAGTTTCTAGACACTTCATAGTTCAAGGACAGAGAAAAGCAAAGCTTGTCATATATATAAAAGAAATAAGCAACTTCATGTCCTCCCCTCTTAAAAAGGGAAGAAACCCTTTTATTCCTTGGAGAAGAGATGGAAGGATCCTAGGTTTTCATATTATTTTACCAGACAGTACATATATCTAATCAAAGACCAGGTAAGCCCAAGTATCTCTGCATTCTAAGGCCTAGAGATATCTCCAAGGTCCTTATTTCATTTTCCTTTGACATATAAAGACACCTCCATATTAGTTACATGTCTTTGTCATTTCCTCACTATCTACGCAGTTGTACCTTAACTTGCCCAGATATGTTCCTGACCTAGGAAAAGAAAATGCAAAATTAATTTTAATTGCTTCAATTTTTACTTTTAAATGGTCACCCTTAACATAAGTTCAGTCCAGATTTGTATAAATTGCTTGTAAAATAGGGGGAAAAAAAGTGAAGGATAACAAATGATAAGTGTGATGCAGAAAATATTAGTCCAATAACTGTGGGCTATCTATATAATATATCTACATTTGCACACTGCTACTAGGCAAAGAAATCTTGAATTCAAACATTTTAAAAGGCTTTTGAAATTCAGTTTCATTTTCTAAGTTGTTTAATTTATTAAACATGTCATTAGAACATTACTCCACAACCTCAAAATAATGAATGTTGTCATTCTTTGGCGTTCATTCTGACATTGTGCTACGGTTTAGATTATGTAGTTTCTCAAACACTTGTGTGAGACAGTGCTAGTGCGAGAATCATCAGAAGTGAATAATTAGATTATGAGAGCTGTAACCTAATAGGTGGATTGATAATTTGAATGGAACACTGGGTGGTGACTACAAGAGTTTAAATATTATATATTTTATTATGTTTTTTCAGGTATTCATTCTGTGCTATGAATTACATGAAATAGCTGCAAAGGTCTTTTGGCAAAAGCCCTCTTCTGGATGCTCAGTTCTGAATTTATGCAATCTGTTCTGGCTGTCCAGAGTAGATATGGAACATTTTGGAAAAGGATTGCATGTGAACAGAACTTAACATATGCTGGGGATTCCCTCCATATAATGCAGGAGCCAGAGTCCATCCTAATAGGGAAAAGAGGGTACAGCTTGATTTTTGAAAGGGAGTATAGATTATTCTTTGCTACAACTGGAGAAAATAAAAATACAAATTTAAATAGACAAACAAGGATCCTCATTGAATATAAGCAAAAAAGACATTCATACCAACATGAAACAATTTCGTTATAATTTAAAATTATATTGAAAAATACAAGTGTTACTTTCTTAATTCCAATGACCACATAGAATAATGAGATGGTATAATGAATAATATTATTTCCTGAACTCAGTCTCTATTTTTCTAACAATTTTGAGGTTGTGGAGTAATATTCTAATGACATGTTTAATAAATTAAACAATGTGAAAATGGAACTAAATTTCAAAAACCTTTAAAAATGTTTGAATTCAAGATTTCTTTGCCTAGTAGCAAGTGTGCAAATGTAGATATATTGCTACCTTTCACTTTTTTTATATTCTCTAATTTCAGATATCCAATAACACATGTGAAATTTAACAAGATGGGCTTGTTGCTTATTGCAAAGAGGGACTATACACACCATGGCGCACTTTGGGGAATCACAGTAGGAGGATGTTAAGACTTAGATTGACTCTAATTGTGGATGATTTGGGCAAAGGTTCAAGAAAATGGGTATTGCTGTTGGTTGGATGCTGTCAAGAGGCAAGGGTATCAATTGGGTGTCTTAATAAATATTACTCAGAAGGGAGATTAGAGAAGGGCTGAAGATAAAAATTGATAAGAAGCAACTGTCATTTATCTTGGCTAGATAGAAAAGCCTTCATTGTTTTGTGGTTTGTTTTGTCTGTGTTAAAGTTTATAGAGTGGTCTTGTGTTCTGTGTCACTTTTATGGTCTCAGAGAGGGGTTTTCTAATATTGACGTTTATTGAGATTGTTGGAAAAAAACTAAGAGTGGCCTACATCCAATCCATCTCATAAAGATGCAGAGGGTGAGTTGTGTCAGGACAAGTTCTCTATATCAGGGGCTGCATTTTTCTTTTTCAACTTTCTTCCAAGTGAAAACAGGCTTTATCACTTGACACGGGTCTCCAGAAGCCAGGGGACTGCACTCTGGCAATAAGACTATTTCTTCCCTAACAAGGGCCAGTCTTCATCTCTGATCCCCAAACTCCCAATTTACCTAACCCTGTTCTGTTTTTCTGCGTCATTGATCACCATTTAATATTATAAAATAGACTTTTTAAAAACAGTCCCTCCATTAGAACATAAATTATATGATTTTACCTTTGTTTCACTTTTTGTGTAGTCCAAATATCCAAAATGTAGTGCAACAAAGAAATTGCTTAAAAATATTCAAGGAAAGAAATAATAGAAAAAAAATTATCATAACCCAAAATCATTATTTTCCAGATTGAAGTGATCAACCCAACAAATACCCATTCCACCATAAAAAGTAAAAATAAAAATCTTAATATCTAAACACAAAGTATTTCAAAACGTTCTGGATAAACAGTCTTAAATCCAACAGAGAAAAAGAAACAATTACTATCAAGTTCATAACTTTGTAGTTCATAACTACAAAGGATATTAGAATTTTCTATGGCCACATTTAAAGTAGAAGAAAATTGAGAAAAGCCTTAAGCATTTTTAGGGAAATCACTAGTTTAATATTCTTCCCCAAGACAACTACTTCCTCAAATATTCAGATTAAATAAGGACATTGCCAGATGCCCATGGTCTCATCTTTTATTCATTTTTCTTCTTTTCTTAGTGAAGTAGTACAGAGTGTGTTCCACAAAAATAAGAGAGTGAACCAAGATAGAAGAGACAGACAACAGTGGATTCACAAGAGATAAGTGGATGAGTATCCCAAGAAAAATAGAGAACAAAGGTTGAAAGATAGAATTGCAGAGGAATAAGCCCAAACTGGAGCTTGGAGGTTTGGGTCTCTGAGAGTCATTAGAGGACAGTTGAAATTCTAGGCTGCCTTGGAGTAGGGAGCTGGAGCTGATGTTCCTGAAGAAAACCAGGAATTTTGAGTAATTGTGCCATCTAAGAAAGGGGACTAGTAAAATCAAATCCATCAGCCTGAACCAAAGAATCAAGTTTGACAGCCTTTCAAGACAGTGGCTTGGAAGTGAATTATCTACCATGAGACTCTGAAATCACACGCCTATCCACATGGAGCAGTGGGTGGCTCTTCCTTTGTAATGGAAGGGAAAGGAGCAAGTTTATGTGCACACAATGACTAGCAAAAAGGTATTACTATTTCTGAAATTTATCTATTTATTTTTTTTAAATTTTAGTCACACACTGTAATGGAAGATAATTTTTACAAGAGTAAAATGCTTCCTTTCCTATTTTACAATACAAAGTACTTTGTGTATTCCATAAAAACTTCTTTAAAATCATCACTTTAAAAGCTAGAAACAGTTTGAACTTTGTCTTCTGAAATTACTCAATGGTGATAAAAACAAAAAAAGAAATGCCCATATACAGAATTGGTTTATTCAGTACATGTAGAGGAGGATCCTGCCACATGCAAGATATTCCATAAAATACACTAATAAAATAAAGGTAGAATGGCCAATATTCTGATTATAATTTTTCCACATTTTAGAAACACATTTAGTTACCTGTGGTGAGAGGATTGTACCAGAACTTCATGAGAAGATATATGTAATTTGAGGATGAGATCAAGGTACTTAAATGATAAAACAATATTAATGGAGAATTGTACTTATTATTCTCTGTAATATATGTTAATTAATATAATCTGAAATTATAGAAATTACTTCACATTGTTGTACAATTTTTAAAAGAGGTGAGAATGAGTTCTATTTCCTTTTTGTGTTATTTTTCATACTGCAGAAATCAACTACTATGAAAACAATCATTTGTTAATAGGCTGTCTGACACAGGATATGATTATATTGTCATCAGTATCCTTTTAGCAATTATTCTCACCACAAATATATTTCATTATTTCAATTTGTTTGGTGTTACAAAAAGAGCACCATATTTTTAAGAGAAAAAATAAAACAATTACACCTTTTCTTTAAGCAAGCTTACAAAATATCTCACCTAAATAAGAGTTTACTTTTTCAAAAAGAAATATTACTTCAATGAGTCATTTCACATGGAATGCATATGAAAATTATGGCTGTATTTCAAGATACAATGTTTTATTCCCAAGTTCTTATTGGCTTTGGAATTATTACTATAAGGAAAAAAAGAACAAGATTTTAATTTAAAAAAATCTTATTGCTACTGACATTGTGTGCTTAAAACTCTCATACAAAGTATAATTATTTATGTATATTTCAAGCTGCATTTCAAGGGTCTTAGAATAAAAATGAGAAAACTTCCTGTGGAATCATTGGACTCAAAATATTACATAAATTTTCAAGATAAAATTTTGAATTTGACTGAAATATATGTATATATTTGTGCAATATTTATTAGCACATTTGTAACCATAGATAAGATGCTGTGGGAATGCAGATATGTGCAAAATATGATCGTTTTCCTCAACTCATACACAGTCTGTAAGTAAAACAAAAAAAGATTGCTGAATATGTGCAGGAGACATTAAGGGATGTCATAAGAAATGTGTACAAAACCAAGAAAGAGAATGAGATTGTTTTTTGAGGATGAGAATAATTTCACTGGACAAGTTCTAAGGAACGAGGGACTTTTAGTTATTTGGACAGCAACTTTAGTTTTTAGGCCTGCTGCAAGAAAACACCACAAACTCACTGGCTTAAAACAGAAATGTATTCTTTTACAATTTTAGAGAGCCTAAGTCCCAAGGCAAGGTATTGTTTGAGCCATACTCACACTCAAAGCTCTGAGGGAGATTCATTTTTTGCCTCTTCACATTTCTGGTGGTTCCAAGTATTTCTTAGCTAGTAGCTATATAAATCCAATCTCTGGCTTTATTTTCTGAAGGCCTTTTCTCTTTCTTTCTTTCCTTCTTTCTTTCTTTCTTTCTTTCTTTCTTTCTTTCTTTCTTTCTTTCTTTCTTTCTTTTCCTTCCTTCCTTCCTTCCTTCCTTCCTTCGTTTCTTTCTTTCTTTATATCTTCTATGGGTTTCTTAAAAGGACACTGTCAGCTGATTACAAGGTTCACCGAGAATAATTCCATATCAAGATTCTTAATTACATCTACAGTCTGTTTTAAACAGATAAGGTCACATTATAGGCTGAGTGGGTTGAAACATGGATGATTTTTTTGTTTTGTTTTGTTTTGGTGGTCACCATTTAACTAACTAAGTCAAAGATCGAACTGATGAGCTACCATAGGAAAAAAAGAATAAAGTAAATGATCAGAGAAAAGGCAAAGTAAGTAGCATATTTTAAAATGAATACTTGATCAGTTTTTAAAAAAACATAACATAGGGTATGAATATTTGGAAAGTCAGGTGGAATAAGATCAGAGAAGATTAGAATCTGTGAACAAGAATTTTGAAAGTTCTTTGGTAGGCAATGTGGAAGCACTGAGATATGTCTACGAGGGAGATGACAAAATCAGATTTTCAGTTTCAAGAAAATTATTTCGTGTGAGAAAGAAAGGCAAACAAAAGGAGAGAAGGAAAGAAGACTAAATTTTCTAGCCAGGTGTTATAGAAAAGAGACTCAATTAAGAAAATAAATGAATTAAGAAAAAAGACACAAAAATATTAAAAGATAAACAAAAATATTAAAAGCCTACATTAAAATATAGGCTTAAAATTGTATGCAAACAACATTATAGAATGATACTATTTATGTCACTTTGGTGATCATATTTGACAGTACATCTATAGAATAGATTTATCACTGAAATTCAATTGGACCATACCGTTCTAGTTCACGTCCACTGTACCAGGGGTGGCTTGGAGTTGTATCATTACTACAATTTTTACTTGGGACTTATCTATTTTTCCTATAGTTGTCATGATATTTGTTATAAGGGAGCAAAAATAAAAAGATAAAAATTTCAAAATTTCTGACTACATCACAGTTTCTGGCTACTTACTGCTTTGGAAAGACATTTTAAGGCCTTTCTACAAACCTCTAACCTAATCAAAACCAACAAAAACATGCTGCCATGGGATTGTACTTAAGGATTGATTTTGTGTGAAAACTAATACATGATGAATCCATTTGCACATAGTTCAAATCTAGTAAAACTAAATTGGAACTAAAGATATAGGTTAAAATGTAATTAATGTTTTAAAAACAGATTTTCAAGCTTTGTTTTTTAATCAGAATTAGTAGACTCATATGAATGCCAAAAAAATGATATTTACATGCTCTGTTATCACACCCAGTTAAAGTTTTATCAATATATTTTATTTGTAAAGAATTGGATTAAACAACTGTGAAGGCATTGAAATGTGAATTCAGTAACAGAACTAGAAGTTTCATTTTGGATACAGGAACATGAGACTCCATGGAGAGCAGCCTCTTCTTAATCATTAAAAGGGATCTCCTTGTCTAAGTCTTTTGACTGGTATAGATGGAGAATCTGTTATGCAAAAGAAAACCCTTGTGGTTTTTCAAAATGACAATTTAGAACTAACATTAAGATCAATAAATCTAATAACCAAAGGAAAATGAAACAAAGCATTAGTTAAGAACACTTTGGGTAAGTGACTTTTACATCTATAATGAAAACTACAAAACATTATATAAAAAATTTAATAATATGGCAGCAATGTATTTTATAAAGATTCCTGTCTCCAGATATGTTACTGAAGATATCTAATTGTTTTCTCAAGTGTTATGATTACGTGTATAAGATAGTAAAAGATTTTTTTTTAATATTCTAGGGAAGTTTAATGATGTGATTAAAGTCAACAATGCCTGTATTAGTTAGGATCCTTCACAAAAATGGAAGAAATGGCATATATATATATATATATATATATATACACACACACACACACACACACACACACACACACACACACACACACTGATTATAAGGAATGGACTCCATTATGGAGGCTAAAAATATCCCCTTATCTTTAGGGCGAATTGTCAAGTTCCAGGCCCAGTAGAACAGGACAGTGAATTTTCAATGTGAAGGTAAGTAGTTTGCCCTTAAGTAGGGGAGTAGTCACCCTTTGATTCAAGAAGCCAAATTACCTAGGACAACCTGCTATTAAGTCCACTGATTCAATTGTTAATCTCATCCATAAACACCATTAGAGAAACACCCAGAATAATGTTTGACACAATATATGGACATTCTATTACCCTCTTAAATTGGCACACAAAATTAATCATCATGATACCAAAGAAAATTTATTGAATAAATTGGGCCTACATTTGTACTCTTCAGACATTAATATATTTTATTATAATATCTGTAAATATAACTAACCATTTATGACATATAAAGGTGATCTTTGAAACTATTGAAATAGACAGTTTTAAGAAACATGACATCATTATTTCTCATGGAAAGAATGATTATGAACTCATTAATGTTAATTGATCAAGTTATTTTTTAACCCCTTCAAATAAAAAATTGGGGGTGACTAATACAGAGTTTTTATTGTAAAACCCTTTAGCTCTGTGTCATTTTTAGAGGTTCCTAAAAAGCATGAAGGGAGATTTGAAGAAGCTATAAAGAGGAGTTTTTCTTCCTGAAATGGGATGTAAGAAATTAATAGCAGGTGCTCTGGCACATGAACACACAGCCCCTGGAGGCCCAGTGTGAAGCAGCCGTTTTACAAATAGGCCGACTTTCCTGTTATTGAAATCCTCCTAGGGAGTTAACAAATTTTCACTCCACAGGTTTCCTCTTGTTCATGTCACTGTTATTTTCTTATCTATTTTCAATTTATTTTCTTAGGATAAAATGAAGAGGATTGAGGGTCCTCTTGCTCAGTAGTGATTCTTGTGGTGGAGTGAAAAGTGTCAAATTCTTTCCCACCAGGACATTGCTTATTGCTAGATAAAAGTTTGTGGATTATCTTGCCAGCACACACAGAGGACCACCCCTCGCCCCATCCTGTTCTTCTCCATGAGTGTACAAAGTGCATCCCTGTTATAACACAAAAGCTGAAATATATGTTAAAATCCTCAATGTTCTTTGCAGTCAGTTTCTTACCTCTTACTTGTGTCTCAAAAGTATATTTACAAGGTGTTATTCATAAACTTAGCCATCATTAAATTTCATGAGGAATAATGAAATAGGATAAACAACAGGTTGTTTAGCATTCTTGTGGAATGTCTGGGACACCTTTGAGGTTTCTCAGTGGGGAAATTTAATTGTATTTTCTGAAATGTTTTAACCAGTCCTGCCAGTGGTCGTGTCAAAATACTGGAGGAAAAGAAACAAAACATTTTAGCTATTATTATTCAAGTTGTAATATTGGTGGAGGTCAAATTCATTTTTACATTTTGCCAGTGGAAGTGCTGATAATTCCCATGACTTACGGATTTTATTTAAAGATCAGGTAGGCACAAACTATGTTAAACTATGTCTTTTTTAAAAATTAAGATTGTAATTCAAGCACAATGACCATCCAAGTAGATGCAATGTCAGGATCTGAGCAAGAGACTTAAACTCACAAACTTAACTGATTTGTCTAATCACACCCAACTGATCATTAGCTCTTTACTGTTAGGAACAGAGAGAGAGAGAGAGAGAGAGAGAGAGAGAGAGAGAGAGAGAAGCGGGGAGGGAAAGAAAGTGGCTTACTGACCCTATTTGGTACATTGAAATTTCTTTTAAGTATTTCAGTGTCTCTTCCTTTTGTTATATTTTATCTATTATAACAGAAGATATATCAATGAGTATGAGACTTTCAGAAATTGAGAAAAATTAATTTGCAATATTGTTATAAAAACATCATCTTTAGCTGGGCCCAGGGGCTCATGCCTGTAATCCCACTGACTCAGGGGGCTGAAGCAGTAGGATTGCAAGTTTGAGATCAGCCTCAACACTTACTTAGTGAGACCCTATCCCAAAATAAAAAGTAAAAAGGGCTGGGAGTGTGGCTCAGTGGTAAAACACCTTGGGGTTCAATCCCAACCACAAAAAAATTTTTTGAAAAGCTATGACCATTGACATGCATTGAAAACTACAATGTCCATCTGGCAATGTGGGTTTTAATGTGGAAATGTTTATTTTAATGACAGAATTAATCATGTATTCAGGACCACACTTTCTAAAGATAGTGGGTTTTATAGTTTGCCTTGCTCTTTATTTAATATTTTTATCTGAGAGTTTTCTATATTATAAAATAGGCTAAAATATGATTCTTCCAGACTAGTGGTATTCAAAAGCCATTTCAAAGTATTTCTGGTCCATGGGCACTTTTTTTAGTCCATAATGATATTAGTTCAAAATATAAAATTAAATATTTAGATATTATTATAGAAATTTGTCAAAATATTTTGTCTGTACAATCTAAAAAAACCTGGAATTGTATTTTGTAGATCTTTTTATTATTATTTGTCTAGTGATTCGGGGGGTTTTTGTCTTTTACAAAAGTTTTAATCCACAATGTGATTTATGGTTTATTTCAACTTAGTCCTTTACCAGTGGCAGCTTAAGAAACATTGATCTTAGAATATTGCTTGAAATTTGAGCCAACATAGATAAGAGGAATTTCTATTCCTTTCTCTCTGCTTGCTGTTCTTATGTTATAAAAAATTAGTTTAACATGTCAAGATCATCAGACAGGTAAGCAGAAGGCATGTGTTCTCCACCTTCAAGCAGGAAAAAAACAAAATGAGATCAAGAAACACACACTGAACAAGACAATGAGCACTTTCCACATTTTTAGCCCTTGGTCACTCTAGGCAGCAGACTCTCCTTATTGCAAATAACTACCTGTAGTCTCTGCTTAGACAGCAGGGTCGATGTGGGAAAGAAGTCTAAAGGAAAAACACAAACCTGATGGTGGAGTAAGACACCAAGACAGTCACAGAAGCCAAACAGCCTGTCTCAGAGCTCAGGTCTGATTGATATGATGTTGATACTATGTCATGTCTCCGTGGACATAGGCATTCCTTCAGTCAAGTGACTTGGCAAAAGAAAAACGAAAACATTTTCAGAAGTAATTTTAGTAGATTCACCCCCATTCCCCCACTTACTGAAGGACTTTGTTAAGACATCAGACTTGACTGAGAATTCATGGTTAGAGACTATGTTACCCTAGTTGCCTCAAGAAGACTGCAAAATGTTAGCAATCATCAGTTAAAGGAACATCAATGTTGGGTGTGTGGGAAGGTATAGTCAGAGAGAATGTACTTGGAGAATTCCTACAAAAAAAATTTATTTAACTACCCTCTGAATGCAGTTCTCAGTCTTATTTCCCTTTAAATCGATTCACTAGAAAACTACCAATTTCCCCTAACACACATACACACAGGTATCCCTTCACCTCCTCTTCCACTTTCCACTGTACATATACCTTTGCATTGAACCTGATTAAACTACTTTTACTCCTCACACTTCAGATAGAGCCCTAATATCCAGAGTATACAAAGAACTCAAAAAATTAGACAATAACCCAATCAACAAATGGGCCAAGGACCTGAACAGACACTTCTCAGAGGAGGACATACAATCAATCAACAAGTACATGAAAAAATGCTCACCATCTCTAGCAGTCAGAGAAATGCAAATAAAAACCACCCTAAGATAC
>NW_025999949.1:14263321-14308915 GCF_001458135.2 Marmota marmota marmota
GGGAAAAATAATACAAGGGGGAGAAATGAATGACAGTAGAGGGGGTAGAGAGAGAAGAGGGGAGGGGAGGGGAGGGGGGATAGTAGAGGATTCAAAAGGCAGCAGAATACAACAGACACTAGTATGGCAATATGTAAATCAATGGATGTGTAACTGATGTGATTCTGCAATCTGTATATGGGGTAAAAATGGGAGTTCATAACCCACTTGAATCAAAGTGTGAAATATGATATATCAAGAACTATGTAATGTTTTGAACAACCAACAATAAAAATTAAAAAAAATAAAAATAAACTACTTTTAGCTCTAAAAATATGTCATGTCCTTCTGAATGACTGGGTCTTAGTAGTTTATCAGTGTTTTTTCTTGCTCACAGTGCATGTCCCTTGTGGGTAGGCTGTGGTCTTGTTCAGTGGCCTACTTCTATTTCCATGATATTTCTCTACAAAAGTAAGTCATATAACCAATGTTACTAAGTGAAGGGAAGGTCTCAGAAAAGGCCAGGGGGGAGAGACAGGGGAGAGTGTGAACAATATTACAATGGATCATATTATCCTTCAAGTTTCAATATTCTGTCATAAAACTTTATCCTTGCCACTGTCAAAACCTATGACTTTATGGTACAAACATTTGCCTATTTTTTCTTGTTATCCTGGAGAAATGTCCAAATCAGTACAAACAATTGGCATAATATTTGTCAATTGAAATGTTTGTGTATGGAATGAGAGGAAGGAAGAAAGGGAGGGAAAGCAAGAGGAAGGAGATAAGCAAGGAAGAAAGGGAATAATGCATTGATTATTTAAGATTTAGACATATGATTATCCAAAAATACATAATTTGCATAAGCAGAAATATGTTTACATTGTTTAGTTCAGAAGAGACTCAACACCTTTGAGAACTGAGCTCTTTTCTTTTTTCTTTTTCTTTCTTCCTCTCTCTCTTTCAATGAGTAGAATAACATAGCCTTGACTTTGGGGTCAAATGATTCTGATTTTCAGAAGAAATTATGTTATGTGAATTCCTTCATTATTTGAATCATTCCAACTCTGGGATTCCAGAGTAGCATTAAATAGAATGCAATTTCCCCATTTTATTTATCATACATAAAGCTAAAGGAAGTCAGTAAATTAAAAAATAAACAAACATAAGTTTATTGCCCATGTACATTTCACTTTTTCATTAGAATTTGGAACTAGTACTAACACGGTCCTAAATATGTATCACAATTCTGAGTCTTTAGTTTTGTTTGTGATTTTCTAAATTCCTTTTTATGAACTTTGAAGGGATATGGAAAATAATATTCCTACAAGATCGCAAAACAGAGGGATAGTATGGCTTAGGAGGAAGGAGAAATTAGCCAAACATTAACAATGGACCCTGAGGAAAAAAGCAGACTTTCATCCTTTCCTGGGTTCATCCCCAACATGTCCACCAAAAGCAAACATTTACCCATTCCCAACCACAATGGGTCCAGAGGAAGGAGGCAAATACTGAAATGACTTGGTCCTGGACTTTTACCCCTTCCCATTGCAAATAAGTTCTGGAAGGAGAAAAGCAAATAGTGAAGCTCTAAGTAACAGTGGGGTCCCAGAGATAAGCAGTGAACATGGAGTTGTGAGCGTTGCCCTGCTTAAAACTTTACAACTGCCTTCCTGAGTTAAAATTTTAAGCTGCACAACTAGGTCTCTGACTGCCAAACTGCACATCCACAGTCTCCAATGATTAAGTCACCCTCATTGTAAACTACAAAACCCAAACTCCTTCTGTTACCTGGGGGCCGTTTCTCATAACCAGAAAATGATGCTTCTGGTGCCTGATGGATTGACTTCGCTGCAAACCTCTCTGAGGTTTGCTTCCTGTCTCCTGCCTCTGTCATTTGGTCACCATGTGCTTACACTCTTTACATGCAAAGCATGGTACATACATAGAAAGATGGAAGGAGAGTTGATAGAAATTACTGACAGATGGACAAAATTAGATTGATGGGCACATTAATAACTGAATAGATAAACAAAATGGACACTCCCTGCACACCATGTCCCCTCCTTGTTTTTTACAACAGTACTTTGATTTTACTTCAGAGAATGAAGTCACACCTTCTCTGCTTCAGAAAACTATTTATTTTGACTCTATCCCAAGCTCCAAGGGAAGACCCTGATTGGCTTAAGTTAATCATAGTCATTCTGTTGTCACTGTTGATTTTGATGTTTGTCATGATGATTTTTTCCAAAGTTGGTAATGATCTAAAACTAAGCCAAATTAACAAATGGTATTACCTCATCTTCAGAAATGACTTCAGGATCCTGTGTCAGTCTACTGGCAGGAAGCCCTAAACTTCCTTTAGATAATACACACTTGATGCAATGCTATTCTGTTAGATGTTAAAAAAAAAGAGTCTAAAAAGCTGTAGACAACTACCAACCATCTTACTATTGAAGCCAGAATTAAAGATGGCAGTCAGTATAGATAAGTAAATTGGGTTGGATCAAGATATTTGGAAGCAAGTTTTGGGTCCCAGAAGTTGGAGACTGCCCCTGAGTAATTGAAATGTTAATGCCTTCAGAGCCCTTCCTCCACCTTTATCAGGATAACTTGACCCTGTTCTAACTTGTTAGTAAGGTAACCTGTCCCAGGGATTGTCCCTCCCTATAGGGAGTTGTAAAAGTTGTTAATTAATGCATCCTGGGCCCCCTTCCTACCCAGATCTCTCCACCTTGGACCCTCCAACCCTTCTGCTTCTAAGCTCTATGCCATCTCATTGGAATATCTCCTGGGCCTAGTCACACAGGCAGGGGGGAGAGAGATAAAGAGGAAGAGAGCAGAAACAAAGAACAAAGAAAATCTGGGATGTAAAAAAGAGGCAGAATGCTCTCACTGCTTGGGATAACAGGATACCAGCTATGACCTACTTCTTCCTGGAAGAAGTGTACACCTTTTTAATTAAACCCTGCTTTATATGCTTGCCTTGGCATGCTTCTCTAATATTATACTTCAACATGTGAGGAAGCAGGACTTGCCACTGATAACCAGCAGTATCACTATTAAGAAGACAGGGTAAGGATCAAGTCAACATGGTAACAGAGAGAGAAAGAGAGCTATATGTACCACAGACAACTGGATGCATGGCCTTAAAGATGTCATCTATCTCCAGCTAAAGCAAAGTACTCACTAACTCTAGACTTTTTAGCTTTGAGCCCCAAATTCCCATTACTGTTGAAATTAGTTTGATTTGAATGTTCTGTTACTTGCCCTGACAATTATTCTAAGTGATATGGATGAATGAAACACATACATCAGTAGATAGGCAGGTGGATAGAGAGCACCAACATTGTGACACAGGATAAGAAACAAGAAGATGTATTTGCATGAATAAATAAAATAGCTTACAGGAATTGATATTTATCTATGTTACATATGAAAAATCTGCAATTCACTGGTTGCAAGAACACTTTAGTTTTCCAAATGCTGACAACAATCAAGCTTCAATATATCACCATTTTAATCACCAAATCAGTTTATGTGGGTCACAGATAGATCAATTCTCAATGCAATATCCAGAGGATTACAATGGCCACATGTTAGCTGATCCAATTTAATTGCATGCAAATAATTATATTTATTCTAAATTTTAATATTTACAAGATAGAAAAGAATTTTGTGTTTTTGAGTTTATAATCTCTAAAGAACATCAAATGAATTGATCATGTCACAGAGAATGAATTAATAGAAATCTCTGACAGTGTGAAGTTTGCAAACTTCCACATTAATTGGAGCATTTTGATTTCTAAGTAATATAAATTAAATGTCTGAAATTTTTCCAGAAGATTAAACAATTTCCTAAAACTTGGATAGGATTATTCATTTTTCTGGACACTATGGTGCAATAAAATTATTCATTTATACTAAGAAGAATAAGGTTTGAATTCTGGCTGTGCCATTTAACCATTTGTAAACTTGAGCCAGCTACTAGAACATAGTAAATTCTGTAAAAATAAGAGCTACTATTATTAACCACTATTTATGTGTGTGTTGTGTGTGTGTGTGTGTGTGTGTGTATATATATATATATATATATATATATATATATATATATATATCTGTGTGTATGCATATATTAATAAATAAGAATTAAATTATATGTTTTGTATATAATAACAAGCCATCCAGTGGTTAGTTAGATAAATTTGATTTGGTGTAATTTTGATATAATTGTTGTTATATAATATTTATATCAATTTTATACTCATTTTATTTTATATTCATTTTGGTATAATAACTAGCTTGCCAAAGTTTTAAGTTCAAGGCCTCTGAGGACTCATTGCTTTAAAATGACATTTCTAAATTAGTCCAACCATCTTGCAAATAGTTTATTGGTTAAAGTAAAACCTTATGATAGAGAAGAATTAATTTCTTGGACTTGAATAAAATATTTCTTTTAGTTCCTCATCAATTCATAACTGACCTCTGATTTGTTAGTCAAATTGAATTTACTTTATAGAGCACCTCTTTGTCTCTCTGTCTGTCTTCTTCTCTCTCTCTTTCTCTCTCTCTTACTCTCTTTCTCTCTCTCTCTCTCTCTCTCTCTCTCACACACACACACACACACACACAAACACACACACAAAGATGAGACTGTCAGAATGGGGCCTAAAGAATCAAATACTTATGTAGAAATCAATATTATATAGACTATAATTTCTAATTTTTTTAAAAAATATTTTTAGTTGTATATGGACAAAATATCTTTATTTATTTATTTTTTTTAAAAAATTATTTATTTCTATGTAGTGCTGAGTATGGAACACAGTGCCTCACAAATGAGAGGCAGGCGCTCTACCACTGAGCTACAGCCCCAGGCCTCTAATTTTTTTTTCTTAACTCCAGTCTGGACCAATTCATCCAGTTCACATACATATTTCAAAGACACTGAAATTTAAATTAGCCAAAGCTAAATTCACCATGTTTCTGATCCATTCTTCTTCCCTGGAATTGCCACTCCTTTCTTTTTTCTTTTCTTTTCTTTTTCTTTTTTTTTTTTGTATCAGGGATTGAACTCAGTGGGCACTTGGCCACTGAACCACATCCCCAATCATATTTTGCATTTTATTTAAAGACAGTGTCTCACTGAGTTGCTTAGTACCTCACTGTTGCTGAGGCTGGCTTTGAACTTGTGATCATCCTGTCTCAGCCTCCCCAGCGGCTCCAGTCTTAATCTCACTCCCTCAGGAATGTGTCACTCAGTTAACATAAAAACCTGAACATTAGTTGTTTTCTTCTTTCTCACCCTCCAAAGGAGTCAATCACTATGTTGAATGGATTTTGCCACCCAAATATTTCTCAAACTTGCTGTCATGTCTAAACTGTTATGTCTCCAAAGCACATTTCTTTAATCTCTTACTTATTTTCCTTTAGTAGTCTATTCCTTATGTTTATGGTTCTGTTCCTATCAAATTGGTCAGTCCTAAATTTTTCTTCTTCCACCATTCACTTATACTCATCATTAACTTCTATTGTTTTCAAGAAAATGCCAATCTCTTTCTTTACAAGGTTTACAAGGAACTCGTGATCATATCCCATTAACCTCTTGAGTCTTTCACCTTAACACCTCCTTAACACCTCCCTGCTGTCCTCTTTATTTGAATCACTCACTTGACCATTCCTCAGCTGACCTCCATTCATCATTAAAATTAAGGTCACTTCATCTTTTCAACTTTTCCACATACTTCAAAATCTACTTAAGGAACTTTTCTGCATACCAGCCCAGCCTACTGTATTATCCTTGGATTGAGCATTGTATTAGCACTCCTTCACTCTAACAAGATATCTGACACAGGATTCTTATATTCTTACCTTAATTCTGGTAAGGTACCCAGGTGGGTAGCAGATGGTGATTGTGAGGCTGTGTATCTGAGCAAACAAGTACACCTTGAGATAAGAGAGAAGGAGTAACCAGACACAGTCCTTTTATACTAACTCCCTCATGAGAATTCAAGGGTTGTGTGAAAAATACTTTAAATCCCTTTTGAAGTCAGGGCTCCCAGTGATCCAAGAACTTCCCAGGAGGTCTCACCTCTTAAAGTTTTCAAAGCTCCTCCTCATACTGCTACCCTGAAGACTAAGCTTCCAATGGCATGACCCTTGGGAAACATCTAAACAATATCCAAACCATAGCACCTATAATCTCCTACAGCCCAGGAGCCATATGAACATGAAGAACAAACAAAGTGTGATTTTTCATGTAATAACTAGAAAATTTACAGCAGACTTTTTAAAAATGATGAAATTATAAAACTTTATGGGTTTAATTAATTTAATTTGATTTTCTAAACCTTTCTACAGAGAGTATTATTTGTTAGTCAAATAGTGTCACTGTCACGGGGTTTCCACATAAGATTATTTGAAATCCACACTCAATGAAATCCTTATACCTAGAAAAAAATGATGTGACTGAGTCTTTGCAAGATTGACACCTCACCTCTGAATGTGATCTGGTTTCATTTTCAAAGCAAAGTCGCATCTTATAGCAAAGTTAGGTGAGGTACAGACTGGTCTGGGCCTGGTTTCTGAACTCTACATCATAGCAAAAGCATAAACTTTCTTTGGACGGCACATATATAAGGACATTTTCTTGAGAATCCCTCTGAGCTTGAAATTCTGAATCATAGATGGTGCTATTTTACTTACTAGGCAGTTTGTTTTGTCAAAATTGTCAGAAAAATCCATTAAAACTTTTTTTTTTGTTGCACAACCATAAAGGATAAGCTACATGTTCAGAAAAGGAATGGGGGAAAATTGAAGATACCAATTAGCAAAATTTTGAATATGCTATCATCTAAAATAGTATCATGAGAAAAAAAATCATTTTGTTATATTTAAAAACTAAATATGAAGATCCCCAAGAAAGATACATAGGCATTATAAATAACAACATTAATTCTAGTATTTATAAAATTTGTAGCATTTTTTATTTCCCTAAAAGGGGAACATAATAATTATTTTATTTTATTATTTTTGTATGTTTAATACAAATTGGTTGAAGAGTAAGAAACATTTTTTTAAAAACTCTAAAATATAAAATATGAGAAAAGAACAATAATCCAATGTGACCATAACCATATTAAAGTTGCAATTTATATACACATTTTTAAACTTCAGAATTGATGTATAATTATCTTTAAGTTTCATTTTTTGGAATATATCCAACATATGAAAGTGTTAATGAAAATGAACATTATTTGTGGCTACGTAAAGAAAAGTGTCTGACAATTCTATTCATGCAGACTTTTTCAGAATTCATGAATACATAAATAAATAAAACTGCATGCCTACTTTCATAACATGGCTCCTGACGGAGGGGAAATCTTCTCTTAATAGGGTCACTATTATTGGGACTAATAATTTTTATTAGAATTTAGAGAAGTCAACTAAATAACACTTATTTTCCCCACCTCAGTTTGAAACAAATAAAGATACACAGCTCATAAGGAAAGTGGAGATTTACTTTTACTACCAACAGGCAGCCCTGCCCAATAGTGGGGAATTCCTCTTCTAACATGTAGGGAGGCCTCTTTAGAGCTCAGGCAGTAGAGCAAAGCAGATTGTCAGCTTTCTGCAGAAACAACATCCAGGAGAAAGAAAGAGGAACTGACTGAAGTTGGGTTGATCAGTTTATTCCTTCCTGATTTACCAATCAAATAAATTGTACCTCTTCCTTTATTATGTGGAATGAAGTGAAGGCCTGGAGAGAGATCACAAGTTTTTAAATCAATATCCTTCTACCTGAAATAAAATATTAAAGTTTAAGGCAAAAACATTTCCCATATGCAAAAGGACATAAACTGCTTTGGGGAGAAAACCTAAACTGCTCAAAACTGGAAAATGAGTTTAATTGTGCAGTTGTTTTTTACAGTTGCAATAAATTAAGCTCAGAATTATGTTTTATTATTAACAAATTTGTCTATTGAGTACTGCAATAATTGCATTGGTTTCAAATTAAGTTAAGCATTTACTCCTTGGCTATATAGAATTTTAACTTTTGATTTATAAGCCCTTTTTGTGAGTCTGACATATTTTTAACACAGAGATGAGAAAAATGAGAGGGTCAAAAAAATGAAATATGCCTTCAAAAATAAGGTTAAAGAGTCCTCTTTTATCCAGAAACCAGGCCTAGGCTAAAAGGCAGGGTTATAATAATGCAGATGTTTGATCCAGATAAGTACACATAGAGCATACTGTGACCTATGGGAGTCAAGGAAACCAAAGTCAAAGTTGACAGGAACATCAGCTTTCCCATCTAAGAAGTTCAGCTGAGTACTGATACACCAACTGGTGTCTGTCATTGCTTGAGGGCTGCTTGTGGGGAATTGATTCTCAATCAGCAATGCCTGGCCTTGCACAAAACCACAGCTTTTCATTCCAGAGAAAGCTCTGAGAGTTTGAAGTCTGGTTCCTGGTGCATTACAATGACAAAAGCGGGGATGGATAGGACACTGTGTGCTTAGGTGCAAAGGTAAGTTAAGAATGGCCAAATAAAATGCTGAAAGAAAGAGAATAATTTCACAGCAAAGAGAGTATGAGATTCAAAGAACTTTAAAATTAGAAGACATTTTATCAGGGCTAATCTGAATCAAAGAAATTTACTTTGGTTTGAATAAAAGCTAAGAAATGTGTGCCTAAAATTGATTTTCCTTTTCTTTGAGCTAGACTTCCAAACTTTGATGCTCGATTCCAAAATGGATGGCATGGCAGACTGTTGAAGAGGTAGCTTCTTTCCCCACACTACCCCTTAATAAATTAGATGAGCACAACGTGCACACACAAAAAAATATCTACTCCTCCACTGCCCCACTATTTCTTCTTCTCTTCACCAGATGTTATAGTCTTTACAGAATAGTGTCTTAGGATAACATATGTCACAAAAGGAAGGCTAGAATTTGAGTCATTTTTAATATATGCTCTGCTACAGGCTATGGAATAATAACTTGCTAAATATAAAGTTTAGCTCAATGAAGTGATCATTACACACTGACAACAGAAGGTAACTCTGGGGCCAGCTTGTGTAAGGAGAGTCTTAAAATACATGCATCCTCCTCCAAACAGTATGCATTTTGAGTAACTGCAATTGTATTGCTTTAGGCAAAGTACTTCCAGACTAAATGCTAACTGGCAGAAAGTGCTGAACATTTAATTTTTGTTTTAAATGAAAACTACTTTTTAAATTTCAATTGATCATGAGGTATGAGAGGAAGAAGTTAAAAATAGCAGAAGGGTATGTCAGGAAAAATGAAAAACTTCACTGTTTCTAATTTACTAATAATTAAGATAGCAGTATGAATAATGAAACACATACAAGTCAATTTTCTCTAACACCACACTTTAAGAGAATTTTGATTGTAGTTTCTATAAAGTCATAATTCACATAAGAAAACTTGAAGTTTTAAAAATTTTAATGAAAATATTATTATTTTCCTGATTATACTATATTTGTTCATTTCAGATAATTTAATGAAGTAAATTAAATTTACCCAGTGTCCATCTAATTCAACAGTTATTGTGGTAAAATTCTGGGAATTATTCTGTGCAAATATCTTCATAATTATATTGTGATTCATTCTAAATATATGCATTCAAATTAAAAGTAGCAAATTGATATATGTGTTATTTTATAACTGCTTAAACTGCAAAAACCATCTGAACATCTCTGTAATTAAAAAACTAAAGTCTCAAAACATAAATTTTAAGGTTTGTATAGAATTTCAGATTATAGTTTAATATTGAAATTTTAAATTGCTTCTAATATTTTATTATTATAAATAAATCATTAAAATTCTGTAATTTTTCTTCATAAGTCTACGATTATTGCTTTTGAATGGATTATACATATATGCCTAAAACTATGAACATGTAAGTACACCTAAAATATAACTATACCTGTACATAAAATGTGTAAACTATAAATGTATAACATATATTCAAAGTTATATATATATGTATGTATGTATATAGTCAAAGTAAAATGATACTGGGAAGAGTTAAACAGACAAAGAAGACATTATTTAATGCTTTTGCAATAGGGGAGAAAAATCAAATTCAACTCTGTTGAAGCAAATGGTAGAAAAAAAATTGTTTTTAAAAAGCTGGGCTGAACTAGTGGAAGGGTACTGGGTTGTAAAACTGGCAAGAGGCTGGGAGATAGATGTATGCTTCAAGAAGCAGAGTCATAATTTACAATTTGAGAAAAGGTAGTTCAGGTCATGGTCCTTGAGTCAGAATGAAACCCATCTAAGATTTAGTCAAGTTGAGGGGAACATTAAAGCCCTCTTGATTAGATAAAAATAGATATAGATATAATTGACATAGATACAGATATGCATTTATATTATATAACTTCAATCATTCAGCCTTCAAAGGCACATTTTAAATTTTAAAAGATCTGCGTCTAACAGAAAATCAATGAATAGAGTGTTGAACTCTGATGTTCTTGTAAGAATTTGGAAAAATATTTTTATATAAACAAACATAAGCCTTGTTTGGGAAGCTCATCAACAAATACATGTTTTCATAAGATTGTATAACAAATAACAGACTTTGCATTTCACAACTGTACTATTATTCAAAAATATGGATCAATGTTCACATGAGAAAGATTGACAGCAATTACAAAATTAATAGAAAAGTATTGCATGACACTTAAATATGACTGAACTGTTTAAATTTTAAATGGTAGGAAAACAGGAACTTCTATTTCTTGCAATATGGTCATAGTTCTCATCAAAGAAACTGAAACCACCAAGTGCTTTGTGTAAATTATTACAAATTCATGCTTCTAGGTTATATCACTACCTGTGTTTCTGCCACTGTCATGTTAAGGGACATCAGACAAACTAATTAATCTTTCCTCTTTGCCTTACCTTTTCACCCATTTAATGTGCCTACAGGGAGATTTGTCAGGCTAGTATATAATGAAGTTCCATCAAAGCATCCAATTTCAAGTCAGAAGAATACAAGGAAACAGTGATGTCCAACAGCTCTGCTTTTAGGCACACTTTTATTTCTAACACCTGCACTTCACATTAAATTGCAAAGTATAGTTGCCTCTGGGAATATCTAGGGAATGTAAATGTTAATTCCAGCTCTTCAGCACTTGGGAATCATAATGTGAACAAAATAAAATTTAATTATGGTTGTAATGCAACTTTAAATTGGAATGTTGAAACAAGTTATCATTAGTGGGGGACATGGGATAATATAGGAACCATCACAGGAAAGGGTGCAGAAACATAAATTAGGAAGAGCAATTCCCAAGATGAATAGATAATATGTTTTACTCTTAAAAAATGAAGAAAAGGGATAAAATATGGCACTATACAGGGAAATAAAATACTGGTACTTGTATAAATAAAATTTGTTATTTTTTCTCTCCATCATCCTTTTAAATACATTTGTTCTGATCACCAGATTTCACCTCATTTTATTGAGACAACTACATAGATAAAGATGTGTTGAAGATTGGCCATCATTGATAGTGTAGCCACTTGATGCAAATGTATACTGAGTACTTGAAATGTGACTAATATGAACTAAGATGTAATATACACAAAATTTTGATGTTTTAAAATGAATGTGAAAACTTTCATTTACTTTTTAACTTCGATTACAAATTGAAATGGTGTTTTGAACATATTGGATTAAAAGACATTATTAAACTTAAATTTACCTTTTTAAATTTTGTGTGACTATTATAAAACTTGAGATTCTATATATAGCTTTCATTTGGGTTAGGGAAGGGTTTAAAGAGGTGCTGAAAATAAGAACCTTTTAAAGCGAAAATGCTGAGAACCCAAGCACATTATCATGCATGTGACATGAAAACTAATGTGTAGGCAAGTGTATAGTCCCTCAAGAAAAGGGGGGAGTAAAACACCATGTCCCTAAATGCCTCCTTTCTGTTCCCCAAAGTGTAGCCAAGATAAAAGAACAAGGAGAGAAAGTCTGGATCTGCATGTCGATATTCATATCATCTTGAAGGACACCTGTTTTTCCTTATGCACAGGAGGAACTAAGCGAGTTCATGTTATCTGTAGAAAGCAGCTTTCTTGCATGTACTCTGGGACAGTTGTTCTTCTGGATGCTGGTCATACAAACAAACTAAGCAAGCTAGTACTGATGATGTCACTGTTTCTGAAGCCTGATACAGAAAACCTTTCTCTCAGTGAGGATGAGCACAGAATTGAGAGTACTGGATATGTGCCACTCCTTCCCCGGGAGGCCACTGGACCAAACACCATGAGAGAAAGGAGCACTACTTGTCAAAGCAGTGTGAGAGGTGGAGGTGCTGTTGGTCTGCCACCACCGAACTCTTCTTGGAGGAGGCACTAATCTCTTGTAAACTTTCCAGAAAATCATGTGTCTCCTGTGATGTTTCTGGGCACTTCCCTTGGCCTGTCTGTACCCGACTCACTGCCCTGAAACGGTGGGACTGTGGAGAAGACAATTGATGATCCAGCCATGAAGTCAAAGAAACCCCTGTGAGCACAGAGACCATGGTAGTTGAAAAGGGAAAATATGTTGGGTGGGGGGCTGGAATGACCTTCTTTCTCTATGTGAAGAGGGGTGGATGCCTAGGGACTACTGTATGAATATGGTGATGCCCCCAAGAAACCCAAGAATTTGGGGAAAGGCAGCTGCTCATGGGAAAGCAAACTGTTCTACAGAAAAAGAAAGAGCTGTGCAAGATAACAGAAACTATGGGATGGCCCCTTCTGGCACCAGTGTGGTCAGCAAGGGAGGCACAGCAGCAGGCCCAAGGATGTGTTCAGCAGTTGCAGGAGGAGTTAAAGCTGGAGCATGAAGCACATTTAGCACAAACAAGGGCTACTGAAAAATTACCTGCTTGTGTGAGGAATACTGATAAAAATTTGGAAACTAGACTGCTGCTCTGATAAACAAAGAAGTCAACATTTACCAAGAGCTATAGTAATAATGGTGGTTGCTCAAAATGACTGGGACTCCCCACAAGTGGGACTCCCCATAAGTGTGACTCTTGTGAGCTCAGCACCTCAGAAAAAGAGGACGGGACTGGGAAGAGCCAAATGAGGTGTCAGTGCCAGTATCTAGGCCAGTCATAACTTGAAAGGTAAAGATAGGTCAGCCATGTTTAGTGGGAATGGATATTGAGGATCTGTTTCCTCCCAGCAAGCCAGGGCATAGCTCCATGGGAGATTATACTGCTGCTAAATTGGTAGAAATGAGGGAAAAGTTTAGGCAGAAAGTCAGGGAAAATGTAACAGAATGGTAGCTTTGACTTTGGGACACTGGTATTTAAGAAATATTCCTATTAGGGAGTAAAATGTGTAAAATAGCTTCAATCCCCATACACTTTGACCTATACCATTTACATCCAGGTGTTAATTATAACCTTGGCATCTCTTTGTTGTCCTGGAGAATAGCTACTAGTAACACATTTGGCCTTGTATGGTGGAATTACCCATGGCGCCCATGAGATGGCAATCTGTGAGAGAACTGCAAGACCTCCTAAGAGAGTTAGAGATAAAATAGGCTATTTATGCAGCAAAGTACCCTGGTCCTGATAATGAAACAGTCACAACAAGAATAAAGAACACTATGCTCCAAAAAGCTCCAGAGCAATATTACGAAGCTCTGTATCAATCCTGAGCTCTTCAGTGGGTCTTTCTGTTTCTCAGGCAACACAGACTATAATTAAGATGAGGGAAATTAAAAAGATTAGGATGTGAGGGACATGGAATATGAATCAAAAGGTAGAAGAAAGAGAGGATCAAAAATCATACAAGGGGCCCAATACAGAAATCCAAAAGCAATGTGCTCATATGGGAAGGGCAGCAATGAACATTCAGTACTCTTTCCCCAGGATATTTACATAGTCCAACCATATATCATGGGATGGTGGCGGCAGCAATGTCCTGGTGGAAATAATCTGATGCATGATCAATGTTTCATACTATTGATAATGTATTGTTAACTTCTGAGTCTTTTCCCACCTAGAAGAGGCAGATCAGATAGTGGGGCATCGCCAAGAGGAAAGGATGGGCCATCAAATCCATCAAATTGCAAGGACCTCTGATGACTGCCAAGTACTTGAGGGTTATTTGGTTGGGCATTGTTATTGTAGATGAAGACCAAGTTTTTCTGAATCCTAAATAGTCAAGGACTTAGGAGTGTTGAGATGCTGGCATCTTCTCATTTGATACTCCATAAATGTTAAAACCATTGTATGATTTAATAAAAGGAAAGTCTGGTAGGACTAGGAACATAGCACCAATAGGCCCTTTCTCAAGCAAAAATAGTTGTAGAGAAATTATAAGCCTGAGGAATATTATTCTAAAATCAGTCTTATGAATTTGGTTGCCCTGATGGTGTTAGTTGATCCTCTGGTAGCCCTGGAACAATAAATGAGTTCCTGTAGGACTTTGGTCATAGCTATGGAAGGGGATAAATACTTGAAAGTTATTGGAAACAGCTGCCACTTTTGGAAATGACCACGTATCTATCATGTGGCAGCACATGGTCACGCTCCTCACAGGCAACCTAACTTAATGATGGCTGGAAGATGTGCCTGCTAAAGATGTGGCTGCCTGACTGTACAGAAACACAGATCACACAAAAAAGTGCAAGAATGGTCTGAAAATTTGTATATTGATATTTCCATTTGCCTTATAACCCAGCTACAATAGGATTTATTGCACAAATAAATGGTCCCCTAAAATAGCAATTAAACATGTAAGATGCTCCCTGGAATGTGTGGATGATGTACTAAGGATAACTATCAGGACTATCAAGGAGCATGACTGCAACAAAGACCCCAGTGCCTGCCTAATGTCAATGAAAGAACCTGACTACACCATCTGGATGCTAGTGATGAGAACTAAGAGGGACACCTGTGCTGCATAAATGAGAACAAAGGGTAATTTGCTGTCGGTGCTGCTCCAGGACCCATCATAGGGGATCCATATAGTCTACTAGCCATGGGAATGGCAAATAAACATTGGTGGTGTGGTTTCCTGGGTCCATGTGCAAAAGAACTAGAACAAAACAGTAATAAAAAAAAATTACTAACACAGGACTTTTAATCACTGAGGGAAAATATTTAACTTCATTATGATCTGTTGCAATCTAACTATTGCCATATTTTTGTTTGCTAAAACCTTAAAGACAATTGGGATTAAAAAAAATATGTACTGTAAACTGGAGATGGACTATGTGACGGTACTATTCTCGCTCAAAATGATCAGGCTACTTATGTATTGTTAAATAATCAAGATTTGCCTGCTGTTAACCTCTGTTACATTTCATCCTCAGAACTAATGAATTTTCACAATGGGCAAGTGCTTTTGTGGAGGAACAAAATAAAATGGATTGTTTTATACATAATGAACTGCCTATTGTCCTCCACTGGCCTTCTGTGACATTTGCAACCAGTCACCTTAGTGCAATAGAAGCTAATTTTAAATTGGAGCAACACCCACAGCTCTTGAACATGGCTGAACACCTGCTTTATAGACTTAAATTTAAATTTACCTTTTTTTAGGGACACCAAATATCATGTCTTGCACTTGGTGTGAGAATAAATGACTATGGCAAAGCCTTTGCTGAGGTACACTGTATTTAATGGCTTAGGATGACTAAGTGTAGCCCAGTAGAAAAGAAAGCAAAAGTTTCTCACCATATAAAAAGAAAGAATGGCAGTGATATCACTCCACCTCTGTAAGTATGGATTAGACCCTGTCAATCGATATAAGTTTCTTTTTTTTTTTCAAACCTTGATTTTATTTATTTATTTATTTTGATGTGGTGCTGAGGATTGAACCCAGTGCCTTGCATGTGTGAGGTGAGCACTCTACCATGGAGCCACAACCCCAGCCCCAAACCATGTAAGCTAACCATCTGTATTCGCAGTCACTGACTACTTAGGATGGCAAAGTTAAACAACATGAATGGGAGTGTATTTCTCTCCTTGGGGGTGGTTTGGATATAAAGCATCCATAGGTAGCCATACCTGTCTCATAACTAAATAGGTTGATGCACTTGGAAATGATCTTATGTACCAGCTTGTATTCTTCCTGCTTTGCTTATAATCCTTACTAATTGGAATCTCATAAAAGCTAAGCATAAAGTGACCCAAGCTCCCTGGTAGTTTGACCCTCTTCTTATAGTTTCTCCTCAAGCAGCAACCTTTGCATTCTGAAGCGGAACACACTGCCGCTGTCTTGAATACTCACAGAGCCTGAGTTTTGCTTAATAAAGAGACTACCCAAATGTGGAGGGTGCTACTTCAGAGTAGAATGGTGCTAGATATGCTGACAGCAGCACAGGGAGAGACATGTGCCCTCATTTATGCAGAATGCTATATATGTATCTCTAATAATTATTATGGTATATCTTTGGGTCTACATAAGTTATAAACCCATATTATTGCTATAGGTAAACTTGGTATTGATCCTATTTCTACTTGGTTAAAATCTCTTCCTGCTACCTAGAGATAAATTGCATTTTCTGCTTGCTCTTATAGCAAGAGTTTATCACATTCTGTTGCTCTTTGTATTGCTCTTGTGGGATTAGGTACTGAATTATACTAAACAGAATTGTAAAATCTCATGCTATAATAGTACTAAGGCTACTAATAATGATCAAACTTACTGAAAACTTACTAAGAATCAAGATTTTTCTTTACTCTCCTATACACACTTTTATGAATATATACTCCTTTAATCCTTACAATTTAAGAATAAAACAGGCACTACTAATAGTACCATGTTAAATCTAAATAAACTAAGTTAATAGAGGCTAAACAAAGCATTCAAGGACACATAACTGAAAAAACAGCAGAGCTAGGATTTAAGTGCAATCAATATGACTTTAGAATTAATATAAGCATAAAATCCACATAGAGTTTTAACACATGTAATTATTCAATAAATATTATCTATGGTTCCTATTAATAAAAATTACAGTGAACAAAAGAGGATTTGTTAGAGATTCATAAGTTTTTTGTGAATAAAATCTACTTAAAATTAACCATATCCGTTTTTATTAACCTGGAAAAAAAAAAAAAAAAAACCTTTGTGTTTTGTCTCTGTCAATGGTTTAAGATTTTTCTTTATTCAATAAATAAATAAATAAATACTCTGTGAAAAAAAATTATCAAAATATTTCTTCCCATTCTCTTTTCTGGAGGAAGGGGTTTTGACCAGTGTATTTCTTTTAATGTGGAGACATCAGAATCACAATGACAAAGCAGAGGGCTGTGGGGATTATGCAAATGAGAGGATCACCCATCACTCAGGACATGCACGGGGATGCAAAGGCAGAAATATGAGGGAGGACTGGGAAGCACTCTAGAGTGAAAGTCAGAGCCTTAGGTCACAAAAGGACCTATATTCTGCCTTAAAAGCACTTTTTTTCCCAGGGGCTGATTTTACTCTGGGTATCATTACTTATGTCATTTGGTACTTATGCCATTTGCTATCTTACTTTGTCAAAAGTTGAAAGGAAATGGAAGAAAATATTTTATCAAATGGAGTAGGATATTCCCTCATTTATTAGGAATTGGAATGGATTAACTCTTTTACTATAAAACATTTTCCAAACATGTAACCATGATTATAAGTAAAATATTTAAGGTTAAATAATTATAAAACCTGTGTTTCTTTTGTTTTATTAATCATCAGAAAAGGAATTTTATGACAGAGTTCATGAGAAAAATTGACTTGAATTGTAATACATTTGCTTTTATAAAGTAAGAATGTGAGTTTATTTTATTTTAATTTTGAAAAAATAAATAGGGTTAGGATATTCTTTACCTGCAGAATTGTAATTGTCAATTTTGCTATGCCTTTGTCTAGAAAAAACAAGAAGAAAAATATACTGTTACTATTTTAGTGACCCTAAAATGAACAAATTCTTAATTGATTTCTCCTATTCAGAGTTAATTAAAGTCTATAACAGTTCCAACTTTATCTAGAAGTTCCCTCTCTTAGATTAAAAGGGATGATAGTGGTGGTAATTGAGAAGGAGTACAATGTTGCAGTCATAATAGTGTAAGAATTTAAAATTTATCCATCTGTTCTTGGCTTGGTCATAGATATATTACTTTAGAGACAATCAATTAACCTTCTAATAATTTCCCTCATGGTCACATATTAACATGCTCATCTTAATTTATATCCTTTTTTGACATTTTCCTATTGTCTTCAAAATCCTATACATTTGTCTTTTTAAATATATATTTCAAGGCATGAGGAGATTCTGGGCTTCATTAGCCAAAGGGAATGGACGGCTTCTTATAATCATACAAATTACTCTTGTCCACTAACCTGGTCATAAATAGAAATCTATTACATTTTATAAAATGAAAAAAAGAAAAATACTAATGAAATATTGCCCGTGACAATTATAGATTTATTTCTAATATCTTTCTATGAAAATTGCCAATACACAATATATAAATGTTTTGTGAGACATAGATTACCTAGGGATAAATATTCTCTTATCTAATTTACATAAAATGACAATTTTATACCGAAATTCCAGGTCTGTCTTACACATTAAAAAATTCTTTATTATTTCAAGTCAATTTTATTCTTAGATCTTATGCACAATTTTCTTTTTATAAAATGTAGAAACTATGTATGAACCAAGGCTGATTGCATACTTACATATTCAGAATTGCACTTGGACAAGATCAGTTGATCATTTTAGGGATATATTCTCCATCATTCTATAGTAAATACCAGAAAAGTCTACTGAATCCTTCCTATTCTCCTTTGATTCTGTCTCCCTTGGATACTTAAAGTTGTTTCCCTAGTGCTGTTCCTAATTGAATGAGGAAAAGTCCACTAGAGTTTCCAATAGATAAGTTCTTCTCCATCCAGACTCCCATCCTGCTCTCTTACAAGTAGGGAGTTCCTGCTCCATGTTAATTAGATACATTGGAGCTGAAGCTGTCTTGTGGTTCTGAGTCTTAAGTGATTTTGAGAACACCGGTGTGCAGTGCTTCTGGGCTATTCCAATGGCTATTCCATTACATAGGCTGTTCTACCTTCTTTTCCTGTTACTTTAGAGACTTGGTGCCTGTTTGCACTTATTTACCTTGAATTTGTTTATCTTGAGGAATTGTTTGATTGTTTTTAGTTTTGTATGCTTTCTAGTTCCCATGAGACTCTAGGTACTCTGCATGCAGAATAGTCAAGGATTAAATTTGTAACTCAGGAACATTTTTGTTTGGGTATTGGAACAATTGTAATAACATATACAGTCGATTTCCAGTGCATACATACCCATCTTCAGAAAAACAGTGGAAAATTCCTTCTACGGTTTCTCTGCATCTAGATGATCTGTCTATGCAGTTCAACATGTGCAGTCTCTTTGGATAAATCCCAGTGTTATACTTCACACTTCAGGTACTACCTCAACCTTGGAGTAACTCCTGAATGAATAAGAAATTGGATGGCCACAGAGAGATTAATGAGGATAAAGCAAATAAGTCACTGTCAGAATTTTGTTAGAAATATATTATTTACCAGAATTTAAAAATGTACTTTACTGATTTATTCTAAAATTATGTTGGTCCATGTAACATTTTACAAGAGTAATGGAATTGTGCTACAGCTTTTTAAGTATTAACTTTTGAAAAGAAACTTGAATTGTAATGTCAATTTTGATGCCAACTTATGCAATTTTAGGTGAGTGACTTAATCTTTCTGAGAATCAATCCTTTTTCTAAAAAATGAAGGTTTTATATTCCAAATTCCTGTGAGTTTTAAATTCCTACAATGCTGTGGTTTCCTGAGATGTAAAAGGAATGAATATAATGCATAGAAAAATAAAAGCCTCCTGTCAATCGTTTCAACTTACATAGTCAAAGAAAAAAATTCTCCCACCCTGTGTTAACATAGGAAACCATTTAACGCATATTTTAATATAATGTTAGTGCAAGCCAAAAGGTTATTTAAAATAAGGTTTGTGTCATGGTGCTGTCTGGCCATGTTGTTACTATTATGGGTTTATCAAAAAAGAATTTTTGGTAACTTTTAAAGTGCTCTACAAAACCTAATATTAAGTAAATGCAACAAAAAATTCCAGTTCTCTCGTAAGATGCTGTATATTACATAGTTCTATTAATGCTAGTGCTTTACATTTATTGTTGTTTTAATAAAGTTGGGTTGATGTTTTGGCGAGTAATTAGAGCCCCAATAAAATTTTGATGTCTTTTCATTGATGTTCAGTTTATTTCTTAGATATATAGTTTCTAGATACATATGCTATTATGAAATTACTCATAACAGCATTTTGCACTGTAGTATCCTAACCAAGACTATGTTCATTATTTAAAATATATTTGAAAATGATACAAAGATGCTATTAGTAAGATTTTCATTGCTAGGACCAAAATACCTGACATAAACAACTTAGATGAGGAAAGATTGATTTGCCTCATGGTTTCAGAGGTTTCAGTCCATGATTGGCTAGTTTCTGGCTTTGGTCCTGAGGTGAGACAGGACCTCATGATGGAAGGATATAGCAGTGGAAAGCTGCTCAGCAGGCCAGTTATGAAGCAAAGTGAGAGAGAAAGGGATCTGGCAAAAGAAATACTCTTCTAGGACATGCCTTTGGTGACCTACTCCCTCCAACAAGGTTCCACCTCCCACAGTTTTCATTACCTCTCAGTAGTCCACTCAAATTATTACTCTATTAAATGGAATAATCCATTGATGTGGATAGAGACATCATGAGCTAAGATTTCCTAAATACATATAATGAACGTTGTTGAAACATTGCTGCAAGCCTTCAACATGTGAGTTTGGGGAGGCACTTCATATCCAAGCTATAACAGATACTTTAAATCTGTTATCATTCCCAGAAGTAATATTTTTAAATTGCCACAAATTATCTGGGACATGGTAGCACCTAAATTTAACACTTTAATTACCATAATTTTATTTACAGCAACTGTGTTTTGCAATGGCTTGATTTTGACTTTCTTTTTGAAGTTCCATTTGTTTACCCCTGTGTTTACTTTTTACAGGAAAGTAGGGGTGAAGTAGGTTGGTGATAGAACATGTGCCTAACAAACCCTGGGTTCAGCCCTCAGTGCCACAAAAAATAAAGAAAGAAACAAGCAAGCAAACAAATAAAACACCAGGAAAGTAACAAAGTTACATGGAGATTTTAAAAGGCGCTGCTGTCTCCCAGTGCAGCCCCCATGTTCTGCTATCTGTGTACAGTCCACTATAGCAATCCTAGACCACACTCATTCCTTAAAACCTGATGTGCTGTTTCATGTTTTCATGGCTTGTTCAGGATTGTTCACTGTGATGGTCAATCTGAATTGTCAACTTGATTGGATTAAGAGAAGCCTAAGATTAAGAGACTTCTGGGTGTATCAATGAGGGTGTTTCTAGGAATGATTGTCCTGTGGGTCAGCAAACTGAGGGGACACCCATCCTTATGTGGGCAGCATATTCCAATGGTTTGGAGCTTGGATGGAACAAAAGCTTAGAAAAATTATAAAGAACAAACACAAACTCAATTCTTCTTAAGAGGTGCTTTGATTCCTGCTGCGATCACCTGAAGACATCAGACTCTAGCTTCTTCACTCTTCCAACGAAGAAAAGGCATTCTGCCCTGTGCCTCTCAGGGAGTTTCCAGGCCTTTAGTCCAGGTCTGGTGTGACATCATTTATCTCTCTTGTTCTGAGACTCCAGCATCTTGGATTGAGCAGCTACTGGTTCCTCCAGGTTTCTAGCCTACAGATGGCCACTGTGGAACTATCCAGCTTCTGGTCATGTAAGCCAATTTAATACATCCCTTTTAATAATCATATATATGTATATATTATAATCATACATAGGTTCTGTCAATTATGTTTCTCTAGAGAATCCTAATACATTCCTTCTTTATCTTCAGTGCCTCTTGGCCATCAATCCAAATAAAAAATATCACTAAGCCTTGAAAGCTAGTTTTTAGTCTGATTTTCTTAATCAGCCCCTAAAAACAACGTAAACAGTTTTGGATACTATGATAATATAAGTTGTAAAGAAATAAAGTTCGTATTTCTGGAACTAATGATATGAGAAGACCTGTAGATTGTGCTATAAAAATGTATTATGGTGACCTTTATGCAAAAACTATGTATTTACATACTGATGTTGTCACCTATAGAATACTGAAGAAAGTACTAACAGTATTTGGATATAGGGTAGGATGGAAAAACTTACTGTCTATTATATAGCATATTCTATGACATTCATATATTGTTTATAAATTTGTAAGGATTCATCAAGCAAATTTTTCAATTGTTTTTTGTGCATTCAAGTGAAATGAATCATGGATTGATTTTTGTCCTAAATTATCAGTTTTCAATTACTTCGTGTCCACTAGTCTGATAAGAACTACAAAAAAACATTATACCACTTGACATATTTTTAAATGAGCAACTAAATGCTCTCATTAGACATTCAAATATCCTCAAAGAATGCAATTTACACCATATCTGGACAATTAATAATTTTAAATATCTTCAAATATATTAAATGAAGTATATATTCAGTAAAATGTAAATACTATAGCACTTTTACTTGCATTTATCCCTGTAATATCTGAATGAGATTATATTCAACAGTTGAAATTTATAAATCACATTAGTACTTATAATCCCATGGGAAATGCAAATGATATGATGAATATTTTTTAGGGATCACCCTATCATAACTCCTTGCAATGAATATAAGTTTAAAATGAATATTTAATCATTTATTAATTTCCAAATATAATAAAAATTCAAGTCTCAAAATTTTTCTTCATTATTGAATATTTATTATGGTTCCATTGGAATTGATCATAATATTAGTATTATAACTTGATAAATATGTATTAGACATGAAACAATGTTCCTTTTCCTAAATAGCTCATGTAACAATGGATCATATATTGTAACAAAAAGATAAGATTCATCATTAATTATGTTATTATTTATCAATTTGTTTTTTCCACATTTTGCATTGGTGCATTATAGTTATACATAATGATGGGATTTGTTGATACATATTCGTAGATGCATGTGATATATAACAATGTAGTTTAACTAATATCACTATCCAGCAGCACTTGCCTCCTCCCTCCTCTCCTCCCATTCTCTGCTCTATCATTTTATAAAATAAATAAATAAATAAGTGGGAGAAACTTTTTTACAAAGACAACAATGAATGTAAAGAGTTTTGATACTGTATTTTGTTGGCATTGTTACTAAATTCTTTGAACTCCTCACAAGGTATGTCAAATGAAATAATTAGGTTGAGTCAATTGTCCTTTGGATATTTTCTTTTTTAAGGAAAGAATGGAAGCCTCCTGATTTTAAAAGAATTGTTCCCAGTCACTTTCTTCAAATGATACCAAAACCTCAACATGAAAATTTAGTAGTGATGACTAACTGTACCAACTATACTTTCACTATACGTCATTTTGACTAGATATCCAAGAAAAAAAAACATAAAACTGAAGATATTATAAATTAATAACTTTCCCTCTTCAAATTTTTTCATTCAAAAATAAAATATTTAAAATTTAAAGTATAATGTTGCAAACTATTGAAATTTTAAATTTACTCAATGCAAAACTGTCGCGTCCCCTCGCCAGCAAGGAAGACACGACACAGGATTCTTCTTTCAGCAGTTTATTCAGGAACCTTGGAGTAAGACGAAGAAGAAGCAGCAGAAGAGAACAAAGAAAAAAGCCCCGAGCAGCCAGTCTGCCCTGGCTAAAATCTCTTGCACAGCCAATGTCCTTGTGCCACGTGGAAAAAGCTGATAGATACACAAATGCGGAAACAAGTCAGAGCCCAGCTCCACAGCCTTACAAGGAGTTGTTTACTTCCACAACTCTAACTGCCAAGAAAGCAGAAGCAGGAAACCAGCGCCATATTCAGGGTGCGGTCGCCGGCTCCCTACAGCTCCCCCTATTCTGTTTACAAGCAACAGGTAAAAGTAGAGGTCCTATCTCCATTGTGCAAAATGGCCGTAATTAATGGCACTCTCCTGAGGGGCGCCTCCCCAGGCGAATCACCATTCCGACCGATGCCTTTTTCATGGAGGTGGGACAAGCAGCATCAAACCCACATGCAATAGGACATGCTTTTCTTGGGACTCAAACCTAGAGCTCCCAAGTGCAGTGCCTTGCCTCGCACCCTGTGCTATGTCGATCACTTGAGCATGGCGAGCCATGCTTGAGGAGACTGTCCCGCTTCCAATGCAGCAAAGGCTTGTACAAGCATAAGGTTCTGCACCTGTTGCCGCCTGTGCATACGAAACAGATACCACAGGCACAAGACAATGGTAAGTGCTAGGACCACAGCCAGTGCACCCATACCTGCCCATTGTTTTAAGAGACCAAAAGATTTAGATAACCATGAGATTACATCTTTCATGGGAGCAATATGGACTCGCGTGTTATTTACTTTAACAATCTCTTGTCTTAACAGCATAGTCAAGTTATCAAACTCTGCTGACCAGACCCCTGTAAGCATAGATCCCAGCTGTCTAGACAAGTTAGCGGCCCTAGTCAAATTATTAAAAGCTAAGGGAGTAATACATAATCCATCCATGGGTAGTAAACACCCATGGGCGAGTACTTGACTCAAAATGTCCACTTGATCTTGTAGCAGATCCACCCGCTGATTTAGAAGCACAATACCACGGTGCAGTTGGTGATTTATCATAGTCTGAGTCGTCATGGCTGTTGCAGCAGTACCCGCAATCTTGTTCACAGCATCAGCAGTAGGCACAGCAGTAGCGAGCGCCGCGGCGGCAGTGGCTGCCGCAACGGCAGAAGCTGCAACGGCCGCCACAATGGCTGCAGTTATACCAAAGTCTCTTTTGTTTCTTTGTAATAATACAGGCAAATCATCATCATCAATAGACACAGGTAAAGGCAAATAAGAGGGTACACGCACTACCACAACAGAGTCCTCCAAAGAGGCATTCCAGCATTGTACAAGCCTACACGTCTGGTTAGAACAGTTGAGTAAAGGAGATGAATAATTAAACACCAATAACATGAATGGGGGCCATACACACACAGGTGTCGGTGCAAACCTAAAAGGGTCACTGCAGTTGACTTTCACTTGCTCTTCGAAAGTACCAGCAGAAGCATTGTAAGTGTAGTTACACTTTTGAACACTACCTCCATCAACAAACCCGAGGGCATTAAGTTGTGAGCAGGCACCCAAACGAGTGCATAATACCCAGGAGTCAAAAGGATTAGAGAAGGCAGCTTGAGTAGGATTATTGTAAGTAAAATTGAACCCTAGAAAAGTAGCATTCTCGTAAGTGGTCATTAAAGAAAAGGTAAAGGTTTTGTTAGAGTTAATAAACTGAGGGGTCAGGGAGCCCTGACATCCTGTCCAAGCTGGTGAACCAGTTTTTATGGCTTTACAACGGGGCAACAATGCCGGTTGTTGAGGAATAGAAATATTAGCTTTCAATACTTTAGCAGGAAATACACCATTAATTACAGTAGCATTGCCATTTGAGCCCCGGGAACCATTACTACTAAACCACCCCAAAGATTGATTGGTTAATATAATACAAGGTATGGAATCAGAATAATTAACATGTACAGAGAAACACAATGTGTCAAATAGTGAAACAGTAGAAAAGTTATCAACAGCTGCTACAGTATCCATAGGCAAGGTCAGCCAATCCATAGTAGCAGAACCATTAGTAGTGAAGAAAAATGGAAGTACACCAGCCTGAGAGGTAACGGGCAATGGATATGGCCACCTCTTTACCACCGCCCAGAGGAGTCGTTCTGCAATCCAGACGACCTCATGTCTGACCATCATCATCAGGAGAAATATCAGGCACTTCATCTTGTTCAAGTTCATTCTTCCTTTCTGTCGAAGCTTGAGGAGCTTTCCGCACGAGACGCTCTGGCACCCACAAGGGTTCCGTTCGGTCCTGTGGAAAAACACAAACAGAACCTCCTGCCCATGCCAGCACGGGATTAGGCCCATACCATTGTCCAGAAAGTACATCTTTCCACTTAATGTGCCCGAAATTCGGGGCAGAGGGCGAACAGTGCCTAGCCGCAGCAGAGCGCCCTTGGATGTCCAAATTCAAAAAATTAATAGTGAATAAAGCCAAGGAGAGGCGCTCTTTCAGGGTGTGGCCAAAGCCAATTCCCCCTTTTTGTTTTACTAGCATCTCTTTTAGAGTCTTATGAGCGAGTTCTACAATACCCTGACCTTGTGGTTTGTAGGGTAAACCATGGACGAGCTGGATACCCATCTGATTGCAAAAGGAAGAAAATTGTCGTCCAGTATACGCTGGGCCATTGTCCGTCTTAATGGTCTGTGGTAATCCCCAGGCTGCCCAGGCTTCCAAACAATGCGTGATAACATTTCCAGCCTTTTCACCGGACAAAGCAGAAGCATGTATAATGCCAGAACAAGTATCCACAGACACATGGACATATTTAAGTTTGCCAAAGTCGGGAACATGAGTAACATCCATTTGCCATATAGTTAAAGGCCGCAAACCGCGAGGATTTACGCCCACAGAAGGGGGGTGATGTAAAATAATACAATTAGGACAATCCAACACAATCTGTCGAGCATCAGCACGGGAGATAGCAAAGCGCTTTTGGAGTGCTCGTGCATTGACATGAAATTTACTATGAAAGTTTCTAGCTTGATCTAAGGAGGAAACAGGGAACATCCAAAAAGGACGAGTAGCAAGATCAGCTTGGGCATTGCCAGCAGAAAGAGCACCCGGTAAACCTGCGTGGGCTCGAATATGCAGGGGGTGAAAACAGGCGGAGCGATTCCAAATCAATTTTTGAAGGTGTAGAAAAAGGGAAGACATCACTTCTGATGTGTGTATGGGACCTACAGCTTCCAACACTTTTAAAGCTTAAACTACATAGACAGAATCCGAGATCAAATTAAAAGGAAACGGACATTGTTCAAAAACTTTTATGACAATTTGTAGCTCCACCCATTGCGGATTGCCAGGAGCAAACTGATGTTGGATAGGAGGTTGATCATTTACCACATAGGCTCCAATACCAGTTTTGGATCCATCTGTAAAGATATTTGCAGCTCCTGGGATAGGCGTAGAAGAAGTGATTTTAGGAAAAATGATAGGATGTTCCTTAACAAATGTTATAAGAGGATGTGAAGGATAGTGATTATCTATCTCTCCTGGAAAAGAGCATCGCAATATAGCCCAATTATCCAGGTTAGCACACAAAACTTGAATTTGTTGACATGTATAAGGGACAATCACAGACGTTGGGGGAAAACCAAAAAATTGCATGCTTTGTTGTATCCCTAACATAGCTAAAGAAGCAACTGCATCAGGATAGTACTCAAGGGATTTTCCAGGGGATATACGTGGATGTATCCACAACAAAGGACTGTCTTGCCACAAAACTCCAGTAGGTTGTCGTACAGTGGCAAGCACACATAATTGAAGGGGCTTATCCTCTTGAAGCCGGCAAAGGCTAGCATGTTGTATAGCCTCTTCCACCTTAAGCAACGCTGACCTGGCTTCCTCAGTAAGATGTCGAGGGGAAGTAAGATCTGAATCACCTTTAAGAATATCATACAAGGGTTTTAACTCAGCATTGGGAATATGCAAGTAGCCCCTAATCCAATTTATGTCACCCAATAATTTCTGAAAATCATTTAAAGTATGTAAATCATCAGTCCTAAGAGTTACCTTTTGAGGTGTAATAGTTTCGCAAGAAATACTAGCACCAAGATAATCAATAGATTTTCCTGTCTGTACTTTATCAGGTGAAATGAGTAAACCTTTTAATTGTAGTAAATATAGTAAATCAGTGTAAGCCGCTTCTAACATACATTTGGTCTTGGCTGCCAGCAAAATGTCATCCATATAATGTATACACTTTAGTAATGGATACTTTTGTCTGAGTGGAGCAATGGTCGCTCCCACAAACATTTGACACATTGTAGGACTATTAGCCATGCCTTGAGGCAAAACCACCCATTCAAACCTCAGATCAGGCTCCTCATGATTGCGTGAAGGCAAAGTAAAGGCAAAACGTTCGGAATCCCGAGGATGTAACGGAATGGAGAAGAAACAATCTTTAATATCTATGCATATCACTGGCCAATGTGTGGGAATGGTCGAAAGTAAAGGCAAACCTCTCTGAATGGGCCCCATGAGCTGCATTTGAGCATTAGTGGCCCGTAGATCATGTAATAATCGCCACTTTCCAGATTTTTTCTTAATAATAAATATGGGTGTATTCCATGGAGAAGTGGAGGGTTTTATATGTCCCAACTTTAATTGTTCTTGTACTAAAGTATGAGCTACAGTCAATTTTTCAGAGGAGAGTGGCCACTGAGGCACCCACACCGGCTCCCCTGATTTCCAGGTAATGGGCACCTGATCCTCAGCGGCCCCTAAGAAAAACCCAGCCCATGTCTATTAAAATTTTGTTGAAGTTCTAATGGATGTCTATGTCCTTGCAATTTTTTTCCTAATCCTAAACCTGGCCTATATCCCATGTCTTGCATCATCTTCTGGGCAACTATCGAGTATTCATTACTAAGTTGAAACCCCATGTCTTTCATAAGATCACGGCCCCATAGGGAGATTGGGAGATCAAGCACGTATGGTTGAAAAGTGCCAGAATGCCCTTCAGAATCTTTCCATGATAAATGCCTACAACTGACTTGCGGAGCTTGAGCATATCCTAAACCTCTTAGGGATTGATCTGAGAGCTGCACCGGCCACCCTTTTGACCAGTCCTTTTGTGCAATTATACTACGATCTGCTCCAGTATCTAGTAGTCCTAAAATTGCTTTTCCTTCTATAATTAGCTCTAAAATAGGACGGTCACTCATATCCAAGGACAAATAAACACAATTCCCTCCGGTGGCTCCAATCTCATCACTTGTCCCTAAAAAAGAGTCTGCAGGAAAATGGGTATGTAAACTGGGTAAAACTAACAATTGAGCAATCCGGTCCCCTGGGGAAATGGATACAATACCTTTCCGAGCTTCCACTATAACCTTTACTGCTCCCACCATATCCGGATTACTAATCCCAGGGAAAATGTGAAGACTTTGTAGAACAGAGGAGGCACGCCCAATCAACAAACCCACAGTGCCAGGTGGCAAAGGTCCTTTAAAGTCAGTTTCCACCAGTTGAATTCCCATTTTAGGTGTTAATACGAGTCTGGAGGTGGAACAGAGGTCCAATCCCGCGGCACCTGTAGTGGCTCTCCGCGAATTTTGGGATGGCGCAGGGACGGCCATGACTCGTTTTCCATCGCCCCATATATTTGCGGGCCCTGGGTTCGAGGGCCCCCCCGGCCGTTTTTTGACATGTTTCTATCTTGTAGGGGCTGACCATGTATGTCTTTGACAGATCTACATTCATTAGCCCAGTGCTTTCCTTTCTTGCATCTAGGGCACAAGCCGGGCTGACGGCTAGCAGAATTGGGTTCAATCCTAGATGCTCCCTTTTTATTAGGACATTCTCGCTTAAAGTGTCCTTCTTGGCCGCATTTAAAACACTTTCCGGCAATAGGGCTGGACTTACGAGAGAGTTGAAGAACAGCAGCAGCAAGGCCTGCATTAGTTAACGGCCCACCTATCTCTCTACATACTTTCATCCAAGCCTCTATACCTTTATTTTTATAGGGAGTGATAGCTGCCTTACATTCTTTAGTACATTGTTCAAAAACAAGTTGTTTAATCAAGGGCATAGCTCTATCGGGATCACCAAAGATTTTCCCCGCAGCATCCACCATCCTAGCAACAAAGTCTGAGAAAGGTTCTGTAGGGCCCTGTATTATTTTAGTCAGATTGCCAGACACTTCTCCTCTATTTGGGAGCGATTTCCATGCACGGATACAAATGTTATTAATCTGTTCATATACTTCAGGAGGATATCCCGTTTGTTGATTGGCAAATCTGCCTTGCCCCAAAAGCATATCTTTATCCCAGGCGGGGCGTCCCGCCGCATGATTTTGTGCAGCCTGCTCTACCGCACCCTCTAGCATAAATGCTCTCCAGTCCAAGTATTTGCCTGGGGAGACACAAGCGTGCACCAGACTAGCCCAATCTGAGGGGGTCATGCAAAATCTAGTAAGCCCCTCTACCTGAGTAAGAGTGAAAGCAGCATCTACGCCATAAGTGCGAACGGATTCTGCCAGGGTTTTAACTATTTTAAAATCCAAAGGCTCATGGTATCTTCCCCTATTAGCATCCTGAAAAACCGGGTACGCTAGTCCCATGTCTGTACTGACTGTCCTCCAAACTTGTGTATGAAAAGTTCTCTCGGAGCTTTGGACACCCCCCACATATGGGGGCGGTGCAACAGGCAGTGCATCTTTTTCTAAAATCTCAACCTCCTCTTCAAAATTAGATTTATCCCCCTCCTCACAATAGGTTTTCATGCTTTGTGCCTTCTTTTTCCTCATTTTTACTTTTATTTTGCGCAGTTGCTGTAACAATATGTCAAGGTCCTCGGAGCTTTCTGAGCCGCTTGTGTCCTCGGGCGTTTTTAATTCAGCCAAATCTGGATAGAGCCTTCTCCTATTTTTATTTTCAGGCTCTCCTGCCTTTTCACTACTCTTGCTTTTAATGCTCTCCGCCACTTCGCTATGTGACCCCTCAGATTTTTCCTCATGTAATTGTTCAAGAACTGTCTGACCCTCACCCACAGCCTCCTGGCATTTACTGTCTGTTATGCATCCTCGAACCAACTTCCAAAGTGGTATAACACCAGCCTTTAAAGTACCTTGCTCATAAGCGAAATCCAGATCTTTCCCTAATTTGTCCCAGCTAGGAATCGTAAGACTCCCTGAAAAGGCAAACCATGGAGCCGCTGTATCAGCTTCTCTTAAAAACGTCTGCAGAGTGCTCTGCTTTACCTTAAGTCCTTTTGAACGTAACAACCCATCCAGGGCCAACAAAATTGGGCTTGAAGAGGTAGCGCCCATAATGTCTCCAAAGATATAATGAAAGTGAAAGTACAAAAATCCCCGCTCTCTCCTTTTCTACAGAGGAGCGTCCCGCTACTTACTTGCGGATTCCCACTTACCTGGGAACTTACTGGTGCACCACCCTGGCTGCTGAAAGTTCTGAATCCTGGGTTCGAGGAATATTAATTCCCCGTACGGACCACCAATTGTCGCGTCCCCTCGCCAGCAAGGAAGACACGACACAGGATTCTTCTTTCAGCAGTTTATTCAGGAACCTTGGAGTAAGACGAAGAAGAAGCAGCAGAAGAGAACAAAGAAAAAAGCCCCGAGCAGCCAGTCTGCCCTGGCTAAAATCTCTTGCACAGCCAATGTCCTTGTGCCACGTGGAAAAAGCTGATAGATACACAAATGCGGAAACAAGTCAGAGCCCAGCTCCACAGCCTTACAAGGAGTTGTTTACTTCCACAACTCTAACTGCCAAGAAAGCAGAAGCAGGAAACCAGCGCCATATTCAGGGTGCGGTCGCCGGCTCCCTACACAAAACAATACTGACCATATAAGTAATATGTCTCATCCTGTTGAAAAAAAGTAGACTGAAGTAGAAATCTGTCAGAATAAAAATGAAAACCTAAGGCAGGAAAGGCTTCCCATTAGTGTATTCCTAAGCATCCTTATAGCAACCACCACATTATGGAACACTAAAATTGGGAGATTTCTTCTATTACTTCACATGGCATGTTGAAGAGATGCAAAGTGAATTCCCTAATACGTTGGTTTGAATGTGTCCCCAAGAGTTCAATAAGTATTCTAAGCTTAATACCTAAAATTTATATGCTAATAGTATTTGGTGATAGGGCCTTCTGGAATAATTAGTATTAGATGAAGTCATGAGGATGGAGGTTGAGTAAGAAGAGGAGAGACACAAACCAGAATTTCAGAGCAGATGTAAATATTTCGTTCTTGAACTACTGAGCTTTCAGAACTGTGAACCATATCAACTTTCATTCTTTATAAATTCCTTGTATCAAGTATAACAAAAACAAACAGACTAAGATGCTTAAATATAATAATATGTATCATTTTATGGCTATTTGCAATGCTTTGTGCAAATAAGAATTCCACTCAACTCAAAAAAATATTAATTGCATTATGGTTAACAGGATAGATATGAGCAAGCCAGTCAATGTATTATCATATATCAGTAGCACCAGTAAAGATAGTTATACACTGTTTCCAATTTAGGCACAAATATAAATAACTTATAAAAATAAGCAGAGATGTAACTTTTTGAATGGTGAATTAAAGTACCTGAAAATCTACTCCTATATAAAAGTAATGAAAATACTTCCACATGCTGTCAACTTTGTTTTGAACTCTGAAAATGATCTAAAAGCTTGGAGAAATGCATATATTGTTAACTCAGAACAACAGCAGAATTTCTGTAAGATGAGCAAGTAATACTGTATATTACTTTGTGCTGATCACAGCTTCTATCTCAACTTCATTGTGTCCTTTAGAGCCCAAATTCTCTTAAGTAAGGCAGCTGGAAAATTTGAAGCCTACTAGCAATAGGGGTAGGTTGGACTTCTCCAAAACTTCCATGTGTTCAAAGAACTGTCATTATTTGATCTTTTGCTATTTTCTAGTAGCTTGCTATAAAGCTCCATTCTCAGACTTTGCCTCTATTGGACCTGACTCAGAGTTCACCCTGTGTGACAGGCCTTCCCACAAGCCATTTGTCAAAATTCTTTAAAAAAAAAATCAGGAACAATTGATTAAGATCACGATGGAGGTGACATTATCACTTGAGGTTTATAAAAGTTTGAGGGGGAAGAGAGAGAGAGAAAGAGACAGAGAGAGAGAGAGAGAGAGAGAGAGAGAGAGAGAGAGAGATCATACGCACAGAGTTTTTGAAGATCTCCAACATATATCTGGAAACTGAGAAGAAACTATATATGTGCAGAATGATCTGGGAAAGCTCAAAGCTCTCATATTTCTCTTATCTAAAGAGTCTCTGCAAGAAGGAATGCAGCCTAGCACAAAGTTGACTTGAAGTGTAAACCCACACACACTCAGGGCTTCCTAGACAAGGCTGGCCTACTGTGTATTTAGGAAAGTTAAGGAATTCAAGGAATTCTCCAATCTTTGCACCAAGATTAGCAAGCAGAGAATTTCTGGGTGTAGACTTCACAGAGTTAGTCCAGGAAAGTCACTAAGAAAGAACTCTTAGTGTTTAATTATGATACACCCAAATAAATAAAAATTATTGACAAATGAGCAACAACAACAACAAACAGCAACAGTGATCCCTGGTGATCCAACAGAGATCCTATTTCTCTATTAGAAGTTCTATTTCTAATAGAGAAATAGAATTTCTCTATTAAATTCTGATTTCCAGAATTGCAAATTTATATTATTTAATGTAGTTTCCAACAAAATATCAAGAGACATGTATAAAACAGGAAACATGCCTATACATAGGAAAAAAGGAAGGTAATACAGACTTTAGCTGAGGAATCCTGGATATTTGTATTACTAGACAAAGACTTTAAATTAGCTATTGTAAATATGTTCAGACTAACATAAATAATATGCAAAGAAAAGAAAATGTGAGAACAATATTTCAGCAAACTGAGTACATCAGCAAAGAGATACAGGAAGACCCAATGGAAATTTTGGAGTTAAAATGTACAGTATCTGAAACGAAAACTTCACTAGAGGTTACAAAGAAATCATGGCATTTGCAGGGAAATGGACGGCATTAGAGCAGATTATGCTAAGTGAAGCTTGCCAATCCCTAAAAAAACAAATGCCAAATGTCTTCTTTGATATAAGGAGAGTATCTAAGAACAGAGCAGGGAGGAAGACCATGAGAAGAAGATTAACATTAAACAGGGACAAGAGGTGGGAGGGAAAGGGAGAGAGAAGGGAAATTGCATGGAAATGGAAGGAGACCCTCAGGGTTATACAAAATTACATATAAGAGGAAGTGAGGGAAAAGGGAAAAAAAAAACAAGGGAGAGAAATGAATTACAGTAGATGGGGTAAAGAGAGAAGATGGGAGGGGAGGGGAGGGGGGATAGTAGAGGATAGGAAAGGCAGCAGAATACAACATAACTAGTATGGCAGTATGTAAAAACGTGAATGTGTAACTGATGTGATTCTGCAATCTGTATACGGGGTGAAAATGGGAGTTCATAATCCACTTGAATCAAATGTATGAAATATGATATGTCAAGAGCTATGTAATGTTTTGAACAACTAATAATAAAAATAAAAAATAAAGAAAAAAGAAAAAGAAAAAGCAGAAGAAAGAATCAACACACTTGAACATAGATCGTTTATGTGGACCTGGTCTGAGGATCCAAAAGGAAAGAAATAAAGTAAAAAGAAGTATTTAAAAATCCTCATTGACCTGTACAATACCACCAAGCAAAATAGCATACACATAAAATTCTCTAAGAGAAAAGAGACAGAATAAATATTTCAAGAAATAAAGTCCTAAAGCTTGTCATGTTTTATTTAAAAAATTAACCACCACGAAACTTAAAAAATTCCAAGAAGTAAGCCTCATAGAGAGATATACTCAAACACAGTATTGTCAAACTGTCTAAAAGGAAAATCTTGCAATCAAAAATAGAGAAGAAAGTTAATAAAATGTCCTTGGGCTTCATATATCGTATCACAAATGAAAATATTTCATCCTTTATTATGAATGAATAACATTCCATTGTGTGTATTTTCCACATTTTCTCTATTATTCATCTGTTGATGGATATTGAGGTTTATTCCATATCTTGGCTATTCTGAATAATGCTGAAAAAAATATGATAATGAAGAAATAGTTTTATTTCTTTTGTCTATATACACAATAATGGAATTGATGAATCCTATGGTAGTTCTACTTTTAATTTTTTGAGTAACCTCCACAATGATTATGCTGATTTACCTTCCCACCGATGGTTTCCCTTTTCTCTACCTACTTTCCCACACTCATTTTCTTTGGTCTTTTTTGTAATAAATTTCCTAACAAGAGATGCTGCCTGATTTCAAGGCAGGCAAACCCTAAGAAAGTTGATCTCACAGAACTAGAGTATAAAATGGTGATAAGGAGGGATTGGGAAAATTTGGGGTGGGTAGGTCGATGATGGTGATCAAAGAATAAACTTTCTGGTAGACGGGGAAAAATTCCAGGGATTTATTGTAAAATGATGATATAATTAATAACAATATACTGTATTCTTGAAAAATACTAGTAGATGTTAAATGTTTTCATCACACAAATGATAACTACATGAAGCATGTGTTAATTAGCTAAATCTAGTTATTCCACAATATATCTATACTTTAAAATGTCATGATGTACACAATAATTCATAATTTATACAATTTTAAGTCAATTAAAAATAAAATGTTAAATAAATGATTACTTACATTAAAATCACATTATCCTATATTTTTGTCATTGTATAGTTGTAAAATCTGTTTTTATAAAAAAATTGAGAAATAACTCAGGAAGTACACGGAATCTTCAACAGTCAACTTCTCATCTTTGAATAGTCAACTTCTCATCAGAAATAATATAGGTCAGAAGACAGTGTGATGACGTACTGAAAGTGATAAGAGACAAGAAGGTAAATTAAGAACCAGTATGCATCAATCTTATCTTTCAAAAACAAAGGAGAAGATTAGGATTGTGGCTCACTGGTAAAATGCATGCCTCGAATGTGTGAGGCACTTGGTTCAATTCTTAGCAACACATATAATAAATAAAGGTTCATTGACAACTAAAAAAAATATTAAAAAAGAAAAACCAAGGAGAAATTGAAATGTTCTGATATAAACCAAAAGTGAGAAAATTTATTGCTAGCAGCTAGAAGAAGACTTGCCCTACAAGAAACACATATTTTCAGGCTGAAAAGAAAAATCTCTTAGAGTTTAATTAATTATGATACACACAAATAAATAAAGGTCATTGGTAAATATGAATATACAGGTAAAAGAAAGTACAAGTGTGCTTTAGTTTGTATTTCTCTCCTATGATATTTAAAAGCAAATACTTAATGTGATATTTATAAAATAGACTCAACATATAACAACATAACTTGCATGGTTCTATTGACACTAGTAAGGAGTAAAAAGGTCAAAGTCTTTCTGTGCACTATTTAAATTAATAAAAATCTATTGTTTAAAATTATATAATAATAATCCCCAAGTCAACCACAGAAACAAAAATTTTAAATATTGTAGTAAAATAAATAAGAAGAGATTTAAAGTATTGTACAATCTACTTAATACACAGTAATGAAAAAGATAAAAAATAACAAAGTATGTAGAAAAATGGCAAAATAGCAGACACAAATTCTATATTGTCAGTAAATGCATCAATACAAATGTTGTAAATAAATCAGTAAAATAGACTGAGTGGAGGGGAAAACACATTTGGCTCAAAATGATAAATAGGTTTAAGTAAGAAAAAAAAATGGAAAGGATATACTATGCAAAGTGACCCCAAAGAGAGATGGCATGGCTTTATTAATTTCAAGCAATTAAAACTGATGAAAACTGTTATTGGACATACAAGGATATGTTATACTGATAAAAGTGTCAACAAACCAATCATAGTCATAGCTGAATGCAGGTTAGCATTTTCGGATTCAAGATATCTTATTTCTGACACTATTATTTGCCCATATCCAAGTTTTGTTTTTAAAGCCTTATTATGAATTTTGATGCCAAGACATGTTCTTATTATGCTTTATTTGATTCCTCTGTTTTTTTTTGCCACCTGAATCATGTCATAAGAAGATTCTAGATGAGAATAAACTATACCTTTTATTTGAAAAGAGTAAAAGGGATGATTAAATGGAAAAGAAACAATGCATGATATGCCAACCCTTGACATAACCCCAGGTAATTAATTTGATAAGATCAAACATACATGATTGCCATTTTTGGAAATAAGATATTTTAACATGTGCAAATTTGTATGCTTCAATATTAACAAGAAAGAGTAGATATAGAAATACTATTCCCAGAGAATATTTGTATATCCCAGAGTTACATATACACATCACTTGTAGAATGAAGCCCTGTATCATGTCCACTCAAGTTTTGCATGATTTGTGTGTGTCTCTTCCCCAACTAATCTTTAAAGTAATGGGCCATGTCTTATATATTTTTAAATCCCAAAATACAGAGCAAAATAACAACATTAAAGATGTTAAATAAATCATTAAATAAATAAAATTCCCATTCCCTTTACTTTTCAGCAGAATTTTCCAGCATCATCTCACATAATATCTTCTTTACCTTCTTTCATGTTCTCAGACGTACTTAGACTGACTTTCACCTCAAGGTTTCTACCAATATTCTTCTTTTTGTCCTTCACTGAATATTTTTTTTATTTCTTTAACTTATATTCATTATTTAAATTGTCTTTTATTTCTTCATAGGTACTTATCCTTACCATTCTTCCAACATTAATAATATGTGTGTGTGTGTGTGTGTGTGTGTGTGTATGCACGCACGCGTGTGTGCGTGCATGAGATAAACAGTACAGGAGAATTTACTTTTATTTATTATTAAAACTATTTAATCAAATATTTCACTGAAAAAAAAGAAACTTCCTTAATTTTTATCTATTTAAAATATAATTTAAGTATCATGAACTGAGATGAGAAAAGGATGATATAAAAATATATCATATGGTTTTAGAAAGAAAGCAAATAATATAACAAATTTTAACTTCCAAAGCTTTTATGTTATACTTATCTGCATAAGTGCATGACATATATATGTATGTATTCAGAAAAACACAATCAAGTGATAGTATAAAAGCTTAATATTGGTCTGGGATTGTGACTCAGTGGTACAGCACTCACCTAGCACGTGTGAGGCCCTGGGTTTAATCCTCAGCACCATGTAAAAATAAATAAATCAAATGAAGGTATTGTGTCCAACTACAACTAAAAAAAATATTTTAAAAAGCTTAATATTGAAGGTTCCACCGGTGCGGGCCTGGAGTGCAGGCCCAATGGCGCCACAGAGGCTAGCTCCATTCTGCTTTGGTCCGTGTCCCTCCCTGGGGCGGGCTGGCACACTTGTCTTTCTCTTCCCTCATGGCGCTGCTCTGACACCCGACGGTGTCCAGTGATTTGGAGAATATTGACACAGGCGTTAATTCTAAAGCCAAGAGTCGTGACTGTCAGGCGTGGGGTTTTAGAAGAAATTGGAAATAGAGTTACAACCAGAGCAGCACAAGTAGTGAAGGTAACAACCATAAGGCAAAATGTGCATTAGAGGCTGATTTTGTATAGACCTGAGGGACAACATGTACTGTCTTGCTCTATCCTGTATTTTCCTTGTAAAAAACTCAAAACACCAAAGTATCAGTTCAGCCCACCAAAGCAACAAATGTCAATAAACAACTGAAACCCACTGCTTCTGTGAAACCAGTACAGATGGAAATGTTGGCTCCAAAGGGTCCTTCTCCCACACCTGAGGATGTCTCCATGAAGGAAGAGAACCTCTGCCAAGCTTTTTCTGATGCCTTGCTCTGCAAAATTGAGGACATTGATAATGAGGATTGGGAGAACCCTCAGCTCTGCAGTGACTATGTTAAAGATATCTACCAGTATCTAAGACAGCTTGAGGTTTTGCAATCCATAAACCCACATTTCTTGGATGGAAGAGATATAAATGGACGTATTTGTGCCATCCTGATGGACTGGCTGGTTCAAGTCCACTCCAAGTTTAGGCTTCTGCAGGAAACTCTGTACATGTGCATTGCTGTCATGGATCGATTTTTACAGGTTCAGCCAGTCTCCCATAAGAAACTTCAGTTGATTGGGATTACAGCTCTGCTCTTGGCTTCCAAGTATGAGGAGATGTTTTCTCCAAATATAGAAGACTTTGTCTACATCACAGACAATGCTCATACCAGTTCTCAAATCTGAGAAATGGAAACTCTAATTTTGAAAGAACTGAAGTTTGAGTTGGGTCAACCCTTGCCACTTCACTTTTTAAGGCGAGCATCAAAAGCTGGGGAAGTTGATGTTGAACAGCACACATTAGCCAAATATTTGATGGAGCTGACTCTCATTGATTATGACATGGTGCATTATCACCCTTCTAAGGTAGCTGCGGCTGCTTCCTGCTTGTCTCAGAAGGTTCTAGGCCAAGGAAAATGGAACTTAAAGCATCAGTATTACACAGGATACACAGAGAATGAAGTACTGGAAGTCATGCAGCACATGGCCAAAAATGTGGTGAAAGTAAATGAAAACTTAACTAAATTCATCACCATCAAGAATAAGTATGCCAGCAGCAAACTCCTGAAGCACGATCCCTCAGCTGAACTCCAAAACCATCAAAAGACCTCGCCTCCCCTCTGATGGAGAGGTCCTAGGCTGCCGCACCTTCATCCATGCACTTTTTGTTACTGGTGTGAAACTCTTGATTTTGTACATAGTCCTCTGGTCTATTTCAAGAAACCTCTTCTCACACAAATTTTCTAAACGTATATTGAGGAAAAATAAAGCTATTTATTTTTCTTAAAAAAAACTTAATATTTATTTAATAACCTATATCATTCAGTAATATGGAATAATAGCAAAGTATTATTGATTCTTATTAATATGTAATGTGCATTAATATTTTATAAATAATAATGTCTCTCTAGAACTTCTAGTAGGTTGTCAGTTTTTCATTAATTTGAACCACTGAGAAAAAGGAATTTATGTGTCAAGGTTATAAGATGCTAAAAGATGACATCTAATTATCTTGTAGTTGAATAGAGAATTTGAGAAAGAGCATGATATGGGACTAATGGACCAGCAAAAATGCAAAGCACCATTCAGCAGTAAAGTAATTGGGCAGAACAGTGGAAGAGACCACAGTAAATGATTACTTCATTAATTTTAAGATAAAAGGGCAAGATAAGGTGGTCACTATCATAGAGTAATTAAGGTAAAACAAGTTAATCAGCACATTTTAAATGTAAAGTTGTCAGCTAATCATCCAATGATTATCAATTTTTGAATATTAAAAGAGAAAGCAATTTATTCTCACTTTATCAATCAAACCATGTAATCATATGTTTCACTGAATTAAAAAACCTCTCAATTTATTTTTATCTTTTCTTAATATAATTTAACAACCACGTCTTGGGAGGCAAACTATAAAAAGATGGTAATTTTTATTTCATCTGCATATACATCAGAAAAATGACTTTCTTATCAAAATAACATTAAATGTCAAAGTCTTTCAAGCATGGTCACGCTGACATGGTAATTATTGATGTAAACCACAGATATATTTATATCCTTAATCTTCTTTTACAAAAGAGTTTTGCTAGTAGAAATCTTAAAAATCAATTATGTCATATGGTATCATATTAACATGTAGTTTATATGTAGATTTCTAAATCTGAAATCTAAAGGGAAATCACGTTTTCTAGCAGAGCAGCACCACAAGAAGCATTACAGTAAGTTCTTCAAGGAGAACATAGAAATCTTAATAAATCAAGCAGTTTTCTGAAGCAGATTAAAAAAAAAACTGTGTGGCAGTAGAATAGCAGGGAGAGAGTTTACCAAAAAAAAAAAAAAAAAAAAAAAAAATCCAAGAAATTATCTGAAAGCTGGAAGCTAAATATCTTCCAGAGCAACCATAGGGCTGGTAGCTGTTTGAATTTCAGTTATCGGGAATGGAAAGTCCTCATTGATTTCTTGGGATATCCAACAACAACCACAGAAAAGCCACATTTTAGTATTTGGGCTCAACTTTCCCTAAACTAAAGGCTAATAGACACATATCCCAACAAAGCTTAAAAGCAAACCTCCAAGGATAAAAGTGAACCAAAGTAAATTAACTGCTTGCCACAACAAACCTCAATTTTCTTTCAAGGAAGTTAACAATATCCAGATACACAACAGCAGGAAAGCATCCAAGGTCCAAGAAGCAGTAAAATCTAATGAATACCCAGGAGAAAAATTAGTCAATGGAAAGAAATCCAGAAATAACAGTTAGGGATATTGAAATACCTCACAACAATGCAGACCATATAAAGAAAAGCATGAATCTAATGTGCAGAGAAATGGAAGTATAAAATGAAACCCATGAGAAATATGATATCTAAAATTAGTAGGATTGGATTATGAGAGTTTGATCACTGTAGGATAATGGATAAATAAATTTAAACACATGAGTAGAAATGGGTTATCTCTCAAAAACAGAGGGAAAAAGCAGTAGAAAAAAGAAAGTAGAACTGCAATGATTTATAAAGAATACTTTGGCTCAAAGATACATGTCTCTAAAGACCAGAAAGCAATGGAAGGTGGTGGTAGAAAGGATTAAAAAATATTTTTGAAAAAAATGGTGGTTGAAAACTTTTAAATTTAATGAAAATTACAAGCCCATATATTCAATGTTACAAATTACAATGATAATCATAAAGAAAACCATACAAAAATGTTAGAATGCATTATAGAGTTAATAGCTCTAAAAGTATACTATAGATTTAAAAAAAAATAGCACACAGGAAAGCAGGTGCATATTGGAGTACATGTGTGTAAAGTTCTTCGCTGCACGGGAAGTGGTCTGATAGCATCTAAATGTACAATGCAATGAGTTAATGATAAAGTTTGCTTTTTTAGAATATTAAAAAAACAAATATACAAGCATACATAAAAACATGAATTTTTACAAAAATATAACAAGATGTATAGCAAAAATTATGGAAATAATTTGGAATCTTCTAAAGTAAAAAATTTATTCAAAAGTTGGAAGAGAGGAAAAGAGAAACACTAAACCAAAGGGATATATAAAAACCAAATAAATTGTAGGCTCTAGCCCAAATGTACCAACAATAATACAACATATAATGGTATAAACATTTGAAATAAACAATAAAAATATACAAATTTCTATCTTTCTTCTTCTCCTTCTTCTCTTCCTTCTCCTCCTCCTCCTCCTCCTCCTCCTCCTCCTCCTCCTTCTTCTTCTTCTTCTTCTTTTTCTTGTCCTGGAGACTGAACCCAGGGCTTCCCCACACAATCCATGCTAGGGCATTGCCGCCCTGCCTCTGAGCTACATCCCCAGTCCTACAGAGTTCTCACAGGATCAAAATCCAAATACACAATGTCTGCCAAAACAGAAAAACAATTTAAACACAAATATATGTATTAGTTAAAAGTTAAGGAATGGGTAAAAAAGAGAGCATACAAGCACTAATCACAAAGCTGGAGTGGTGACATTATCTCAGTTGGTATAGACTCAGAACAAGAAATAATATAAGTGATGAGAAACATAAGTCATATAGTGATAAATTGATCAATTCAATAAAAAGATAACTTTGACAATCCTAAATATGTATATGCCTAGGAAAGCACTTCAAAATATGGAAAGGAAAAACTGAGAAAAATTAAAGTGAAAAAAATAGACAAATCTGGAATTATTGTTCTTATCCACACTCCTACTCTACAGACTAAGAAGTCTATAGACCTCCATAAAATACAGATCTTTTTGCAATTATGTATGTAATATTCTTCAATGTAGATTATGCGTCAGGCCTTGAACAAATCTCAAAAAAAAATTAAAAATGCTCTGAAATTATGCAGAGTACATTTGCTGACCTCAATAGGATTAAATATGGTATCAATAACAAACAATATCTGGGAAGAAGCATAAATACTTTGAAATAAAATACTACATGGCTAAAAAAGACCATGTACAACACAGTACACAATGAATTATAAGTCATTTTGAACTAAATAACAATGCAAACTCAACATTACAAATTTGAGATGAAACTAAAGTATTGTTCAGAGGGAAAACTCATTTTAAATTTTTGGAAAGAAAAAGAATGATCTAAAAATCAGTGATTTCTGTTTTTGCCTTATAAAACTAGAAAACAGGAGGAAATTGAACCTACAGTGAATAGAAAGAAGGAACTAAGGAAAATAAAAATGATGAAAAGCTAATACAAGTGATAGGAAAAATCTGTAACATCAAAGGCCAACTCTGGTAAATGTCAATAAAATCGATAAATCTCTACATAGAGTAATTGACATCAAAAATGACAGATGGGAAGGCAGAATTCTACAGATATTAAAGCATATAATGGAATATTATCAACAATTTTATATCAATAATTTTTAAAAGTTAATAGCTGCCTTGGGGCTGGGGTGGGCTATGAGGGGATAAATTGGGAGTGGGCCAGGAGGCACTCTCTGAGGATAATGAACATATTTGAGGTGTCTAAATTGTGTCAGTGGTTACAGAGGTATATTGTTTGTTAAAGATCATCAATCTGCACCCTTAAAATTGGTATAGTTCATCATTTGGAAACTGGAATTCAATAAATGAGGAAATAATGGAAGATTGGAAGAATGCTATGTTAAAAATTTGCATAGCAAAGAGAACTGGAGTAATGGTAGCAAAAGTCGTGGGCCCCGGGGCAGTGTTTGAGGGGAAATACTGAGAATGTGGTGGTACACTGACAAGTGAGGGCAAGAAACATCACCCTAGCTTTTATCCTTACTCATGATTTCTCAAGGAATAAAGAACATACCACCTGCTTATTATTGGGGAGGTGGGAAAAAGCAAGGGGAGAGTGGACACTTTTGGTAAATGTGCAAAGCTAATCACTGTTAATGAATAAAATAAATTGATGTATGAAGTTATATAAGTACTAGTGCAAGATATTATCCAGGCACTGTAGAAAATGTAAAGAAAAAAAATCAGTAATCATATATTTTAACCATTTTTTCCTAGTAGGCAAGATCTGTTTAAGTAATAGCAAAAATAAAGCATTTAGTTCTATATAAAATAACTAAAGTAAATCGAATGTAGAAAAAAAGTGAGAAGAAAATAATCTGTTGGAACAAAACAGGGAAGAGTTTATACAACAGGTAGTTCTTAAACAAATCTGGGAACAAATAGCCTGCTGCTACAGAAAGCAATTTCTTATCTTGAATAGTAATATCCAAGTCCTAATTAGTATCTGAAAAGCTCAGGGAAAAAAAAATGCTGTTTTGTTCTTGTCCAAATTACATTAGATCACAAAATTTATACAATTTGCTCTACATTTTGAAAATGATACAATTTAATTTTGTCTATGATTAAGCATCACGTGTTAAATTTTTTTTCTACATTGAGACCACAACTAAAATAGAACCTCAAAACTAAAATTTTCCAGGAAATTGACTTAGTGTACATCAGTTACTATTTTTTTTTAAAGAGAGAGAGAGAATTTTAATATTTATTTTTCAGTCTTTCGGCAGACACAACATCTTTGTTTGTATGTGGTGCTGAGGATCGAACCCGGGCCGCACGGATGCCAGGCGAGCGCACTACCGCTTGAGCCACATCCCCAGCCCCACATCAGTTACTTTTACAATTTACAATTTACATTTGTATGGAGATCCCTTGGGTAGAAGATGAAGATGGAATATTTTGATATATGCCATCTCATCTCTTGAATACTATATAGAAATTGTGAAGTATGTTGGAGACAGAAGAGTAAAGATGTTAGGGCATTCTAGTAAGAAGAAACAAGAGGAAAGGACTGAGAAAAAAAATAGAGTGAAAGATGATTGTTGGTAGATTTTTTTATGTAGTTATGGGAAATTAGATAAAATAATAAATAGGATGGGGCAGTGTGTTCTTTTCTAATTATTAAGAAATATAAATGGAAGATTCAGTAGTCTACACTTTATCATTTTAACAAATGCTTATTACAATTTTGTTTGTTTTGCTTTGTATTAGAATTGGGAACCATCATGATCAGGAAAAATATCTGTTTCAGAAACTAATCGGTATAAGGTGGTGAGATCCATTTCAAGAGTTAGAAGCAGGGAAGTTCATTGTCATTTATTTGTGTAATGGTTTGGATGTGAGGTGTCCCTTAAAATTTCACGTATGAGACAATGAAAGAAGGTTCAGAGGAGAAATAATTGGGTTGTAAGAGTCTTAACCCAATCAGTGAATTAATCTCCTGATAGGGATTAACTGAAGTGTTAGGGTGTGGCTGAAGGAGGTAGAATCAGAGTGTGGCTTTGGGGTATATATTTATATCTGACAAGTGAAGAACTCTCTCTGTGCTTTCTGATCATCATGTGAGCTACTTCCCTCCACCACACTCTTCCATCATGATGTTCAGCCTCACTTCAAGTCCCAAGAAATAGAGCCTGCTGTCTATAGATTGAGACCTCTGAAACCATGAGACCCTAAATAAAACTTTTCTCCTCTACAATTGTGTTGGTGGAGTCTTTTAGTCACAGCAGTGAAAAATCTGACTAAAACTATTTATTTACCTTTTTTACGTTCTTACCCCATGTTCATTTTCCTTATATATTGTTTTCATGTTTTTAAACAAATATTTTTAGTCAAATTTATCAATCTTTCATTGTATATGAATTTTAAGTCAAGGAGAGAAAACCATTCATTACACATGGCTATGAAGAACCAATCCACAGTTTTCCTAGTCATGTGTTTTTCTTTTTTTAAATTCAGACCTCTGACCACATAAGAAATTATCTTTCATAAAGGAGATATATATATATATATATATATATATATATATATATATATATATTATAT
>NW_025999949.1:14308936-14325859 GCF_001458135.2 Marmota marmota marmota
TATATATATATATATTTTTTTACATAGCCAAACACTTGGACTAAACATTATTTAAGTTTTAGTCCTAATGATTTTAGAATCACCTTTCTCTTAAATAAGTACTCATATAGAGTTAGGTAGTTTATAGGACCTCTATACTATTTATTGATCTTTCTGTTCATCTCTGCATAACACTGTATGTATTGTATGAGATTTATAATATGTAAAAATGACTAATACACATTCAGATCTTTTTCATTGTTTCCTTGATATTATTTTTGTATATTTTCCATATTAAATTTAGTATCATGTTTTCTAGTGCCAGAAAATTTTGTTGAGTGTTTAATTTAATTCATATTAAATTTATAAGTTAGACAAGAAAAACCAATATTTGAGTGCAATAATATTGTAATCTAAAGTAAGCATAATTTTTTGTTCAAGTGTACTCTTAAATCTTTTAGTAATTTTTAAATTTTCTAAGTTTTGAACATTCTTTACTAATTTTAATCCAACATATATAGTATTCCTATTGTTACTGGGTTTTTTGTTTTTGTTTTTTAGTACCAGGGATTGAACTCAGGGGCACTTGACCAGTGAGCCACATCACTAGCCTCATTTTGTGTTTTATTTAGAGACAGGTCTCACTGAGTTTCTTAGCGCCTCACCATTGTTTAGGCTGCCTTTCATCTCATGATCCTCCTGTCTCAGACTCCTAAGCCACTGGGATAACAGGCATGTGCCACTGCTCCCAGCTCCTATTTATTATGAATAAAGGGGTTGTTTTTTTTTGTTTTTGTTGGTATTAATCATTCTAATAATCCTTATTTATGTATACAAAGGCCTCTGAGTTTTATATGTTAATTTATATCCCAAAAGTGGTTGAATCCTTCTATTATTTGCATTATTTATATCAATGATTATTGTATTATTTTCTAAGGCTATTATGAAAATTATCATAGACACTGCAATTTTAAAAAACACACATCTGTTGGCATATAGTTCTGTAGGTCAGATGTTTAGTCATGACACAGCTAGGCTTTCTGTTCAAGGGCCCACAAAAGGTTAAATTAAGTTTTAACAAGAGCTACTTTCTCATCTGATTGATCACATTGCTGACAGAATCCAGTTTTTTCTTGTCATAGGGTGGCCTCCCCTTTTGCCTGCCTTTCACCTGGTTGCTTCCTTTACCATCTACAAAATAGGCACTCACCTTCTCATGTGGCCTGGTCCAGGTGAGAATTTCCCATATGTCAAGTCTCCCTCATACTTCAAATCTCAGAATTCCTTTGCATCTACTTTGCAGACTCAGATTTTAAGATATTGTATAGATGGGTCAAGCCCATCCAGAAAATCTTCACATTTTAAGATTAATGATTGTTATTTTAATTGAATCTATGTAATCTCTTTTCCTCAATACCGAGGTTAGTATTAATTGAATAACTGAGAGAAGTTATGTGTGCATTGGGGTTAGAGACCTTGGTGACTGCAATGGTTCAAACACCAAATATATATGTCCACCTGGAATTTCAGAATAGGATCTTATTTGGAATAAGGGTTATTATATATGTAATTAAAGCAGTATATGCTTTAAAGTACCAATTCTAGAACTATTTGGCCTGTGGAATAGTAAGCATTGAATTTTGTCTTCCTCGTAGGAATTTGTCTATATTTCACCCATGTCAACTTGCTCCCTCTCCTGTTTTCTTATATTGTCTTAAGCCTCACCTAACCTAGTGGGATTTAAATCTTGGTGAGAGCTGATTACTTTCATTACCTTCCAGACCCAGAAACTGTAGAGGTATCATCTTTGGAACAAAATCCAAGTCAGTATGAAGTTTGTGATTTATTTCTGATACAATGAACTATTACTAACTTAAAATATATAAATCAATATTATATACAATAAGAATTTATAATTTCATATATATTTAACTTTTTCAAAATATCATCTCATAAAATGCTTTATTACATTGTCACAAAATTGTATTTTGTTAATAAGAACACTATCCAGTGACTTGGCAAAGTTCCAACAATATCAGAACTAGACTAAAGTGAGACTTTTAAACATAAATCTATTTCACTTTCCATTACCCTACTGCTCTCTGGGCAGAGACATTTAATGGAATTAAATGAGGTGTTTTTTTTGTTTGTTTGTTTGTTTGTTTTTTAGTGAATTCTAACATTGCAGTTACAAATTTTAATCTCATTAATAGTGACATTCACCCTAATTCACCTTGGTTATGAGGCTGGTTTTGAATTTACCAGATATCTGAACATATCTCTTAAATTCTTTACGTATACAAACATAAACAACAGAAATTTATTTTTATTAAGGTTTACTAAAAAACTTCAAGTGAACTCAAGTTCCCCTAGAAATAAAATGTTATTGGATTTCAGTCAGTAACTATGATGCTAAGAAACATAAAATATCTACCATAATTTTGTAAACTAGGGATTATAATGATTTGCTTACTTAAAAAATAATTTGTTTCAAGTTCAAACTAATGTGCTTGCCCGGCTATAATTTTTATTTATTCATTCCAAATATAACATTGAGAAGTGCCATCTCTTGTCACTGACTAGCCTTAGGGTTTGTGCTTTTATGTTTAATTTATTATTGACTTGTGGCTTCTTTTCCTTTTACAGCTTAAAAAATGAATTGAAATAAAGTAATGATTTGCTTTTATTGCCAGATAAGATGCTAGATGTCCTGTTTGCCAAATTTACTGATTACAAGTAGCAATATGCTTCTAATAAAAAGTTTAACAAAAACACCCCCAAAAATGAAGATGTCAACTTGCTTACATTTTATCATAAAATTGTTAATGTTTCCCACTCCAATCTAAGAATACATTACTTATGCCTCCATAATGGCAAACAAATGTTTTGATAAGCAAAAAAAAAAATGTAGAAAACATTTAATGTTTCAAAATGAAGGAATTGGTAGTAGAGACAGAAGTTTCTTATCATAATGTGGTTCAGCTGCAGTTGTCTAAGGCAGCCACATCAGCAGAGCTCGCTCTTAACTGCATTGCACATAACTTAAAAAGAAAAGAGAAACAAAACTAAATAAAAAGCCCTACTACTCTGATATTTCTCCTCCATGGATGCTAAAATTCTTTCAGCTATATATAAAATCCCTATATCTGTCTCTAGCAAGATCTGATTTCTAAGGCACAAGACAAAGCAAGTACACCATGCGCATGCACACAGGATCCAAGCAATATTTTAACCTGAACAACTGTTCAAACCATTGGTAAAGTGAATATCTAAAGTAGATTATTATTTCAAACAATTTAGCAATTAAATACAGCATGAATAACAATTTAAATTGGTAGGCCCTAGCCCTTGTTATTTCTGAACTAATATAAAAAATGCATTTATAGTTTTATTTTCCTGTTGGTTGTCAGTGTTACATAAATAGCATGACTTTTGATAAATAGATCAGTTATAAACTGAATTTTAGATTGAAACCATACCCTGAGCTCAGGCACTGTGACATCCTGTAGGATGTCCCCGAGCTGTTTTTTTGTTTTGTTTTGTTTTTCCTCTTTGGCAATTGTCCACACCCTTCTGAATTCCAACAACACCTGAAGGTAGAGCAAGGTTGTGAATTTGAGACTTGGGCCACTTCCAGGGCCTCAAACAGGAAAATGCAAGGTGGTTTCCTCTTCTGGGTTTCCCAAGAGCTTCTGGGTAGGGGTGAGGAATAAAATGATGTTCCGAAGCAAAACATTATTGGACTTCTTCCTTGTGGCTTTTGGAACTACCATGTATAGGTCCGATTACCAAGCAAAAATGGACAGATGTGTTCATATTAGTGGACAGAGGTATTTTTTTTAAAAATAAAGAGAAGAAAAGAGTTCAAGAAGAAAGTGAAAAAAAAGAAGGAAGAGAAAGCAGTCAGTAAAAAATAAGAACAAGAAAGAAGTGGCAAAGATGGCTAAGATGAAGAACCCAACCAGTGAAAGGTTTTGTCAGAAAATGACAAATATTTCAAGTTTGTTGAAAACAGACTGCCCACACACAACATGGAAGGCAAAAGAAAAAGAAAAAAAGGAAAAAAATGAGCAAAGCACAACCCAAGAAACCAAAAATGCTATTATAAGCTCAGGGAAGTTCCACAGTATGTATGTGCAGTTGATTCAAAATGGAAGCTATAAGTGAAGCAACACACAAGATTAATGTTTTGTTTTGTTTTATTTTCCTATGTATGTGGTACTGGGAGTTGAACCCAGAGCCTCATGCATGCTCGATAAACACTCTATGACTGAGCCACATTGGCAGCCCTGGATTGGAATCTTAAGCTAAGCCTTCATGGACTGACTACTACTGCCTCAGTAGTAGCAACAACATCCCAGTGCTCTGATCATGTTGATAGTTGCCATGGAGTCCTAAATTAAGAATTTCATTAATATAGATTAATGTCCTCTTAGGCTCTGATAATAGTCATTAAATTCTTCTAAACAATAAGAGAAAAAGAATTTGATTATACACTCGCAAACCTAATAACTTAAAAGACTGAAAGTGATTTGAATGGAAAACTCATGTGTTTTACGCCTGCCTAACTAGTTTTTAAGCAGTTAATGGAAAGTTGACTTAACTTTTAGTAGGAGTACTAATGAGTGAAATAAATATCTCAGGTATATTTATCATCTATCTCTAGAAATTAGTATCCTGCTTCATGAAAGTGCGACCTTTCTAATTTTCGCTATGATAGTCCTAGTTCCAAACTTAGTGCTTGACCCAATATGGAAACAATAAATCTTTGTTGTAGTGGAAAGAATATCTAAAATTCCACACAATTTCCTAACTAAAGAACTTAAATCATAGTAAGTGAATGTATCATAGATATGTCATTCAATTGGAAGGCTTGTATTGTTTATATGATAAAATAGCTCTTTTGAACACAGGTATCTGTCAAAAAGAACATATTTGGATGTTAACTTGACCAATGGCTATCACAATGAATAAATTTTAGAACTAGAAAATTGAAGTAAGTTAAATTAATAATCTTTCTAAAAATCTTTCCATGAGGATCAATGGGAACCCCCCCAAAAAGGTGATTTTTTATAAGCCTGGAATTCAGTAAATCAAGAAAAATTTTAAGAAAATGATTACTTTAGAAAAGGAAAGGAGAAGGATGCACAGTAAACTTGTGTATAGAAAGGTATTTGTGACTTTGAAATGTCAGTTGAAATACCATTGAGTATTGAATGAGAGAAATAAAGATGATTTGACTATCATATGTCCAAGTGATTAAAATACATAAAGAAAATCTAAAAAAATATATATATAGTGGTTATACCTAATTGCAAAACAGAATTTGGAGGCATTTCCAAAAACAAAGCTTAACAAAATAATTAATTTATCACTACCTACTTAGCTAAACACTGGAACTTACAGAATAAGCTGAATTAGAACTTAGTCAAAATAGAATTTAAAAATTTAATGTGTTGATATATGATAATAATAACTCTTCTAAGAATTAACCAAACTCATTTCTTAAATTTTTCTTGATTTAAAATTCTCACAGATTTTTGTAATTTACTAAATAATTTCTCATTTGATATCCCATTTATATTTTATAAGCATTCTGCTATAGATGATGTACTGACTACCAAAAAAAAAAAAAAAAAAGCAGGCATTGTGATAGGGTCTGGAAATCCACAAAGAAACCAATGTCAATTTGTGCCCTTCATGAATTGTCTATACAGGGAAAAGTTGATTATCAGAAGTGAAATGGATTTTTCTCTCACAACTAGATATTCTTACATTACATTCAATGTCTTTAAAAGAAAACAGTGTCTTATGACATTAGATAGATGATTGATGATGGGAAGGAAGGAAGGAAGGAAGGAAGGAAGGAAGGAAGGAAGGAAGGAAGGAAGGAAATGCTGTCCTAGATTCTAAAGAAAGAGGATTGATAAGTATTACTTGTCACAGCAATGTTTATAATAACAAATGAAAACAGCAATCAATTTGAATAATCAACACTTTGGAACCTGCTCAGAAAATAGGATGGATTCTCAAGAGAATAGTAGTAATTTACACAGTAAGAAATCACCCTAAGAGTATATTCTCTGAAATCATGAAGACCTGGTGGTGTTGAGTCTCTAAGATGTCACACAATGACTCTCACATCTTCAGATTTATGAAATCTATGAGCATGGCTGGGACTAATGGACTTGCTTTATTTGAGTAGAATATGGCAGAAGTGGTGGGATGTCACTTTTAAGATCAGATTATTAAAAGATGGGACATCTCTAGAGTGCTCTCTTTTGCTTCCTCTTGAACCATCAACCCCAAGGAAAGCCAGCTGCAACACAGGTGATCTTGGGAGCAGATCTGCAACCTGACAAACACTATGTTTGTGATTTTGGAAGTAGATCCTCGTCCAGATCAGCCTTGGCCATTAGGAGAGTCCTGAATGACACGTTGCACTGTCTTGTGATACCCTATGCCAGAACCACCCAGCAATGGCACAACTGGATTTCTGAGGCACAGAAACTAAAAGACAATAAATGATAGTACACTTCAGTTCTACAGTAATTTACTACATAGCAAAAAATAACTAATATACCTGACTTTCTATCCTCATATTTCCTTTTACTGGCTGAATGTCCTTAGTTAGACACGTGACTTAGAAGTTCTTTCACTGTTAATTTTTTTACCTGTGAAATACGTACATTATAGAGTCAAAACTAAAAAATACACAATTTAGAATTATTGCAGGATTTCATAAGGTAATACATGCAAAGTATGTGTATGAGGGATTTTATCATGTTATAAAATGTAATAAAATTTTATCCATTAATTAAGGTATGGAATAATATTTTCTGGTAGTTGAGCTATTCAATTACGTTGAAGGATAAAAAAGTTAAAATAATATTTGCATAAGTAAAAGAGCACAAAATTTTGATAATAGTTATATCTGGATTAAGAGCATATGGGTATTCTATATATAGTTTTATTAACACTTTTGTGTAAGTTGGAAAAGTTTTCAAAATAAAGAGCTTTCAAGTATATACAATATAATCACTCCTTTAAAAACACATTTAAAGAAATAAATTAAAAGCTATATATAAACATATTAGCAGTGCTTATCTGAGTGAAACAATTATGAGATATAGATAAATTCATTTATTTTTTTATATTTTTAATTTTTTTCAATATGAGTCATGTAATAATTAATAATACTAAAATGTATTTTTTAAGTATATTAATCAGGGTTAGGAATATAGCTGAATTGGTAGAGTGCTTGTCTAGCATACACAACACCCTGGGTTCAACCCTAGCACCACAAAAAGAAAAAATGTGGAAAAAGTATATTAAGCAACTTATAACTTATGTTTGTCAATGAAGAATAAAGATACAGAATAAAAATACAGAAAGAAAAGCTAGAAAATGGCATAAATATTTAATAACTAAGTAGACACTAAAATATAGGATTTCAAATGAGATGAAGAACTTGGGAAGATAATTCATTTTTTAAAAGAGTTCTATTTCTAGTATGCTTTTTAAATTTTTAAAAAGCACTTTAATTTCATAACTTTTAGAAATAGGCTATGCTTTACTCTGGTTATTATTTGATTTGAAGAAAATAAGTTCTGTTTAGGAAAAAATAGAACAGAAAACTAATTTCTACACATAGAGATATGCTTCCATGTGCAGATAATATGCATGAAATGAAGCAGATTATAGCTCCTGTTTTATGAGTATAACATGCTTTTATCTTTCCAAAGACTCAAAAACCAAGGATGCTTTTTGGTTCTTGAAATAAAAGATCACTTTGGTTAATCACTTCAGTTTGAACTGCAAATTTTTGTTACAGCCACACGTGTTTATTTCTCCAACGCATCTGCTGGGTCATTTATCACCCTCAATCTGTACCTACAGTTCTCATTTATTCTCTATGTTCAGGTCAGGAAAACCATTTAGTATCATTATAGATAAAACACCTATTTTTTCCTCTTTTATTCTAATTCAAAAATGTCCTTGTCTATAAACTCATGTCCTCTGAAATGCAATAGTGAATCTTACAGTCAAAACACATTTCAACATTTATAAATATTATATAATTTTAGGACGTCATTTATGAAAGTTACTTAGACACAGTGCATTTCAGAAGTATGCTAGAAAGTACTATTAATAGAAAATCTAGGTGTTTACTTTGTTAGATTACTTGTAAACATATTAAAGTTATTTTTATATGTTTCTGTTTACCACAGAGAAACAATTTTCCCTGAAAGACTATCTTACCTTATATTTTAGTTAATTCTGGAAAATAGTTTCAAGAGGAGGAACTGAGAATTTTTTGGCACAATTAGATCAACAAATATATTTCTCTTCTCATCTTCCTCAATGCTTCTCAGGGAGCCTCAGTTTTCATTGTCTCTTTGAGCTTCAAGTGTTAACTATCAGCATGATGGATTCCTGGTCTCTTTTGTGGGTCACTGAGACATATTCCTTAAAGACATAGCATAACACAAAAATTCAGAATCCAGAATTTGAAAGCAGCTATCCTAAATTCAATCTTGTTTAAATTACTTAATATTTTTGTGTCTTAATTTTTATATGTTAATTAGGAGGATGATAAATAGTGGCAGAGTTGGGTGATATAATTGACTTAACATGTCATGTGTTTAGTACTTGGGATATGTTAGGAATAAAAGTATTTAGCTACAACTAATGTTATATTACTATGGATGTTTCCTTTCTACATGATTTTTCCCTTTGTTTCCAATGGATTTCTCTTTGATTTTATTATCCATTGCTAGCTAGCAAAGTAGACGATTATTTCATTGTTATGTCATCAACTTATTTTTCCTGACACTCTCACATTTCTCCAAGCTGTTTGCAAAAAAAAAAAAAGAGAAAGAAAGAAAGAAAGAAAGATGCATCTATATCCTCTCCAGTCACCACCCATTTTCCTATTTTTCTCTTCCTCTCACAACCAAATCTCTTTAAGAAATATACTAGAATTCTTCTAAGATCAGAAAACCATAATACCCTAAAAAAGAGAGACATGGGCAAGACCTGATTGCATGCTGAGCTGAAATCCATTATATCATTTTCTTTATTTGACTCATTTTTCTCTGTTACTCTAATTAAACTTGCTTTATTGCACCATAAGGCCTTAGCTATTTTCTTCTTCTCATTCATCTATAAGATGAACTCACAGTGGAATTCCATCTATTCCCTTAGCCTCCGTGAAATGATATGTTAATAACTTTCAAATCAAGAATTCCATCTCAGTTGTTTTTTCTGGGCTTCAAATATCCTTATGCTATTCGATATCTCCTGTGTATATCAGATGCTTTGACATAAAGTATCCAAAAATTATTTCAACTATTCAAGCACCCATTTTCCAAATCTGATTCTTTTCCTACATAATATATCACAATGCTTGGTTACATGATGAAAACATCACTTTTTCAAACTTTCTAATTATTATAAAACAGATGATCTCAAAAAAGTTATTATTAATAATATAAAATATATATTTATACCCAGACCCAGTTCAAGGAATAAATATTATAAACTGACAATAGCACTCTGCATATTTCCTCTGGTATTTAATTACCTTCCTAAAGCCAAAAGAACCATTATCCTAAAAGTGATATTTATGCTTTCTATGAATGTCCTGGTATTTTACTGAATAAATATGTTCCTAAACTATATAAAATTTATTTGTGCATTAAAAATCAAATAAAGTAGTTGTATCATATGTATCCTTTTATGAATTGCTATTTTCATTAACTATTAAAGTTTTAAGGTTTATACATCATAATGAGTAGAAATTGAGAGAACACTGAGTCTCTAAAGGAAAATGTCCCTCTCAAACTATAAAACAAACAACTCATAAATAACTTGTGAGTGGAGGGAGCCTAAGGGAGAGAAAATGACCAGGATGTAAGGAGCACTAAATAGTGTGTACATTACTTTAACTTTCCAGTTTCTTACAAGTGTTCTGGGATGTAGCAAAACACTAATGAGACCTTGATAGGAAGAAACCTTTAATCTGGTGAGGCTAAGGGCTGACATTTGATTGTACCCTGATACTCTGGCTGGATAACCCAGTCAGATCAACCATATGACCACCAGGGAGGTCGATGTAAACTGGAACCTCTATAGCAGACCGGTCCCCTGCAAAAGGAAACACTCTCTTGCTTCACATTCTCCAACATGAGAGAAGCCAAGCCCCTTTGGATCTCACATATTCCACCTACCTATGTATCTCAGTATAAACTTGACCTTAAGCCCCTAGTGGCACTTCTCACTCTTAAAATTGCCTGCATTCCGTTGTTCTGAGGGTGTGTTCCTTTTCATTCTAATAAAGCTCTTTCTGTCTCTTTACTATAACCTGACTTGCCCCTACATTTTCATCAGTGATTCAGTCAAGACACTAGAAGTTTCAAATAGAGGTCCCCTCTGTCTTTGGAGATCTTTATGCCCTCTTACAGGACAATGAAACCTTTAGCTCTAGTTTACCTTCTTTGAAAGCTAAGGAACTGGGAACAGTGGTGCACATCTGTAATCCCAGCAACTAGGGAAGCTGAGGCATGGGGATCACAAGTTCCGGAAATTTAGGTCCCATCTCAAAATTAAAAGTTAAAAAAAGGGGAAGGGTTGCTCAATGGCAGAGTGCCCCTGTGTTCCATCCCCACTACAGAAAAAAAGAAGGAAGGGGGCGAGGGGACGGGGGAGGTGGAGGATAAGCAAAAGCTATCTAGTATCCCAGTTTTTTAAAAAACACCCAATTCATTCTCTCATTCTTCTGCTGCTAGATGTTTAGGTAAATTCTCACTTTTTTTTTATTGTAAATGCAACTGCAACAAAATTTTAGAATATGTTTAGTTCTGTACAATACAGAACATTACCCAAGGCATAAATCAAGTAAAGAAATTATTTGTCCATAGAATATTAGAACTTTATTATTGTCTTGCCAAGTTCATTTCAGAATTACTTGTATCAGTCTGTACTTTAATTAAAGGCAGAAGAGTTTACTCAGATTGTTTTCTATTTCTTCTATTTTTTATTATGCTTAATCTACTATCCAATATATGTGAAATAGTATCCCATTATAGTTTTAGTTCACACATCTCTTACTGATAGTGATCTTGAACTTCCTTCATATAATTAATGACACTTTAGTTTTCCTCTTTAGTATTATAAATGTTTATATATTACCAATGGATTTCTGCCTTTTTCTTGTACTTAAAAAGGATGCTTTTTATATGGTATTGAGAATTTATTGACTATTATGTACCAAATACTTTAGAAATTCTATAGAATTTTTTTTCAATTCTGCTCTAATTTATTTGTAATATGATATATAGTCTTATGTTTATAACTTAATACTTAAAATACTTTAACATACTTAATTTGTGTCATAAAATAGAAGTTGAAAAATTATGACTTATGAATCAAATTTGACCTGGCTCTTTATAATAAAGTTTTATTGGAAGACATTCATGCTCATTTGCTTATATAGCATTCATAGCTGTTTTTCATTACAGCAGCAGAGATGACAAAGCAGCAACAGTCATGACAAAGACTTTGTAGTGTATATGCCAAAAAATACTTACTCTCTTTTCTTAATAAAAAATAAATTCTGATCCTTGGTCTCTATGGAAATAAATTTTATTATCTGAATTTCGTCTTGGTCTGCTTTTGGTATTAGAAATTTTGTTGGTTCTTACTCAAGAAGGCTTGATTTTCTTGCCTGCTTGGTAATGTCAGATTTCAATTTATGAGCTCATGCTTGGTAAGCCTTTGGGACAAAATTTGTAAAAAGTTTAGAAAGAGTGTTTTTTCTTTTACTAATTAATTGCTTTTTTGTCCTCTTGGTACACTGAATGACTATCAGTGATTCTTTTCTTTTTTTTTAATTTTTATTGTTGGTTGTTCAAAACATTACATAGTTCTTGACATATCATATTTCACACTTTGATTCAAGTGGGTTAGTGATTATTTTCTATCAGTTTGTTGCTTTAGTAAGTCAGAAGTCTTTTACCCCACCATTATGCAATCGGTAATCCTTGGACTGTCCCATATGTGGTAGAAGACTAATTTCCAAAAGCATGTCTATTGTTTTCCATGTCTTGTATGGGATAAATATCTACATTCTCAGTTGGATATAGATACATGAAATGTCCCCAGGCTGTCATACCCTTGCTCCAAGTTTGCAATACTGATTCTTTCCTTCCCTCCTATTACTGTCCCCTGGATATTTGGCCTAATTTCTTGCACACTCAAAAGTGCATTTAAAAGGAGGATTGATGTGTTTCATTGAGAATGTAATTGGTCTTTTCTATCAGATAGCTTTTTAGTGTAGTTGTGGATTGCACTGCCAGAAATTAGTCACGGCCCAATTTTTGAAGTTGCATATCTGGGAATCATGCCAGATGCACTCTTTGTAAACCCCACATAACTAGAGAGTACAGAGCAATTGCTACAATTCCTCATGCTAAAAGTTGTCCAATTTATTTTTCTGTTCCACCTTTACCACCAGCCTATTGGTTTAGATGACCATCAATCCTTATCTGAATTACCAAAATGATTTCCTAAGTGATCTCTCTCTCTCTCTTCAGTAACATCTCTCATATATCCCCAATATAGCATCCAAAATGAGCTTTCAGAACAGGAAACCCTTTAATGGTTTCCATTGTTCCTAGTGGTTGTTCCACTATTTGTCTTAGCATATGCATCATTTCTGGGTCTCTCCATCTTGCACACTACAGTTAGGCTTGGATCTCCAATACAAATTATTTTCACTTTTGTCTTGAACTCTTACAGAATTTATTTTCTTCACCTAGGAAAGTCTGAACCGTATATTATATGAGCAGCCCCAGCAAACTGTTTATAGTGAATACATGTCAACTTGTATATGAAACTGTCCATTATGTACCTGATATCCTCAGAGTTGTCTATGTGCCCCTGCTATATCCTCAATACTCCTGCTACTTGACACCTTACAACAATGTATTTTAGAGTTAATTATTTATTTTTTCTGGTTGCTGTTTATATCTAAAAACTGAGTGGGAGGGGGGACTGAGCAAAACAGATTTCTGAATAGCAACTTTATTTGATGCAATAGTGCCTCTTAAGTATGTTAAATTATTCTGACAAAAGGAAATATGGATTTCTCAGTCAAATTGAAATGCCTGAATCATATGGACCAACAACAATATAAATAGAAGAAGTGAAAGCAAATGATGAGTTATTTAGCACACCTAGGATATTAATACAGCACCGTAAAGCCTGAATCCTTTTCTCTTTTGTCTTCTCCCCACCATTTTCATTAATGGTAAGGTTGTTAGGACGAGAACTGGGGTTGCAGTAAGGACATTACTTGTGGAAAGTATCTCCACCCAGTGACACATTGCTGCTCTATCAGAGGGGTTAGAAATATCCACACCTGGCTATAGCAATTGCTTGCCCATCAGCCTAAGGAATAGCTATGTTTTTTCTCTATGTTATGTTAATAGAGAAGACATAGGGCTAGAATGGCTATTACCAATCTGTGGCTAGATAAGACCTGTGACTATTAAGTGCTCTTACATATTTACAATTCCTGAATATACAGTGATTACTATACCTCTAATCTTAAAATTATTTAGAATATTATGAATATCTAGATCTTAGGTATGTCATAAAATTTAAGCATTTCTTGGTTTGGTCCTTCCATCTCTATTTTTATTTTAAACATGTACATGTTCTGCTTATTATGTATCTCATATGTAATATACCTTTATATTTGTCAATGTTTAACAGTCTTTCAGCTTGTTGAATACTTACCAAACCTTAAAATTCTTTAAATATGTTACATATATGTTACAAATAACAAAATTATTGACACATATGTATAGAATATTTCAACAGAGCACCTGGCCTCGTTTCCAGGGTTAAGGGGGGGGAGCAATCTCATTTATCTGGCCTGAATATGAGTCTTCATATTTTTATTTTCAACCTGTGTCTTTTGAACTCAAAGAAAGTAAGTAATCAATTTTTGTTGTAAACATGGGTACAAAGTGAAAGTAAACCTAAAACAGATTGTCTTGGGTTCTATATTTGTTATACCCATGGTCCCTAGCCTCCTCCCCAGGAACTCTGCTTTGAAATATAAGCAGTTGTTTATACGTTCCCTTTTGAATGCTTTTTTTTTTCCTTTTCTTCTCATCTTCCTGAGAAACCCTTGTCTTCTCCTTACCCTCAAAGATATGATTTCAGTTAACTTACCCTGAGAATGTGCTCCAAGATTGAGTTATATAACCCTATTCCATATCCTATTCCAAGATACCCTTATTTCTTTAATATAATTTATTGCAATGTATAATAACATTTATTAATTTTCCTCAACTGTAAAATCATTGAGGACAGTATTTGTACTTTGTATATATCTTTACTTCAGTGTAAGGTAAATATCTAATACCACTTCAACACCCAATATTTTTTTTTGCCAAATACTTGAGTTATGAAATAAATAATGAGAATTTAAAAACTGTCTTTTTGAATGATAAATGTTTTAAGTGAAGAGTTTAATGACTTAGATGATTTTTGATGTGTAGCTAATGTAAATGAAGCTATTTAATGATGTAGTAATTTTAGTAGGTCAATAGTGGTGTTCAAAATACAGTTATTATACAGCATTATATTTTATGTATTTTTAGACTATTCAGCTCTAAGACTGAGGGAATATTACTGCAGTATCACATAATTCTTTTAAGGACTAAAATAATTTTTTTTTAATGGCAACAATATGTAAGAATTGGGCAATAGCATGTTACCAGCCAGAACAGAAGAAGCCTGTCAAAGGACAAGGTACCAGGCCATTTTATTAGCACAAGTTATTTTTCAAGACCTGCATTCTGTTCTGTAGGTTCTTGATTATATTACTTCAAAAACTGCAAAATATGGAGAGTATTGTTTTCTGAAAACTAGGTAAAACGCTCTACAAAATTGGACTACAACTGGCCACCTACCAACTTCACAGGAATATCCTGAGGAATAATGAGATAATGTTTGCCAGATTTTATGAGACCCCTGGATGAAAGCATTTATACAAGTACAAAGCCCTGGAAGAAATGCCACTGCAATCTGAGTGACAGGTAATGTCCATGAAAGAAGAATGTAGTTTTGTGGATTGGAGAAACTCAAGGCCCTGTGAGAAATCAATGTCTAAAGAGCACCAAGGAAATGCAAAAAAACTGGAGGGGAAAGGGATCCCCATAAACCTATAATAAATGTTTTTAAAATATTCTTTTTTTTTCTTGCCTTCCATCAAATCCCTATTTAAGAACTTAAATGCATTGTAATTGCTTGAGATGAGTATGTGGTAATGAGGAAGGATAGTGTCCTGCTTTTCTGAATTATCACAAGGCTCTTCACATTACAGTTTCTTATGAAGAAAGACTATTTTTATTACATATGATAGAGAAACACAAATGAAATTTCAAAAACGTGTGTCATTTATTTGAGATTCCCATTCTTTGGGCACATTCCTCTAAGAATGTATTACAGAAAAAAAATCGCATAAAGCAAACCATAATTTCTAATTGTTCCCTGAAACATTAGTGTGAGATGCCCTATGAAAAAAGTAAGATTCTAACTTAAATAAACAAATTTAAAATTATCTAAACATATATTCTTACAGAAAAATATAGTTAATATTCAAGACTTTAATTTCTAAGAACTTTTTCTTCTATAACATACATTTCAAAATAACAAAAGTTTATTATTAGTATAATTATAATTCTAGGTTTTTGAGGGACAAAGCTTTCAACACCATAAGAATATAGGAATGAAGTCACTGAAGCTCAAGACACTTGTAAAGTAATAAAATCAGATATAGAATAAAGTTATATGTAGAAAAATAAACTTTATAAAATTTTACATTCTACACATAATGAAACCAAGACTCTAAAGAATCAAATCCAGGTCTACTTTCCTACCACCTATCATCTTGCTCTTCAGGTATCAGCACTTAACTATGTGGGAAGGTTCTAACATAGTCATCATTTACTAAGAACAAGATTTCATAAAAATTAGGAGTCAGCTGAAATGTGCATTTTTCTAACAAGTTTAATCTATTCTGATGTTGGGGTAGAAGGTTTTAATACGCTTATGATTGACTTCTTATTGGAATATAGGAAGAAAAACCAAGTGTTCGATTGAAAATGATGACAAAAAATTATTCTACCTAGAGTATATTAATGTAATACTTAGCATAAAGAATAATAAATCGAGGAAGAAGATGGCGGCGAGAGGAGTGCATTGCCCCCGTGTGCCGCGTCACTGTGTGGGAGTATGACAAGTCAGGACGGCTAAAGGCTATCTTGTTAGGAATTTCCAGCAATAGTGGGGTGCTCCGGAACCTGGAGGAAGGATTTTCATCGCACGAGGATAGGCTACGGGGACACAAATGCGAGAGGTTTGTCGCACGGAGGGTAACACTGCTTATTCAGCAAATCGCCCCGCGGCTAGAGTCTGCAGCGCGCGCTGGGAAACGAGGAGATAGCGACGCAGGGATACAGCGCTGCAGTTTCTGCCAGCCGTGCAAGCACCGTACTCAGGGCTGAATTCTGGGTTTGAGACAGGGGAAGGAAGCAGTCCATCTCGGTTCTCCACACCGGTCAGACCACAGAGGAGGCCAGCAGCCACCATGTTGGAAAGCTGACATCACCATCCCTGTTTTCGACTGACCTCAGCTCATTCAGCCATAGAACAGGTAATTTCAGGCTGCCATTCGCCTGCGGCTTGCAGACAGATTGCTAGGGTTCAGTGCCTGGGGGCTTCTTAGAACCTGATCTTATCGGAGCGAACACCGAGCGCGGGGCGGCCAAGTTCCGCCTCCCGGAACCGCCCTGGCCCAGGTCTGGGGAGCCTGCGGAGGCTGCTTCTTGGACCCTGCTCCTATCAGAGCATACACCAAGCACTAAG
>NW_025999949.1:14330320-14350879 GCF_001458135.2 Marmota marmota marmota
TTTTTAAAAAAAAAAAAAAAAAAAAAAAAAAAAAACAGAATAAAAATTTAAAAAACTGAAAATGTAGCTCCATGTTAAAGTGCAAGTCCTAGTACCAAAAATTAAAAAAAAAAAGTGTAATAGACCATTAAGAAGCAGATTTCAGATTTCAGGGGATGGGCATATAGCTCAGTTGGTAGAGTGCTTGCCTCGGCCCTGGGTTCAATTCCTAACACCACAAAACAGAAAAACAAACAAACAAAAAAAGATCCAGATTTCAGGAAGGCTAAAATAGTACATCATTTGATTGATATTGACTTGAACAGACACAGAAGTCTTAGCATATACATTTCTATTCTGTTCTTTTAAATATAGATTTTTTTATCTTTCAAGAATTAAGAACTAAAGTCATCCTTGTATTTAGCATTACCTTCCATCTTCTTTCCACTCATCAACTCTCATAGATTCATGACTTCTTAAATTGGCAGCAATTTTTAATTCAACAATGGAGCTATCGTTGAGTTAACCTTGTTATTTTGATCTCTAATCTTCAATTTAGGGCCGGTACCTGAGGAAGCATGTTTGGGACTGCAGACTCCATTACAACAGTAATCTCTGACACCCACACATTCTCAAATCAACACTCTAATTTGTATTCTCCAGATTGATAAAGTATATGAGATCCCTTAATTAATTAGATCTATAGACTACATTCCTACTTTTCTTTTCATATTATATCTCTGCAGGCAAATTATCAACTCTTACATCATGTATTCCTATACTACCAAATGCAATCTTTAGCATTAGTCATCTTGGAATACAGATTTGATCACTGGATATCTGGTTCTTTATGCTGATTGCAATAAAAAAATCCATCTATTTAACCATAATTTATATTCCTCATCATTTTTTCCACTTATGATAAGGTGTCTTTTTTCTATCTAGCTCTTCTTTCAGAAGCTTTCTCTCTGGTACTGCCATGGCTCCCAGGAAACATTTGTCTTATATATTATCAGATGCTGTGAGTATGTATGTGATATTACATAAAAAGAGGATTTTTTTTAGATTGGCATCCAGGATCAAAAGTTGGATAGTCCTGCAATGATTGCAGGCTGGAAAGCTGGAGAAACCAGTAGGTTCTCAGTCCAAGAAGCTGGAACTTTGGAAGAAGGACCAATGATGCAGCCCCAGTCAAGGACTGAAGGTCGGGAAACCTCCTGCAGAGTCTCTGGTCAGAGTCTGCTTTGGAAGAGTAAAGGAGTTGGAGTCCCATATCCTCAGGCAATTGCAGCAGCAATTCAAGCACCTGCTCAAGAAGAACTGAACTTGAGTCTGCATTGTCTTCCTGTTACTTGCACCTTTTTAGTCCAACCAAGCCCATGACCTACTGGACTATGTCTCTCACATCTAGGGTGGATCTCTTCCTCATTTGGCTGCTCCACATGTTAATCAGTCCTGGAAACACCCCAATAGACACACCCAGAGATTTCTTCATCATAGGCATCTCTTAATCCTATCAAATTGACATTCTGAATTAACCATCACAGATACCCTTTGTTCTCTATTGAGACACCATAAGCTTGGAGTTTGGGAGAAAAATCTCTGGTGCAACTGAGATTTAGTCCTCTACTTTCAATACCAATTTGTTTCTCCTTTAGGACTATCTTTGGCTGCAAAATTTTATCTTTGGACAGTCAAAATTAATCACATATGGCTTTATTTTTTGCAAATGAACAAAGTCCAGCATCATGCAGATACAAAATAATACAATCAAGGAATCCCCTATCATTCAGTTCCAGTTTCATTACTATCTGGGTGTGTTTAGTTGATTGTTTTTTGTCCAACTTATCACAGAAAGGCTTTTCTTTTGGCTTAGTAATACTTATGGGGAAAACATGAAGTAATAATCTTATCTCATGTTATAGTTTTTGGTAGATACGTTCATCATGGGCTGCAGTGGTGTATTATCAGTTTCATTTTCCAGAATCCTTTTCTTTATATAAGTCCAATTGAGATTGGTCCAAAGTAAAGTTTTAAATTCCTTGGAAAGTGGAAGTGAAATGGCAGCCATAAAGTTCCTATGGTGGCTATTGATTAGAAAGTGTGAGAGAAAAAGTGATGCCATTTTGTTCAGGCATGTCCCAGTACAATGTCTCCATTTCCTTCCCAAATGCCAGCCAGACAAAGAAAAAGAAAACAATCCTATAATTAACATTTCACTGAAATTTATGGAGGTAAGAGCAGAAAGACCAACAACTTTTTTGTAAAATTTGCACCAGCCCATATCTCAGACCTGCTTCAGCAACTTCATGTACAAAACTTCAATATTTCCATGTATTTCAAATTAATTTATCTATACCAAAGTTTATGAATGGTCTATCTTGAGTGCATGAATTATTCTTTTCAAATGTTGATTTCCCTAGCTTATTACATAATTGTATAAGGTTTAATTCCCATAAAAACTTCCCTTTCTTTAAATGCTCATAGTGAACTGATTTCCAGCTGGTATTAGAAGCAGAATTGGTATGAAAGAAGATGAAAAATTTTAGGCCTAAACACCAACAGCATTATAAGATTGTAAGAGTTCACAATTTATGTTTATAAAAACTAGGAGGCTATATATGGGAAGGGATCCAGTGGACTTTGGATAAGGCAAATGACTATAATGTTGGATTCTGTCGCAACTGTTCACATATAGAGTAAGCAGATATGCTATATTTGATACACTAGTTCAAACTACTATGAGTGGCTGTTATGGTTTGAATATAAAGTGTCACCCCAAAAGCTCATATATTGGAAATGATATTCAGTGCAACAATGTTCAGAGGTGAAATTATTAGATTCTGATAATTGTAACCTAAGCAGTAGATTAACCTATTTGGTGGATTACTAATTTGAATAAGTTACTAGGTGGTAACTATAGGCAGTTGGGTCATGGCCGGAGGAAGTAAGTAATTATGGGAATGCTCTCAGGATTACATTCTGGATCCTTACTGTCATTCTCTGATTCCCCACTGCCATGATCTGGGCAGCTTTCCCAACCTTATCTTTCTACCATGATCCTCTGCCTGTCCCTAGGCCCAGAACAATAGTCAGCTGACCAAGAACTGAACCTCTGAAACCATGAGCCCAAAATAAACTTTTCTTCTTCTAAGTTGTTCTTGTCAGTTATTTTGATCATGCCCGCTTAAACGCTAACACAGTGTCTCTAAAACATTGTTTGATTGGTTGAGTGAAACTTGGACTCCAAAGTAGCCTACAGTATATTAAGTTAAATATCACCATTTCCTTGGGCTCCAAAAATGAATGTACTCAAAGACTTAAGTAGACTGGAGTGTTAGAGTGGACTCATTATACAATGCCTATTTACACACCTTTTTCCTATTGGATGTTGATTCACTGGAAATTATTCATTGCAATGAAGATCCATGATCTCTTAAACAAGTATCAGACTTGACCAATTTTACACATGTAGAAAGAAGTCTTTCTGATCCTAGTCATTCTGATTAGAGTGAGATGATATCATGTCATTGTTTTGATTTGAATTTACCTAATGATAAGTACACTTGATCATTTTAATATACCTATTGGCTATTTATATGTCTTATTTTTAAAATAAGAAATGTCCATTGTCCACATTTTAAATGGGTCATGTTTTTGTTATTGAGTTCTCTGAGTTCCTTATATATTCTGCTTATTAACCCAATGTCAGATATGTAGTTTACAATATTTTCTCCCATTTTCAATAAAATACTAGCACACTGAATCCAAAGCACACTAAAAAAGTTTATTCACCATGATCAAAAGGGATTCATCCTGGGATGCAAGGATAGTTGGGCATATGCAAATTATAAATGTAATATAACACAGCAACAAAATGAAGTAATTTGATAAAATTTAATATACCTTCATGATAAAAACTCTGAACAAATTAAGTATAAAATAAAAGGAATGTACCTCAATATACTAACGGTCATATATAATAGGTCAATAGCTAATATATTAAATAGAAAAGAACGGAAAGCTTTCTAAGGTGTGAAATAATGAAAGGATTCTAAGTTTTACCACATTTCTGCAACATAGTACTTTTAGTACTTAGTTTTAGTCAGCTTGTTTGCAACAATGACTCAAAGATCTGATAAGAACAAAATAGAGAAGAAAAAATTTATTTGGGGGTTCACAGTTTTGGAAGTCTCAGTTCATAGATTTCCAGCTCCCATCCTCCAGGCTCAAAGATGAGACAACATGGCAGAAGAGTGTTACAGAGGGAAGTGGCTCACATGATGATCAGGAAGCAGAAAGAGACTCCACTTGCCAGATAAAAAATATATACCCAAAGTCACATACTTACCTTCTCCAGCCACACCTTACCAGCCTTCAGTTACCACTCAGTTAATACTATCATGGGACTAATTCACTGATTGGGTTAAGGGTCTCATAACCCCAATCATTTATCCTCTAAATCTTCTCTCATTATCTCACACATGAGTCTTTGCAGGACACCTAATATCTAAACCATAACAAAGTCCTAAGGAGAGCAAGCAGGTAAATGGAAGAAATAAAGGGCATACAATTTGGAAGAGGAAGACAAATTGTTTCTGTCTGCAGATGACATGATCTTGTAGATAGGAAACTCCAAAAATTCCATCAAGAAACTATTATAATGAATAAACAAATTCAGCACAATTGCAGGATACAAAATCATCACAAAAGTCAGTTGTATTGCTGTATACCAGTAGCAAATTTTCTAAAGTAGCAATCAAGAAAGCAATCTAATTTACCACTGCTACCAAAACAATAAATAAATAAAAACCCTATGAATAAATGCAAACAAAAAGGCAAAAATACCTCCACCAAGGAAATTGTAAAAACATTGATGGAAGAAACTAAAGAGGACAAATAAAAACATTGACAGGCATCTCATGTTCATGGATTAAAAGAATTGATATTAGTAAAATAAAATGTTCATAGTACCAAAAGATATCTTTAGATTCAATGCAATACCTATCAAAATACCAATGATCTTCTTCACAAAACTGAAAAAAAAACCAACCCTGAAGTTTGTTTGGAACCATCATAAAAGTCAAATAGCCAGAGCACTCTTAAGAAAAAAGCAGGAGGCATAATACTACTTGATATCAAAATATACTTAAAAGCTAGAGTAAATCAAAACAGCATGGGTATTGGCATAAAAACACACATGAACCAACAGATCTGAATGGAGATCTACAAGTAAACACACATATCTACAGCCACCTGCTCTTACATCAAGTTACTAAGAACACACATTGATAAAAGAATAGTCTTCCCAAATGAATGATACTTTAAAAACTGAATACCCATATGCAGAATATTGAAACTAGACACCTAGCTCCCTCCAGTTGAAAAAATAATCAACTCGAATGGACTAAAAACTTAAATGTAAGACATGAAACCATGAAACTGCTAAATAAAAAGAGTGGAAACACTTCAGGACTTTGGAATGGGTAAAGATATTTTTAGGTAAGCCTCCAAATGCACAGGAAATAAAAGCAAAAATAGACAAACATGATTAAAACAAACTAGAAATCTTCTGCTCAACAAAGGAAAGAATCAACAAAGTCAATAAGTAATTTTGTATGTCCTATTAGAAGATGATTTTATGCATCTGTATGTACACCCAATAACTAAAATATAATTTCTTAAAATTTTCAAAGCTTATGATGTGTAATATTTACCCCTTGAATGACCAATCATAAGCAATACATGATTACTTGAAAAAATAAGAAATGTACAGAAAAATAAATGGTTATCAAAAGGGTTTTTTTGTCTTTTATTTTGGGGGAGGTACTGGGGATTGAACTCAGGGGCACTCAACCACTGAGCCACATCCTCAGCCCTATTTTGTATTTTACTTAGAGACAGGGTCTCTCTGAGTTGCTTAGCACCTCACTTTTGCTGAGGCTGGCTTTGAACTTGGATCTTTCCAACTCAGCCTTCCGAGCTGCTGGGATTACAGGCCTGTGCCACTGTGCCTGACCTAAAATCTATTTTTTTAAATACAATTTTTAAGAACATTAAATTTATAATAAATGAAACTTAAACACTGAGAAATACATTTTTTCTCCAAAATTTTAATAGTTTGTTCAATAGTATGTTAGAACTTTGGAAATCTCCTGGGTGTGGGTTTACAAAGATCATTGGCCATATCTTTTTTTTTTCCTTGCATTTTTACTCATTGCTCATTATAGTTTGACAAGAACAGATGCTAAATAAATGGGAATAAATGAATGGCAGTAATTCAGTAAGTCACTGACATGACTTTATTCGGGAAGTACATATCTTTGAATACATTTTTCTCAGTTCTGTTTCAAAGCCCAAAGGAAATGCTACCATGTTGCATACTCAGTTAATAACACATGGATTTTAAAAAACCATAAATTTGCATCAATGAATAAAAATTAATCATTTTATATTATGAATCATTAAACCAAATATGAAGTGTTCAATTAATGCACAGCCACACTGACTGAATATTTCTAATTTGCCTATAGAAAATAATATCTGGAATGAAAAACATCAGATATTATTTTCATTCCTGTAAAGATTACAAACTTGAAAAATATGATTATTACTTGGGATGGAGAAATTTATTCCAAAACTCCATAATAAATATTTTTATCATTTAATTGTTTATTTTTGGAGTGGGGTTTGTTTGTTCTTACTGAAATGTCTAAATGATTTCAAATATTTTATACTTTTTTCACATAAGCAACAGATCAATGGAAGCTACTTGTTTTTAAGTATTCCCTTAATAGAATTTATTAGTAAAATAAGACAAAAATTTATGTGAAAAAGCCTCATTAATAAAAAAATGCATTACATTGGTTTTTCAATCAATAGCAGAGCCGTTTTGAGTAGTATGGCCTTTATTTTTCAGGGATTAAAATAAATAAAAGGAAGTTAGGACAGTTCTGTTTTCACAATTTTAAGCAACATTTTGTATACTATATTATTTAACAGAACAATGTAGTAACTAATTCATGATGTCTCTAAACCAGTTTTATAATAAATAATAGGGATATAGTTAATATAAAGCTCCATTAATTTCTACCAGATCTTTGCCTTCAATCTGAGACATTTCTTTCTTTCTTTCTTTTTGAATTTTCAATCTAGATTTATTTTGACATCATTTCGTCACCTGTGGTTTAGTAGCATCTAATCAACTTCAAATTTTAACTACTTCTACTTGGGTCTATAAAAGCAATCATCACATTGCCAGAAAAATTTTTTTCATTACTTAAGAAGACATTGCTTTGTTCTGAATTTGGTTTGAGTATGTTTTCAAGTACATGTGTTTAATACACATGATGAGGTATCAAACGAGTATAAAATTAATCTGAATGTGGTATGTATATGTAGGACATTTGAAATTTCTGTACATTAGTGATGAATCCTCTGAAAAATAAATTAGGAAAACTACCCCATTTACAATAGCCTCAAAAAAATAAAATAAAATACTTGGGAATCAACCTAACAATACAGGTGAAAGACCGCTAATGGAAACTACAGAACACCAAGGAAAAAAATTTAAGAAGACCTTAAAAGATGGAAAGATCTCCCTTGTACTTGAATAGGCAGAATTAATATTGTCAAATGGCCATATTATCAAAAGTGTTATACACATTTAATGCAATTCCAATCAAAATCCCAATGACATTCCTCATAGAAATAGAAAAAGCAACCATAAAATTTATCTGGAAAAATAAGAGACCCAGAATGTCCATAACAATCCTGAGCAAGAAGAGTGAAGCAGGAAGCATCACAATACCAATCCTTAAACTATACTACAGAGTTGTAGGAAAAAAAAAAAAAAAACCAGCATGGGGGCTGGGGATGTGGCTCAAGCGGTAGCGCGCTAGCCTGGCATGCGTGCGGCCCAGGTTCGATCCTCAGTACCACATACCAACAAAGATATTGTGTCCGCCGATAACTAAAAAAATAAAATAAATATTAAAATTCTCTCTCTCTCTCTCTCTCTCTCTCTCTCTCTCTCTTTAAAAATAAAAAAAAAAAAAAAAAAAAAAAACAGCATGGTATTGGCACCAAAATAGATATGTAGACCAATGGTACAGAATAGAAGACACAGAGACAACCCCACATAAATATAGTTATCTCATACTAGACAAAGGTGCCAAAAACATATATTGGAGAAAAGATAGCTTCTTCAACAAATGATGCTGGGAAGACTGGAAATCCATATGGGATAAAATGAAATTAAACCCCTGTCTTTCATCCTGCACAAAACTCAACCCAAAGTTGATCAAGGACCTAAGAATTAAAGACCCTGTGCCTAATAAAAGAAAAAGGAGGCCCAAATCTATATCATATCAATTTAGGAAATGACTTCCTTAACAGGAACTCTAAAGCACAAGAAATAAAATCAGAATCAATAAATGGGATGGATTCAAACTAAAAGACTTCTTCTCATTAAAGGAACCAATCAATAACATGAAGAGATAGCCAACAGAATGGGAGAAAATCTTTACCACACACACTTCAGATACAGCATTAGTCTCCAGGACATATAAAGAACTAAAAAAACTTAACACTAAAAAAAAAAAAAAAAACAAAAAACAAATAAATCAATAAATGGGCTAAGGAAAAGAACAGATACTTCACAGAAGAAGATATATAATCTGTCAACAAATATATGGAAAAGTGTTCAACATCTCTAGTAATTAGAGAAATGCAAATCAAAATTATTCTAAATTTAATCTCACTCCAGTCAGAGTGGCAATTGTCAAAAGTACAAGCAACAATAAGGGTTGGCAAGGGTGTGAGGGAAAAGGTACACTCATAAATTGCTGGTGGGACTGCAAGTTGATGCAGCCTCTTTGGAAAGCAGTATGGAGATTCTTTAGAAAACTGGGAATGAACCACCATTTGACCCAGCTATCTCACTCCTCAGTCTATACCCAAAGGACTTAAAAATAGCATACTACAGTGATTCAGCCACATCAATGTTTATAGCATCTCAATTCACAATATCTAAACTGTGGAACCAACATAGATGTCCTTCAACAGACGAATGAATAAAGGAACTGTGGTATATATGCACAATGGAATATTGCTCAGCCTTAGATAAGAATGAAATTATGTCATTTGCAGATAAATGGATGGAGTTGGAGAATATCGTGCTAAATGAAATGAGCCAGACTCAACAAAACAAAGGCCAAATGTTTTCTCTGATAAGTGGATGCTTATACATAATGTGGGACAAGGGAAGGAAGGAGGAACTTTGGGTTTGGCAGAGGGAAGTAAGTGGAGGAGAGGTGGTATAGGAGTAGGAAAGATGGTGGAATGAGAGGGACATAATTACCAAATGCAAGTGTATGAGTGCATGAATGATGTGACTCTACATCTTGTACAACCAGAAAAAATGAAAAGTTGTGCTCCATTTCTGTAAAATTAAATAATTAAAGAATAGATGTAGGGTATTTGAGAGGTAATTAAGATCAATAAAGTTATCTGTATGAACCTCCCCCAAATAAATAACAGTGGATTCATGAGAAGGAGAAGAGACACCAGAAGAGGCACAAATATGTGTACTTCCTTTCTCTGCATGTGATGCCCTGCAATACCTCAGGGCTATGCCAGCAAGTAGACCATCACAAGATGCATGCCCTTAAATTCCAGAACTAAAAGTTAGGTAAACCTCTTTCTTTTATGAAATTGCCCACCTTCAGATATCTTGTGACAGTAATAAAAAATGAACTATTAATAGTCCTTCTGAATTTGTCCTTTATGGTGATTTGGATTTATATACAAGGAGCATCCTTTTACAAAATATAAATAATTTAAGCAGGTTTTAGCTGAAATCTGAAATTGAGTGCTTGTAATAAAAATTTTATTATGAAAGAGATTTCTCTAGTTTTTACTTTACCATAGGAAATACTAAACTTCTTTAATATTTTTTTTTAAATCAGTGATCAATTGCTACCAATGACATGTCTCCTTGGATGAAGATAAATTGTCATGTTCCAGATAGTTTTGGATATACTAATTTTTACATGACTAAAATAAGTTTATTCTATGTTTGTCTTCTTAGCCAAATATCATACAGTTTGCATGCATAGGAATATACACAAGAAAGAATCATTAATAGCACATATATTGAGGTAGGAAAAGGTTAACTTTATTACACATCTAAGAACTTAGTTTAAGTGATTTACTATAATTTCTTATTGGTGCGTTTGGTTTTAATTGATTTGAACATATTGAGCACCTATTAAGTATCAGACATTTTCAACTCAAATATTTGAAAACTGTTAAATGTCCTTACATAATTGTTAGCAAAAATATAATTTTGTAAAAACCTTTGAAATGTAATGACAACTAAAACACAGTTATGGGGTTTAAAAATTAATAGTTTATAAGTAGCTATAAAACATTATAGTATGTATAAATCATGGGCAATGTGGATGGACCCAGGGCCTCAAAGTGGGTGGTACAATTTATGCTCATAGCTTCTTATGGGATCAGACCAAGGCTAGACTCCATCTGAGAATACTACATTTCTCAAACTTCCCCTTAGCCTGCTTCCATGATTACCTTACATATTCCTGTTACAGGCATTTCCTCATTAAATTACTTGCTTTCTCTATTTTTGGAGAATCTGACCCCCAAGATGATTAGCAAGTATTTAATTATTCTTCATGTATTAAATCATAACAAAAGCCCTACATGCAGTTATTATAATTGTTTCTATTTTATAGATGAAAAAACTGCAACAAATAAAATCTAAGCAGTTTTCCCAAGGAATGGAAGAACTGAAAACAATAAAAAGTCTTTACTCCGGAACAGGGAGGAAGATGGCCGCTGCGTACGGGGGTTGCTGAAGTGCTGAGCGTGGTGCTCAAAGCAGCGGCTTTAATAGAGATTTCGCACAGTCTGTTAGAGCTCCTTTCACCGTTAATCTGTAGCTGACCACTTTGCCAAGGAGCAGGAAGAACAAAGAAATCGAAAAAGAGACGCTTGGCTGCTCAGAGCCTCGGGCGCTTTGCTCCCATCTGCTTCCTCTTTCGCTTCGCTCCGGGCAGAGAAGCTGAATGTGTAATCAGCAGTGGATTGTAAGTACCCAAGGCAAAGAAAGCTCATTGCGCCCCGCCTTTTTTTTCTTTTTTTCTTTTTTTTGAATATTTTTTATACAGGGAGAGTTTGTGGATTGGGATTGTTGGCGGGGCTGTGGTTTCTGTGCTGAAAATCCACTCCGCGGGAGCCGCCATTTGCTTTCTGCTTGCTGTCTTGATGGCTCTGTATACACTGTCCGACAGCTGCACCTAGAGGTTGGAGCTGGGCTGCGTGCCGAGCCTGGACTGCAGCCTCGAGCGTCTCGGTGGCCTGTTTGCCGCTGCACCTTCGGGCAGAGCCTGCTCTGGGGTCGTTCTGCACCCCCCTGCCAGGGGACCCGTGCTCCGGAGGAGGGGGACGGAGAGCCGCGGCGGCAGCCGCTTGGGCCCCTGGGGCCGGGCACCGGGCTGAAGAGCTGCGGAGGCCAGGGCGGCTCTGCTACGGTCGCAGACAAGCGCGGCGCTCGTGAGCGTGGGAGGCGACGGCGGCAGGGTTTCATTTCTAGAAATCTGGACTGGAAACAGAAGCAGCAGTTTGTATAATCCCAAGAACTTGCTTATACCAGGAAGCTGTAAGGGCAACATGAATATCATTGATGAGATGTAACATGGTGGCAGGCGCAGAGAGATCAAGTCTCTGACATCTTCAACTGCGCGGGCATAGGGAGCCGTAAACTGTCTAAATGCTGTTTGCTCAAGATCACTAGGCAATGCTGAGCTGACGTGGATCTGGGGTGTACAGGCTGGGCCCCTCAGAACACACACACAGAGCCCGAATCGGAGGCAATTAAGCTCCGGTTCGCCTGCTTCGTGTGACTCAGCACTAACGATCCCGCTGAAATAATTGGCCGGCCCTTAGGAACTTACAGAGGTAAAAGCCAACTGAGCCTTCATAGGCAGTGGCCACAGGACTGAAACGGGGATTGGGAGAGACAGTCAGGACCCACCCGTTGCATTGGTCACCCGGCAAAGGGAACAAACGGTCACCATTTGCATGGGATATAACCATGGCAGAGAAATGGCGTCACGGGCGGAGGAGATAACTGCATTGAAACCAGCGCGACAGGTGTGTAATCCCCTAGTCATCTCTCTCCACACAGCAGGGAAAACTTAAGGGCCACTCCCAGCTCTCCTGTGAACGCAATAACCAGACCGAGGGAATCAGGAGTGGCGCGGGACTCGCGGCGCGGAACTCCCGGCTACCGCTCCCACCAGTGCTGACAACTGAGGTCTCTTGCACCAGCTACCGGGGGCGTGGCTACAGGAGGGCAAGCAAATTCGCTGGGGGATCTCAGCCCCAAGCTCTACAAACTTAGGGTCTGAGGGAGGCAAACAGGGAGAGTGAGCCCAGGTGTTCATGAAAACAGGGCTCCCAGGAGCAGCAGACCTGGCGTGTAGCCAGTATTGTGGTGAGCGCCACAGGTGAGCACGGCCTGGCTTGAGGAAACACAAGACAAGGCCCTAGACACTCAGGATTGGAGACCCGCCCAGTCTAGGAGAAAGAGCTGCTGCACAGTGAATGGTTCCCACCTATTGAGAGGAGAAGCTTGGCCCAGTGGGCACAGCTCCACCTACTGGAAGAGAAGTTAATAGAACTCTAGGACTGCATTTATTATTATTATTATTATCATTTTTTTTTTTTTTTTTTTTCTTTTTTTTTTTTCTTCTTTTTCTTTCATTTTCAATTTTTATTTGTTGTTGGTCTTTAACTTTTTTTCAATGTTTCTATTTTTTTTTAATTTTTTTATTTTATTATTATTATTATTTTTTTTAAATTTTAATTTTCATTTTTTATTATCACTATTATTTTTGTTAAAAATTTTTTTTTCTCTTTTTTTCTTTCTTTCTTTATTATCTAATCCTTGTTATTCTTGTTTCTTTTGTCTTTTCATTTCTTTTCAATTTTCTTATTCCCCCTTCCTTGAATTCTACCTGCCTACTCTCATTCTCTTTAGTGACTTCTTCCCTTCCCTTCTAATATCTTTCCTCTCAAGCATCAAATAAATCTATAAGAGTAAACAGTAACTCAGCAGTCAAACACAACAAGAAGTAACATGAGCAGCATAAAAAAGCAAGGAAGAAAAGGAGTACAAACAATGAAGGACAGCCTAAATATTCAGGAGGACCTAGAGTCAGCAGAAAAATGGTCATATAAAGAACTCAAGGAATACCTTAGACAGATGGAATGGAACCTTAAAGAAGATACGAGACAGCAAATCCAAACAGTGAAAGAACACTTTGAAAATGAATTACATAGACAGATAAAAGAAGAAGTTAAGCATCTTTATCAGGAGATTGAGATTATAAAAAAAAACCAAACAATAATTCTAGAAATGAAGGAAACGATAAACCAAATTAAAAACTCAATTGAGAGTATCACTAACAGAGTGGAGCAAGTAGAAGCCAGAACATCAGATAATGAAGACAAAATATATCATCTTGAAAAGAGCCTAGCCAACTCAGAAAGGCTGGTTAAAAACCACGAGAAAAACATCCAAGAGATATGGGATAACATAAAGAAACCAAACCTACGAGTCATCGGGATAGAAGAAGGTACAGAGATTCAAACCAAGGGAATGAGTAACCTGCTGAAAGAAATAATTACAGAAAACTTTCCAGAAATAAAAAAGGAAACGGATATACAAATTGTAGATGCATACAGGACACCGAGCACACAAAATCACAGTAGACCAACGCCAAGACACATTGTTATGAAGATATCCAATATACAGAACAAAGAGAAAATACTAAAAGCTACAAGAGAAAGGAGGCAGATTACATTCAGGGGTAAACCAATAAGGTTAACAACGGATTTTTCATCACAGACGCTGAAAGCGAGAAGATCCTGGAACAACGTATTTCAAACACTGAAAGACAATGGATGCCAACCAAGAATTCTGTATCCAGCAAAATTAAGCTTCAGGTACGATAACGAAATAAAAATCTTTCATGATAAACAAAAGCTAAAAGAATTTGCAGCCAGAAAACCAGCATTGCAAAGCATCTTGAGCAAAACACTACACGAGGAAGAAATGAAAAACAATAACCAAAACCATCAGTGGGAAGTGCCTCTATAAAGACAGAGGGCGGGGGGAAAGCTAACCATGGAGAAACAAACTAAATTAAAAAAAAAAAAAAAAAAAGAAGATAAATAATCAAACATGGCTGGAAGTACAAACCATATATCAATAGTAACTCTAAACGTTAATGGCTTAAACTCTCCAATAAAGCGACATAGGCTGGTAACATGGATTAAAAAAACAAATCCAACAATATGCTGCCTCCAGGAGACACATCTGATTGGAAAAGACATACACAGGCTGAAGGTGAAAGGTTGGGAAAAAATATACCATGCACACGGTCCTCGTAAGCAAGCAGGGGTGGCCATCCTCATATCGAATAAAATTGACTTCAAGACTAAATTAATCAAAAGGGATAAGGAAGGACATTATATACTGTTAAAAGGAACCATTCACCAACAAGACATAACAATTATCAATATTTATGCACCAAATAATGGTGCTGCGACGTTCATAAAACAAATTCTCCTCAAGTTCAAGAATCAAATAGACCACAACACAATAATTATGGGTGACTTCAACACACCTCTCTCACAATTGGACAGATCCTCCAAACAAAAGCTGAATAAAGAAACTATAGAACTCAATATCACAATCAACAACCTAGACTTAACTGACATATATAGAATATATCAACCATCATCAAGTGGATATACTTTTTTCTCAGCAGCACATGGATCCTCCTCAAAAATAGACCATATATTATGCCATAGGGCAACCCTCAGTAAATATACAGGGGTGGAGATAATACCATGCATTTTATCTGATCATAATGGAATGAAACTGGAAATCAATGATAAAAGAAGGAAGGAAAAATCCTACATCACATGGAAAATGAACAATATGTTACTGAATGATCAATGGGTTACAGAAGACATAAAGGAGGAAATCAAAAAATTCTTAGAGATAAATGAAAATACAGACACAACATATCGGAATCTATGGGACACAATGAAAGCAGTTTTAAGAGGGAAATTCATCGCTTGGAGGTCATTCCTCAAAAAAAGGAAAAACCAACAAATAAATGAGCTCACACTTCATCTCAAAGCCCTAGAAAAGGAAGAGCAAAACAACAGCAAATGTAGCAGAAGGCAAGAAATAATTAAAATCAGAGCGGAAATCAACGAAATTGAAACAAAAGAAACTATTGAAAAAATTAACAAAACTAAAAGTTGGTTCTTTGAAAAAATAAATAAGATCGACAGACCCTTAGCCATGCTAACGAAGAGAAGAAGAGAGAGAACTCAAATCACTAACATACGGGATGAAAAAGGCAATATCACAACAGACACTACAGAAATACAGAAGACAATTAGAAATTATTTTGAAAACCTATATTCCAATAAAATAGAAGATAGTGAAGACATCGATAAATTCCTTAAGTCATATGATTTGCCCAGACTGAGTCAGGAGGATACTCACAACTTAAACAGACCAATAACAATAGATGAAATAGAAGAAGCAATCAAAAGACTTCCAACCAAGAAAAGCCCAGGACCGGATGGGTATACAGCGGAGTTTTACAAAACCTTTAAGGAAGAATTAATACCAATACTTTTCAAGTTATTTCAGGAAATAGAAAAAGAAGGAGCTCTGCCAAATTCATTCTATGAGGCCAACATCACCCTGATTCCGAAACCAGACAAAGACACCTCAAAGAAAGAAAACTACAGACCAATATCTCTGATGAACCTAGATGCAAAAATCCTCAATAAAATTCTGGCGAATCGGATACAAAGGCACATCAAAAAAATTGTGCACCATGATCAAGTAGGATTCATCCCTGGGATGCAAGGATGGTTCAATATACGGAAATCAATAAATGTTATTCACCACATCAATAGACTTAAAAATAAGAACCATATGATCATCTCAATAGACGCAGAAAAAGCATTCGACAAAGTACAGCATCCCTTTATGTTCAAAACATTAGAAAAACTAGGGATAACAGGAACTTACCTCGACATTGTAAAAGCTATCTATGCTAAGCCTCAGGCTAGCATCATTCTCAATGGAGAAAAATTGAAGGCATTCCCCCTAAAATCTGGAACAAGACAGGGATGCCCTCTATCACCACTTCTATTCAATATAGTTCTCGAAACACTGGCCAGAGCAATTAGACAGACGAAAGAAATTAAAGGCATAAAAATAGGAAAGGAAGAACTTAAATTATCACTATTTGCAGATGACATGATTCTATACCTAGAAGACCCAAAAGGGTCTACAAAAAAACTACTAGAACTAATAAATGAATTCAGCAAAGTGGCAGGATATAAAATCAACACGCATAAATCAAAGGCATTTCTGTATATCAGCGACAAAACTTCTGAAACGGAAATGAGGAAAAACACTCCATTCACAATATCCTCAAAAAAAATAAAATACTTGGGAATCAACCTAACAAAAGAGGTGAAAGATTTATATAATGAAAACTACAAAACCCTAAAAAGAGAAGTAGAAGAAGATCTTAGAAGATGGAAAAATATACCCTGTTCATGGATAGGCAGAACTAACATCATCAAAATGGCGATATTACCAAAAGTTCTCTATAGGTTTAATGCAATGCCAATCAAAATCCCAACGGCATTTCTTGTAGAAATGGATAAAGCAATCATGAAATTCATATGGAAAAATAAAAGACCCAGAATAGCAAAAGCAATTCTAAGCAGGAAGTGCGAATCAGGCGGTATAGCGATACCAGACTTAAAACTATATTACAGAGCAATAGTAACAAAAACAGCATGGTACTGGTACCAAAACAGGAGGGTGGACCAATGGTACAGAATAGAGGACACAGAGACTAATCCACAAAGCTACAACTATCTTATATTTGATAAAGGAGCTAAAAGCATGCAATGGAGGGAGGATAGCATCTTCAACAAATGGTGCTGGGAAAACTGGAAATCCATATGCAACAAAATGAAACTGAATCCCCTCCTCTCGCCATGCACAAAAGTTAACTCAAAGTGGATCAAGGAGCTAGATATCAAATCAGAGACTCTGCGTCTGATAGAAGAAAAAGTTGGCTCCGATCTACATATTGTAGGGTCGGGCTCCAAATTCCTTAATAGGACACCCATAGCACAAAAGTTGATAACAAAAATCAACAAATGGGACTTACTTAAACTGAAAAGTTTTCTCTCAGCAAGAGAAACAATAAAAGAGGTAAATAGGGAGCCTACATCATGGGAACAAATTTTTACTCCTCACACTTCAGATAGAGCCCTAATATCCAGAGTATACAAAGAACTCAAAAAATTAAACAATAAGAAAACAAATAACCCAATCAACAAATGGGCCAAAGACCTGAACAGACACTTCTCAGAGGAGGACATACAATCAATCAACAAGTACATGAAAAAATGCTCACCATCTCTAGCAGTCAGAGAAATGCAAATCAAAACCACCCTAAGATACCATCTCACTCCAGTAAGATTGGCAGCCATTATGAAGTCAAACAACAACAAGTGCTGGAGAGGATGTGGGGAAAAGGGTACTCTTGTACATTGCTGGTGGGACTGCAAACTGGTGCGGCCAATCTGGAAAGCAGTATGGAGATTCCTGGGAAAGCTGGGAATGGAACCACCATTTGACCCAGCTATTGCCCTTCTTGGACTTTTCCCTGAAGACCTTAAAAGAGCGTACTACAGGGATACTGCTACATCGATGTTCATAGCAGCACAATTCACAATTGCTAGACTGTGGAACCAACCCAGATGCCCTTCAATAGATGAATGGATAAAAAAAATGTGGCATTTATACACCATGGAGTATTACGCAGCACTAAAAAATGACAAAATCATAGAATTTGCAGGGAAATGGATGGCACTAGAGCAGATTATGCTTAGTGAAGCTAGCCAATCCCTAAAAAACAAATACCAAATGTCTTCTTTGATATAATGAGAGCAACTAAGAACAGAGCAGGGAGGAAGAGCAGGAAGAAAAGATTAACATTAAACAGATACATAAGGTGGGATGGAAAGGGAGAGAAAAGGGAAATTGCATGGTAATGGCGGGAGACCCTCATTGTTATACAAAATTACATATAAGAGGTTGTGAGGGGAATGGGAAAATAAACAAGGAGAGATATGAATTACAGTGGATGGGGTAGAGAGAGAAGATGGGAGGGGAGGGAGGGGGGATGGTAGAGGATAGGAAAGGTAGCAGAATACAACAGTTACTAATAGGGCATTATGTAAAAATGTGGATGTGTAACCGATGTGATTCTGCAATCTGTATTTGGGGTAAAATTGGGAGTTCATAACCAACTTGAATCTAATGTATGAAATATGATATGTCAAGAGCTTTATAATGTTTTGAACAACCAATAAAAAAAATTAAAAAAAAAAGTCTTTACTGAGCATATATATGCAAAGCATTTTTTTATCTATTATATACTTATGATGACCATATAAGATCAATTTTATTAACTGCATTTAATCCAAACTTAACAAAGCATATATTATGACCAAGGTCTGGTGTCACTTTGCACTCAAATATGAACTCTTTCATTTTGTAGCTGAGTAATTTAGGACACACTTTACTTATTCTTTCAATACATAGTTTCCTATAAAATATATGAGGACAGAGACAATATATGACAAATATGATCATTATGAGAACTACCCATAATACACAGAGTGCTTGGGGCATTTTCTGATATATAGTAAATACTTACTAAATTTTAGTTGGTATTATTAATTATTATTAATATGCTAATATTAATAATAATTAATTACAATTATTACAATAATACAATAATACTTAATTAGTAACATATAATAATTACATATAATAATAATTACATATAATAATAATTAATTACAATAATAATTAATTACAATTTATTGCAATTATTTGAATGTATACTTATAAACATCAAATAAGTGATAAATGTTAAAATTGGAATTAAAGCCAAACAACTTAGAAGACAAAATTGAAAGATCAAATTTATAAGTAATATCTTGGTGGTGGTAAAGTTATATATTTTTGAAAAGTAACAAGTTTTATGTAGAATCGCTCCCTAAATTAATATTTATATAGTGAGAAACCAAATTGAAGACAGTATAGTATTGTATAATGGAGAACACTGAACACTGAGCTAACACTGGGGGATTAGAGACTATTTTTTTTCCATGATGGAGGAACTATTGAAAACATGTTCTTATGAAAATATAAGAAAGTATGTCTTATGGACATTAATATATTTCATTTGAGATTGATCCTAATGATTGCTGAAAATTTTTCAAGAAAATTAAAGAAAAGAAAGCTATTAAGAGGGCATAGAAATAAAACTTAGAAGACATGGTAGGTTGAGCTTCCTGTAAGGCAAAGTTCCTACAGTTTACAGACCTTTAAGTGCCAATTATAAATTCTGAGGATGCAAGCCAAGCTTAAATCAAGATGAAAAGTGGACAGATTCTGGAGAAGAAACTAGAGTTAAAGATGACCTTGAGGGAGCAGCCATTTTTATGGCCACTAGTTCAGGTGAAAGCCTATTCAGTGTCAACTGTACAAATCAAAGTAAACCTGAAGACTTTGCTGAGCTGAAAATTCAGACAGAATTCAGAATAACTTTAGCTACTGGAAAAATCTTAAAGATAGACAAACACAAATGTGAATGAGATACAGAGAACCTGGAATCTCATGGGTAATTGGAAGGAATGTTAGTTGTACAACCACAAACACTTTAGAAGAAATCTAGAAGTTTCTTATAAGTCTAAACATACTCCTGCCTGATGTTCTAGCAGTTCCCCCACTAAGTTTGCATGCAGACAAAATAAAAATATATGTCTACTGAAATACTTTATTGTAATTACCATATGGTCTTATTCACAATAGCCACAAATTAGAAAACGTGTTCATCAATAAAAGAACGGGTAAGCAAACTGTTGTTTTGCATAGAGTGAATCACTGATACATGCACCAATGTGGAAAAAAAAAATGTTACCCAAAACGGTTTTACATAAATTGTATAGAGTGAACAATCCCCAAAGCAAAAATAACATGGTGGTAAAAATTAAGACATTTGTAAATTTGGAGTGAGGATTGACTGGAAAGGGGAAAAGGACCCCTTTTGGGATTATGCAACTATTATATGTTGATATGAGTTGGCATTTCACAGAATTTATGCTTGTATCCTTAAGATTTCTCAATATCTCTCTCCCTCTTTGTCTCTGCCTCTGTCTCTTGTCTCTCTCTCTATATATGTGTGAATGTGTGTGTATTCAAAATAAGCAACTGATGAGTTGGTAAACTAGATGGACATTATTAGTAAGATATTTCTTTATGATTTATATTGCTTACCAAGCACAATTAATAGTTTTCTTTATATTTTCTCAGTCACTATAATCCAAAGTGCTACATAACATATATATATATATATATAT
>NW_025999949.1:14350892-14370976 GCF_001458135.2 Marmota marmota marmota
ATATATATATATAGAGAGAGAGAGAGAGAGAGAGAGAAATACAAATGAAACACAAAAAAACAAAGGCCTATTGTTTTCTCTGATAAGGGGATGTTAATCCATAAAGGTGGGGGGGAACATGGGATGAGTGGATAAACTTTGAATTGGCCAATGGAGAGGGAGGGGTGAGGAGGGGGCATGGGGATAGGAAAGAAGGTGGAATGAGATGGACATCATTACTCCTGGTTCATGTATGATTTTATTAATGGTGTGACCCTACTTTGTATAAACCCAGTGAAGTGAAAAATTGTGCTCCATTTGTGTACAATGAGTCAAAGAGCATTCCGCTTTCATGTGTAACAGATTAGAACAACGACAAAAAAAACATTAAGAACATATTGAGTAATTGATATGATGTTAATAGGAAAGTAAAAATCTTCATTGGAAATAAAAAAAAATCTTTAAAATAAAACTAAAAGATACACTGAATTTTTTTAAAAAAATGTATGATAAATCACTTATATAGTAGTGGCTGTTGACTATTTTAAACTAGTGAGATCTTCAGAGGAAATTACATCATTTAGAAAAAAAAGAATAAAGAAAAGGTAATATGAAATAAAGAAAGGCCTGGAAAGGAGGAAAAAAGAGAAAAATAAACACAAACAAACAAAAAACGACTGGAGGGAGAGAAGCCCTAGGTGGGGGGGGTTTAGTAGTCCCTTAACAAGAATCATAGCTACATACACTTTGTACATAATACAAAGTGATAACTTTGTATTATACAGAATCATGATAATTCCAAAGTAAGTATTCATACCAAGACAATGTAATCCCCCAAAGAGCAGCAAATGATTATTTTGCATCAATCACCTCGAGAGTAACATTTGTCAATTTTTTTTTTCAGGTTCTATCTTACGGACTGAGAATATGACAAACATCAATAGATTCCTGAAATAGAATACATCACCAGTTAAGTATTTCTAATCTCAGATGGTCCTAAACTGTGAATCTGAAATCCTAAATGCTACAGAATCTGAACCCTATGAGCACCAACATGATGCAAGTATAAAATTCCATACTTGACAGTTGACAGGCTTAGGTAAAAATGTAGGTGCATCAAAAATATTACATAAATTAACTTACACTATGTACGTAAGGTACATATTAAACATAAATGAAATTCATGCTCAGATAGGTCCTATTCCCAAGAGATATATTGCATGGAATATTCATGCAAATATTCCAAAATCAAAAACAAAAAACCTGAAATTTTAACCACTTTTGGTCTTAGGTAATTCTGAGGGATACTCTATCTGTATATTCAAGTAAGAAATGAGGAATATAGAATTAAACATGAATGATATTTTGAATCAGTACCTTGATAGAACTGAATATTAATAAGTATATTTCTTTACTAAGAACAAGAATCATTCCTTATCCTCTAAGCTGTACCACAGACTCTCTGCACGCAGTTGTTCAATGTATAGTTGGCAAATTTAATTGTATTAACATGATTTGGAGCACAGTAGTGGAGATAACATAATTTTGAGATTGAAAATTGTGTCATGCATGTCTTTTAAACTCCTTACAAGAGAACATAAAGTTTGTGTAATGGCTCTTTGGTTCATCCTGAAATTTGAGACACCATTATTGACACAATATCTACTCCTCAGCCATACAGTACTGAGTTGACCCTTTTTTCATCTCCTAGTTTTCTGTATACTACTTAGCAGAATGCAGCCCCAGGAGCAGTTTTCCAAAACCACTTTCAATTTAATTCTACTTTATCAACAAAAGTTTTTGAGTTTCAAGGCAGAGATTTGTATTATACGGTCTAACAAATGACCTCAATTTTCTTCAAGTTTATTGCAACTTGTAACCACTGACTCAGCATGACTATTCATCATCCTTTCTTATGATGAGTGAGTTTTCTGAATGCAGTTATCAGCATATGGCAGATTCTATACCACTGCTTCAAGGACTTTCGTAGAGGCTTGCATATGATTGAGAATTCATGAACTGCTCCACACTCCTGTCTCTTCTCTGGATGCATAAATTTAGCAAATGATGCAGTGAGCTTTCAAGGGCTAGGTTGAAATCACTTAATGCTCCAGTTTTCATTTTACCAGAAGCTTAAAAGTGAAAAGAAGTATTCTGCACCATATAATCAAATTTCATTAAAGTGAAACACTTTTATGATGGTGAGTGTATTTAATTTTCCTAGGAAAAGACAGATTTTTCTCATTAAACTAATTGGAAATTTTACTCTGTTATTTCTTTACCTTCTAGAAACTTCACAGCTTATCCTTTTAGGGACATTGCTTTCTAGGATTATAAATTTATGGCCAATTTCAAGATTATTTTCACCTTTTTTTTTTTTCAATTTAAAGTTCCTAAGAACATCACTGGTAATTGAAAACTTTTGGTATCACTAAAAATAAGTAAGGGAGAATGATCAACTTGGTAGAAAAATACTGTTACAAATGTTAAATATAATAGGTATTGAAAAATCTTTAAAAACGCCTTGTTCATTTAGCAAATAGTAGTTATATAGCATCAGAATGATAATTGTTACTTTCTGCTGCAACATTCCATGTCTTCTATAAACTCTGATACAATTATCAAACTAAAAGTAAATTTTTATCATACTTGAAAATATATATTTCATATAATGTACAAATACATGCACATAATGAGCATTAGTTTAAGGTACCTGTATGTAATAGACAAATTTTATTACAAGGAATAAATTTTTACTTTTTATATTTCTGCAATATAGGGAGAATATAAGAATGATTTGGGAAGAAATTTCTAGTGACAGGTTAGAAATATTAGTTTTAGTCTTATATATTATAGTATGTCATATCATAAGTATTCATTAGGAGCTCTTGCACTGCACAAAGTCAGCATTAAGCATCCTGGCACTTGCAAGGAAATCGGGCCTTAAATGTGTTATGTTAACATTTAAACTTAAATGTGGTATGTAATATGTTAGCATTTTGAAGAAATTATTGTTCCAATCAGAACCTGACCTTTTCATATAAACAAAGCTATTTGTAACTTTAGAGTGAAAGTTTAACAGGTCTATGCCTAATTTTCTTCTCTATGGATTACCCTCAACCAGGAAGCAATTTGGGAGATACTGTAGGTGTTTACAAGGAGACACTAACTAGATTGTCAGTATCTGGGGTCTCATAGTAACCATTTCAGTACTTGATATTTTCACAGTCTTTCAAATTTTTATTTGTTTGATTTCACATAAAATTAATTCTAATGAATAAAATATCCAGTAACAGTAATCAGTCATATGTTTTAAAAGCTATATATACCAAAAATTAATACTCAAATGTGTTTATATCCATGAAAAATCCCCAAAAAGAAAACAAAATTCTGATACTAGTGATTTTAAAAGAAGAGAACTTGGAAACCTGAAGAAATGTTAAAGAAGATTTAAATTTTAGTGTTTACCACAATCTAACTTTCAAATCATGTATATCATTCTTTCCTAAAAGAAATATAGTTGTACATTTTCTCTCTACTTTTCCCTGTGTTTGCCCTTGTGTGTACATTTTCAAAAAGAAAATGAAGCATGTTTTCCTATTTGACATAACATGATTTTGTTTACTTTTAGGCCCCAAAGTGTTTTAACTCATTCATTTCATTAAACATGGTTTATTGAATTCTATTTTTGTTGTTGTACATCAACTAGTTCTTTGTTTTTCTTAGATGAATAGTTTTGAATAATGTTTATCTACCACATTTTGGTTGCTCATTCCTCTAAGGATGAACACAAAGGTTGCTTTCAACTCTTTGTTAATATACAATGAAGAATTTTCCACACAAGCTTCTGAACTTATGTGACCTGTTATACATCTAGGAATGAAATATGCAGATTTCAGCATATATGAATTTTAAGATTGTGTATGTACTAGCATATTATTGTATTGTACAATTTTCTAATTTTTTTCCCAATCTGATGGCTCTAAGTACTGGATTCTTAAAAAATTTCACAAATCCGTTGAAAGTAAAAATCAGTAAATTTCTAGGCCAAAACAAGTCAGGCAGTTTTTCATTATTGGTGGTAGATCACTGCAATAAAATGACATTATCCTCAAATATTATAAAATATCAAACAAATTCCCATATGAATAGGACATAGAAAGATGGAGCGCATATCTCTGTAGCTAGTGAGAAACCAGAGAAAGAATTTATCATAACTACAGAAATATGCAAAGGATAAAATGAAAGTGCCAAGTTGGAAAGTTGTGATTCTAAATGTACAGTTTTTTCAAGAGCTTTCTGCCTTTGGTGAAATTACTTGGTTAGTTTCAATTTTGTCATCAATAAAGCAGGTGAAATGATAATTTAATAAGAGTGAAGATATTGAAAGGAGTAAAGAACATCACATGCATATCTCTTGGCCAGTAGGTGTGCCACAGAATGAGTATTCATTAAAGAACAGTTATTGCCCATCCAAGAAAAGACCTTGACAGACTTCTTAGTTATTTTTTAATGATATTTCTGGAAACACAGGTACCTCACAATGGAAGAACACCAAAAAACAATATTTCACAATCCGTCACTGAAAACATTGTTATAATCTCCAGATCACAACCTTCCCCCTCAGCAGACAAAACTGCTTCAGTGAACACTCAATAGCAACTGTTTCTTAAAATAATAATTCCAAATTTTAGTATTTTCTGGCTTTTTAATCTTTTCCATGGCCTTATTGTACACATGCCTCATTGTTCCTACTATTTCTTGCAGCCTTTGGTCCCTGGCTCATGGTTCATTGTTCTACTTTTCTTATTCTTCTCTTCTCTTTTATTCTTCATAGATATAGTTTATTCATACTTCCTTCCACACAATCCTTACCAAATGGCTCCAACAGTGATTTGCTATGAGCACTCAAAGGCCAGGTTTGCTGCATCTCAAAATTTGAAAACACTTACATGTGAATATCTTGACTTTTAGTAAAGAACTGCTGCTCAAGTATTTATTCTCATACTTGAAGGGAATTTCTAAAATTTAAATTAAATTAAATTATTATCAAACATGAAAATATATATTTCATATAATGTACAAATACATGCACAGAATGAGCATTGGTTTCAGATATCTGCATGTAATAGTCAAATTTTATTACAATTAATAAATTTTTACTTTTTATACTTCTACAATATAGGGAGGATATTAGATTGAATTTGGGAAGAAATTTAATAATCTGCTTCTTTAAAACTATTACTTGTTATTTATAAATAATTTGATTCCTTCACTGAAGAAAACCTCATAGAGTGCCTGACATTGTATTCAGTGGTACCTTGCAAGATATTGCCTTCTTAAAAAAAATACATTATAATTCTAATTTTATTTTCCTAAAATTAAATTGATAGGTAATAAAGCCTGCCTGTCTACATAATTTTTAAAATAATAGTAATGCTCACTGTTGTATAATAAGGGCAGATTTTATACCATGTTATAACTGAATTGCATGAGCTTTAGTATATAAATTCTTACATATCATTGCACTGGAAGACAAAGTGACCACATTTTCATATACTATTGTTTTATAAAAAATAATATTAGAAGCAATTTGAATAAAAAGTTTGATATTAGAATAAGAATTTGTAGTAGACTAGAAATCCTTGTATATAGTTTGAGAATGAGGAAAATTAGTTATTCCTGCCTGAAACAAATAAACAAAATGTCAGAGCAATTTAGGGAGTTTAAAAGAAGAGAAACTAAGAAATACCATGTTGTCACAAATAACCTTCTGCATAAACACAGTATCAAGATAATTCTGTACATTGTAAGCATAGCATAAAATGATAGAAAAAACAGACAACCTATTTTAAGTCACCACCACCGGACAATACACAGGTGCAGACACTAGAACTTAAAAACAATTCCAAAGAAAATACATTTTAATTGGTGAAGAGTAAAAGAAAAAAACAAGATGAATTGGAACGAAAAAGGAAGAATCTATAGAAGGTGAAAATCTCTGAAATCAGGCATAGAAGGTAATTAAAGGGATACAAATCAGAAAAGAGGCAGTTGAACTATCACTGTTTGCTGATGACATGAACCAAAAAATTTCACCAGATGACTTCTAGATCTGATAAATTAATTAAGCAAAGTATCAGGATACAGTTAAACACTCACAAATCAGTAGCTTTTCTATATTCCAAAAGTGATTCATCTGAGAAAGAAATCATTAAAACCATCTTTTTCACAATAACCTCCCCCACTTAAAAAAAAAAAAAATCTGGGAATTAACCTTAACCAAAGAAGTGAAAAAAGGCTGTAATGAAAAGTGTACAATACTGAAGAAAGAAAGTGAAGAAGACCTCAGAAGATGAAAAGATCTCCCATGTTCTTAAATAGGCTGAATTAACATTGTCTGTTTAGCCACACTACCAAAAGCAATATACACATTCAATGAAATCCCCATCAAAATATCAGTGATATTCTTCACAGAAGTAGAAAAAAAGAGGCCTGAAATTCATTTGGAAGAATAAGAGACCTAGAATAGCCAAAAGAATTCTTAACAACAACAACAACAACAACAACAACAAAAACATAATGCAGGAGTAATCACAATTATACTACAGAGCTATAGTAACACAAATAACATGCTAGTGGCATCAAAATAGACATGAAGTTCAATGGAATAGAACAGAGGACACTGAATCAAACCCAAATACTTACAGACATCTGATGTTTGACACAGGTGCCAAAAATGTGTGTTGGAGAAAAGACAACCTTTTTCAGAAATGTTTGGGAAAACTGGATATCCATATGTAGAGAATGAAATTATATCCCTTTAATCGTGTACAAAATGGGCCAAAGACTTACGAATTAAGACCAGAAACCATGGAACACTTAAAGAAAACATAGTCAACATTCCATCATATGGATACAGGCACCGACTTTCTCAACAAAACCCCTAAAACTCAAGAAAAAAACCCTAAAAATCAGTAAATGGGATACCAACAAATTAAAAAGCTTCTGCACATCAAAAGAAATGATTAAGAATGTGAAAAGAGAGCCTACAGAATGGGAAAAATGATTTTGCCAGCTATTCTTCCAACAGGGGATAAATATCCATATATAAAGGATTCAAAATAAATCAACACCAAAAAGAGCAAATAACCCAATTAATAAATGGGCCATAGAACTAAATAGATATTTCTCAAAAGAAGAGTCACAAATGGTCAACAAATTAATTTAAAAATGTTCAACATATTTAGCAATCAGAGGAATGCAAAACAAAACTACACTTAAGATTTCATCTAATCCCAATTAGAATGGCAATGATCAAGAATATACATAATAAGTCTTGGCAAGGTTGTGAGAGAAAGACACACTCACACATTGTTGGTGTGACTGCAAATTAATTCAACCACTATGCAAAACAAAGTGAAACTCATTAAAAACTAGGAACATAACTACCATACTACCATCCCATTCTTTGGTATTCAAAAGAACTAAAATCAGCTTACTGTAGAGATACACTCACTTCAATGTTTATAGCAGAACAATTCACAATAGTCAAATTATGTAATCAACCCAGATGTCCATCAACAGATGAATGAATCAAGAAATGTGGTATATGCACACAACAGAGTTTTACTCAGCCATGAAGAGGAATGAAACAATTTCATTTGCTGGTAAATGGATGGAAATAGAGAAAATCATGCTTTGTGAAATAAGGCAGAAAATCAAGAGCCAATGTGTTTTTTTCTCATATATGGAAGTTAGAGCAAAAAAGGAAAAGAAGGTGGCTGGGGATGGGATATCAAAATATATAGGGTAGATCTGTGGAATAGTAATAGGAGAATGAGGAGGGGGGAAAAAGAAGGGAAAGGGGTAGAAATATGAAATGAATTTAGCAATATCATATATATATTTTAATCTTATATATATAACATATATATGTACCAAAAAAATCTTACTCATGTGTATATGTAGAAAATACCAATCAAATATAAATAAGTAAGGGAGTGAAAGGAAGATCTATATAGAGGAGAGGAGGGAGAATAGAAGGAGGGGAGAGGAGGGAAATATGGAAGGGAAATTGGGATTGAAATCAAATTCCTTGCATGTGTTACTTTGTCAAAATGAACACAAATACTATACATAATATTAAAGGTCTAATAACAAAAAGAAGAAGAAAATTGAAGTGCTCTGGAGATATTACCAAAAGACTGAAACAGGCAACTCCATAGTAATAAACAATTCATTAAGAAATGTTGATACTGTGTATTTTAAGTATTGATACAATGTTTAAATGCTTAAGATATTAACAATAATAAAATATTTTACCAGTTACTTTTTACATTTCTTATGTTTCCTATTTGATAGCATGTTGTACAAATCTATTAAAATTTTAGTCTGTATTTACATAGGATTCAATGACCATCCATCCTATTTTCATGGTGTTTTGCTGGTTTAGCTGAATATCCCATATCACAGAAAATCCTTCAATCCTAGAACCAGGATGGATAGCTGGTTATTCTAATTTCAACACTGGGAAAATTGAATTTCCTCATGAGGTTTTATGAGTTTAATCATAAAGGAGAAAATATTTAAGCATCTTTTAACCATCTAGCACAGGTTAGCAAAGCTCAATAAATTTTACACACACACACACACACACACACACACACCACACACACACTTTGATTCTAAGTAAGCAATGGGATAAAATAACCTAGATGGTGAATGTGTATTTTAATTTCAAAGCTAATGTCTTGATTTACCTTTTTTTGTATACTGAGCATGTTCACAGCTAGCCTAATATAATCAGCAAAACAATGAAAGCATCAAGTTATGATTAATGAGTACTCATGTGTATGAAAAAATGTTAACAGTTTCATTTCAGTTTAATAATTGTCTTATTTTTTATATTAAAAAAACAGACTTCAAGATGTTAATCATGTGGAAAGTCTCACAGAAAATGGCAGAAATAGAACACAAACTGAGATGACATTTTTTTTTTTTTTGCTTTGTTTTAGGCAACCTGTTTCATGTCCTCTTCTAACTAAGGAAGCAATGACAAGCACTGGAATGAAGGATTAGATTTCTTAGACTATAATACTAAAGTGCTCAGCTTCTGTATTACACTAAATTAGATCTTGACATTGCTAGTCAGATGTTCCTTGTCTGATGAGCTCAAAAAGAAGAAAGCAAGATATCGGTATGATATCTGTATGTGGGATAAGAAAGGATTTAATGTCTCCTAAATAAGATTACATGTCACTTAAATCCATGCCTTATTTCACATTTCACCAGCAGCAGAACCTGTGACAGGTATTTAAGTCTATTTGGTTTATTTAGGTTTAGCCCTATGCTATCCCAATAGGGAAGAAGAAAGTGAGGAAGGAAAAAAAAAAGCCAATAAAGGATGCATTATTAAATCCATGACCATATTGTAAATGGAGCCTGATCCTGGAGAATTCAAGAAATCTGTGTAAAGCAAGTAGTCTTATAGATATCCAGACAAAGGGTGAGGGAACTGGGTTACTAATACACCAACTACCTCAGTCAGCAGAAGGTGGCTCCCAGAAGACATTTGTTCTCCAGGCTCTACCACCAGAGCAGGCTTTAGCCACCAGGGAAAGCCCTCAGACAGTTGGAAATAGGTCAGTATGCACTAAAAGATAGAACACAAGGAGATACTGGCAACAAGATCTGTGGTGCCATTATGATAGTTTACTTAAATCTTTTTATTTTATTTTTTAATTTTTTTATTAGCTACACATGACAGTACAATGATCTTGACAATTCATACATTTGAATCCATTGGGGTATAATTTCTCAGTTTTTTGATTGTACAGGTTGCAGAATCACATTGGTCATACAGTCACCTATATACATACAGCAATAATAATGTCTATTTTATTCTGCTGCCCTTCCTATTCTAATAAATTTTTTTTTAGTTGTAAATGGACACAATACCTTTATTCTATTTATTTTTATGTGGTGCTGAGGATCAAACCCAGTGTCTCACACATGCTAGGCAAGAGCTCTACCAATTAGCTGCAATCCTTAAATTTCCTTAATGCTATTTCTACTTGCATATATTAATTCCTTTGTATTATGTGGTTAGATACTAAGTGTTTTCATCCTTCTGTCCTTGCTGAAGCTACACGTCTTTATTAAATCTCTTGACTAATTATTTTTTCCTCTACTTCAGGAACTCGGTATTCTAAAAGGCTTGACACAAATACAATCTTTTCTATCTCCCTATCCCATACCTATGGGAAAACTTTTACATTCTCTCTTAGTATGTTGTACGTCTTTCTATTTTATGAAAATTAAGAGCATTTATCTATATTATCCAAATCATGGAGAAGCTGCCTAGTAACTTCGATATCTTGAAGAGGTTTAATAGTATTTTTACACATTTTGAATTCCTGGTTACCTACAATACAATGAGTTCAACAAAAAGTCACATTGCAATGAAATATAATCACCTAACCTTTCACATGATAAATGCTGACCCAGTACTTAGAACCATGATAGCATTCTCTTTGATTCAGTAAGCATTAATATAATGTTTTCCTAGCTTTAAAATATTTACATGAGATTAACCCTGACTCCTAATAGTGTACAGAAAATTATTCACATAACTAGAATTTAATCCTTGGGTTACTTTTTTTTATACATTTTTACATTTACCACAGTTGATTTATAATATTCTAAGCCAGGAAGACAGGTTTTAGATTTTTTTCCTCTAAAATACTCCAGGATAAATATTTTTTCCAAGCCTGAGAGAAACCTATGAAAATATGTTTAATGCTCTATGATTTATTTTTCCATAACTTTCAAGAGAAATTGTTGCATAGCCTATCAACATTGCTTTGCATGAACCCTTCTTGTGCTCACTGAATTCACCTGTGAGTTTCTTTAAAGCTTAAGTTTTGATTGAAGGTAAATAACATCACTGTGATTTTCCCTTTCCTTAAGCAAATAATTTTAAGCAAAAAATTTACCAGTTTAGAAACAAAAGCTACTATTAACCTTTATTAGGACATGACAAACTGTCTTTCAAACTGAAAATTTTTAGTGTTTCAGTGATTATATCCTGAGGTACAATTACTAGAGATAAATTAATATTTGCCTCCTAAGAATAACTGTGAAAAATAGTAAGTAAAATGAAGAAGGACAGGAAGTACAATATTGGATATAATGGTTATATAAATGGATATTACTTTAAATAAATATGGTAGAATTTGTAGCCTAAGAAACTTTAATTTGCCACAGAATTTTCATCTTACAAATAAAGAAATAATACACCAAGGACATAATTCTTCTAATATCAATATTAGAAAGCAGTGAACTTAGATCACTCTGGCCTCCAAATCACATGCATTTCATAAGTGGGTAATAGCTATTCTACCACCTCTCTTTTCTCAAATTCCACCACTTAAGATATCAAGTGCAGGTGATGACAAGTAACATGGTGCATGGCAAGTGGATGTGACTCACTGATCCCCTGACCTGCCTTCTTCCACAGGGAAATGAAAATAAGGATAGCAATTAGATTTTTTCTGCTTTCTTTCACTATTGGATGTATAATAGTGAAAAAAATAATTAAATAATTAGTTCATCCCTTTAATCAAAATTCATGTAATGTGTCCATAAGCTCTTTCTCGACTTACAGAGTACCAGTAATTACCACAAGGAAAACTCCTTGACTGCAGGGCTTTCCTTCTAGTTGGCAAAAATGATCTAATCATTGTAAATAACCATTTGATCAACTGGATAATGAGAGAGAGAGAGAGAGAGAGAGAGAGAAATAGAGAGAGAGAAAGAAAGGAGGGGGGAGGGAGGAGGAAGGAGAGTGGAAGAAGTGATAAAGAGTATAGGGACTAATCAAGGAAATAGGGATCTGTTTTAAATTAGTTAGGACAGGCTATGTATTATATATCTAAGACCTGAATGAAGACAAAGGGTAGATATATAAACAGTTGGTGGAAAAGAATATTAGGCAGAAGAAGTGACTAAAGCAAAGGCCCTCAGGTAAAATCATAGCAAGGCTGACAGAGTTAAAGGCAAGACAAGCCTAAAATAAGCAAGGAAAAGATAGAAGTACAGGATGGGAGGGAAAGGGAGAGAAAAGGGAAATTGCATGGAAATGGAAGGAGACCCTCATTGTTATACAAAATTACATATAAGAGGTTGTGAGGGGAAATGGGAAAAAATAAAACATAAAAAAAATAAAAACAAGGGAGAGAATTAAATTACAGCAGATGGGATAGAGAGAGAAGATGGGTGGGGAGGGGAGGGGGGATAGTAGAGGATAGGAAAGGTAGCAGAATACAACAGTTACTAATATGGCATTATGTAAAAATGTGGATGTGTAACCGATGTTATTCTGCAATCTGTATACGGGGTAAAAATGGGAGTTCATAACCCACTTGAATCTAAAGTATGAAATATGATATGTCAAGAGCTTTGTAATGTTTTGAATAACCAATTAAAAAAAAAGAAAAAAGTACAGGATGAAGGCAGGGTGGTGAAATGTTTAGTTCTTGGAGGGTATGGCTGGTTTTTTTTAAGATTTTTGCCTTCTACCCCAAGTAAGATAGGTGGCTATTGGAGAGATCTGACCAAATAAGTTACATGAAGAATATTATTTTATCTGTTGTATTGATGAAAGATTGAAAGAGAACAATAACAAGCTTTGGGAGCAGTTAAGAGTCTATTACAGTGATGCAGGTGAGAAAAGATATAGCTTATATCCAGATAGGAGCCATGATGATGTTCAGAATGGTGAGATTTTGGTTATATTTTCACTTAAAGGATTTGCTGAAAGTTTTGATAGGAGGTGTGAAAGAAATAGAGGAATCGGGGATTAATCATGAGCCTGAGGAATCTTATAAAGAGGAGGAAGAAAAAAATTGAATGAATTTAAGTGAAATATGCTTAATAGTAAAGTATCTTTGAGGTCATGTTCCAAAACAGAGGTGTCAGGCAATTATAAGACAGTAAAATGTTTTGAAACAGATACTGGACAGAACTTGATATGGAAATGGGATAAAAATCCCCCCCACTATTTTCTGAGTTCTCTCAAACCCCTTACCACTTTAGGGAACATGAAGACATTGAAGGGTTCCTTGGTTGAAACCACAGATTTGTTTCTCCCATCAGAATTCTGGGTGAAACAGATTCCATGCATCTAATCTTCAACAGTTCCTGTCGTCCATTACTTCATTAAGCTCACATGAGTTACTTCTCTTCATTGACACAAAATAAACTCAATTCCTAGAGTTCTGGCTTTTGCCTTCTACTACAAAGCAGAAGCCAGAGCTCTCGTGGAGATTATTATTATTATTTTAAGGTCATGAATTCTTTTCCAGAAATTTCTTAAGGAGTTTAGCAAATAAAAATTTGAGAAAATACATTGGTTTATACAAAATAATTCAAACCATCAATAAATTTCAAACATACAAGTAGTATTTGCTATTAGTAATAGTAATTTTTATGTTTGCTTCTTAGTATGAATTCATGGTTTGTGTTACACAAAATTTTTAGCCTGTCACTTTTAGATATGAATATCCATAACCATTATATATGATTTTTTTTCAGGAATTTGGCTATAGTTATTACTTTCCATAAAGCCAAGCCTTCTAACTTCTATCATGGGATGTAAAGCACATTGTGCCAAATTTTATTAAAGGAACAGAGCTGGTATGTTAAAAGAACAAGGTTTTTGTCTTGGAGAGTAATGGACAATTTCAATATTCAGATTAAATGACACCTTTTTATTTTTTAATTTGTAGACTGGGAGAAGAGGCAGGGAAGAAGAATACTGTATATTTTAATTGAAATTGCATATGAAGAGATAGAGAAATTGGCTCTTCCAGTATCTGGATTAATTAATTTTCAAAATTACAAATCTCCTTTCTTTAATTATTGACCTCTGATTTAAAGCAAATCTTCAGGAATCCTTTTAGACTTGTATATTTTCATTGGTTCATGAGAAATTAATACTTGGAGTTTATAAGATAATGAATTTAATGCTATAGGATCTTTGAAAGTAACTTTTTAATTTTGATTATATGATTTGTTTAATCATGTGTTTATTTAATCACAAAACTGTTGAGCATCTATTACATTTACTCTGTGAGGCATTTGGATGAATATGTATTAGAATCTAGATAGAAATCCTGTAAATGAGAAAGTTATGAACATGAAAGAATTTTCACATGTGTACATTTTAAGAAATAGAGTTGGCAGAGATCACCAAAGATTGGCATGAGAAATAAGCCAACTTAAACTTCAACCAAGGAGATGGTACTCTTGTGAATGCAAAGTAAAACAAGTTAGACATTTCAACCAAATTGCACTGTTCTTTTTTTTTTTTTATCCATTCATCTATTGAAGGGCATCTAGGTTGGTTCCACAGTCTAGCTATTGTGAATTGTGCCGCTATGATCATTGATGTGGCAGTATCCCTATAGTACGCTCTTTTAAGATCCTCAGGGAATAGTCCGAGAAAGGCGATAGCTGGGTCAAATGGTAGATCCATTCCCAGCTTTCCCAGGAATTTCCATACTGCTTTCCAAATTACACAATGGAGTATTATACAGCACTAAAAATGACAAAATCATAGAATTTGCAGGGAAATGGATGGCATTAGAGCAGATTATGCTAAGTGAAGCTAGCCAATCCTTAAAAAACAAATGCCAAATGTCTTCTTTGATATAAAGAGAGCAACTAAGAACAGAACAGGGAGGAAGAGCATGAGGAAAAGATTAACATTAAACAAAGACGAGTAGGGGGAGAGAAAGGGAGAGAGAAGGGAAAGCATATGAAAATGGTAGGGGACCCTCAATGTTACACAAAATTACATATAAGAGGTTGTGAGGGGAAAGCAGGGGGGAACAAGAGAGAGAATTAAACAACAGCAGATGAGGTAGAGAGGGAAGATGGGAGGGGAGGGGAGGGGGGATAGTAGGGGATAGGAAAGGTAGCAGAATGCAACAGTCACTAATATGCCATTATGTAAAAATGTGAGTGTGTAACCGATGTGATTCTGCAATTTGTATTTGGGGNCTTCCCCTTTTTTTTTTTTTTGTACCAAGATATTTAACCCAAGGATGCTTAACCATTGAGCAACACCCCCAACTGATTTTATTTTTTATTTTGAGACATGGTCTCACGAAGTTGCTTAAGAACTCACCAAGTTGCTGAGTCTAACTTTGAACTTGTGATCCTTCTACCTCAGACTCCCAGTTGGGATTACAGGCATGTGCCACCATACCTGACTTCACATTGCTTTTCAATAAACTGGTACAGATACAATTCAGTGCCATTTTTTTCTCTTTCCTAAACATATTGCTAGCCCTACCTACCTCTGGAGAGAAAATAGTTTTATTGATGTACATATGCACTCTTTAATCTATATTTTCTACATTTATTTCATATGTATATACAATTGAAAATATTTAGTATTGCTTTGGAGTTATAAAATCTTTATGAAAATGTTATGTATCAACCTTCATATTCTGAACTCACCATTTCAAATTCTTCTTGATGTATGGTTTTCAGAATACAGGATTTTGTTTTGTTTTGTTTTACCAAGAGTAATGACAGGATTCATACAATTTCTTCTGTTTTGCGTTTTCTATTTAATTCTTATTTGCTTCATTTTAAAATTTCTTGCCTTTTGTTAGATGAGGAAACATTCTTTAATTCCTTTCCTTTCATTACTGCTTTGGAAATTTTGCATTCTATTTCAGTTATTTTGGGTTTCCTTAAATTTATTACATGACTATTTAATTAATTCTAAATTTAATCAAAATACTGATCCTCCAGAATCTGAAATGGCATTGTAACCTAGTGATTCCAAACTCTTCTACTACCTTTTTCTATGTTATTATTGTTTAATTTTTGAATGTAAAAGCCCTAGAATTAGTGTTATTTTAAAATTTATTTAGATTTATATCAGGATTTCTCAATGTATGGAATTCTTGGTTCTTTCTTTCTTGATTAAATGTATTAGTCAATTTCATTCTGTCAGTCATTAAATCTATTCACATTTAATCTTGATTCAGTTCGTAGTTCTTTTTGTGAAACGCACACGTTTTATTTTTAAATTTTTTTAAATTTATAATTTTCAGGATCATATGTATGGCTTCATAATTTTAACTCTTTTATTTCTTTAATTCAGAAAAGTGCTCAACCATCACCACTAGGAATATTCTCTCCCGCATTCATTCTATCATTTGCTTCTATAATTCCTAAATTCCCCCTTTTCCCCTTCTTCATTTCTTTGTGCTTTTTTCTGGATAACTTCCTCAAATGCATTTGGTATTTAACAACTTTTCTTTTATCTAGTCTTCAACTTATTCATTAAGTACATTGATTATAATAATAACATTTATTCCTAGAATTTCATCTCTTTTTGTTATTTCAAATCAATGTTTAAAATCTTAAATATCTATGAACTCAGATTATCATATCTAGATCTGATATATAAATTATTAGAATATCTGAATTTCATCATTTCTTCTCATTGTTGTTTTTTCTTTATTTATGTCTAGAGTGTCTGAATAACTGGATCTGACATAATTTGAAGAAGTCCTGAATGTCTGTGTCGTAATACCTCTCAAAAGAGTGATTTTGTGTTTAGTTTAATTGAGAGATTGATGAATTTCATTGCTCTTGTATCTGTTTTCAATATCTTAGACAGTATGCATTTTATCCCAATGCCTACAAATGACCCAATTTGACATTGCAAAATATTTATAGGTGACTCTTTTTCTACTCAACTTATCAATAAACAATAGACTTCTTTGTAATTTATAGGGTCATATGTTTAAATTCCTATTTCTTTAAATAGGATATGACTCTGCGCTGTTATCTCCATTATTAGAAATCAGCTGCAGTTCTGCCTCACAGACTTGAGTCTCTTAAATATTTAAGCACTAATGTCATTGTGTGTGTGTGTGTATGCTCAGGCGAGTGCATACTGAGAAGCTGAAGATCCTACCAAGAGCCTTGAACATGCTGAATATGCAATCTAGAGTTGAACTACATCTTCACTCAGCTTCAGCTTGTTTTCAAGATGCTCTCACTTTCATTTGTGGCATTGAATAATTTATCATTCTTGTTTTTGGACTTACATATTACTCTATTAATTTATTACATTACATCCAATTATAGAATACATTTTTAGATTCTGAGGGTGGTAGATTTTCCAACCCAGCAACAGTCTTTGATATCAACATGATGGATTGTGAAGATAGGGTACCTTGTTTGAAGTGTTGATCAAGCCATTTGTATTGGCAACAAATTAGAAGGGAAATTAATAGGGGATTGGCTATATTTTTTAAAAGGAAGAAGAAAGATTGGTCATAATGTTAATATTTTTTTAAATAGGATATTTTAGGTGTGAATTACTGAAAGAGAAAACTCATGAGAAAATTTGGTTTGGGGATGTTAGATTATAAATTTCATTTGGATTAAGTATAGTAATCTTGATAGCCCTTGAACTACCTATTTATGTTAACTTTTGAATAGATGCATGCTCCAGAACTTATTAATATAAATGATTTTTCAATTGGAATAATTTATACCTTTGTCTCATAACTTTAACTAATTTAATAGGTTAAATGACCCATCATCCACATCTATCTATCTATCTATCTATCTATCTATCTATCTATCTATCTAATTTAGAGAGCTATATATTCAATATAATCAGAATAAAACTCCTATTATTTTTTGAATTCTGTATCGAAATTTGGAAACTCAGTGTAAATTCATCAATTAATACAAAGGACTCAAATGAATAAAGATGAACTTGAAGAGGCTAGAGAAATTACACTATTAGGTTCTAGATTTAAAAATACTGTAATATTCAAGACTGTTTTAGTACAAGGATTAAACAATCAAATATGGGATTGTGACACATATTCAGACTTTTTAATCTATAATGAATGTGACAAAGTGATATATAGAGACAAGGATGAATTTGTCAATAAATGGTGCTGGATGAGTTGAATATACACATGGAAAAAAATTCTGCATCATATTATTAAGAAAAAAAATCAATTCCAGATGCTTTGTATATACAAATATGATTTTAAAATAAGAGAGCTTTTAGTAAATATCTAAGACAATATCTTCATGTAGTAACTATAATAAGAGAACTTGAGCAGCCGAATAGGTTAAAATTAAAATCTTCTGGGGCTGGGAATGAATCTCAATAGTAGAGTGTTTGCCTAGCATGCACAAAGTCCTGGGTTCAATCCCTGGTACTGTGAAATTAAAAAAAAAAAAAAAAAAAGCTCTTATCTTCAAACAATGTTGAAAAGAGAGAAACAAAGAGCCAAAATATAGGAGAACATATTTTTAAGCATATATTTGTTAACAGCCTTCTGTTGACAAGCATAGTTGATACCTATCATTAATCTCCACAAAGTTCAGTATTTTTTTACTCCTAAACTACCATCTCAACTATCATCAGTGGTTTATCAGGTAGTATAATCCCCAGGGGCCTGACAGCCACACCCAGAATCTATTGGTAAGATTATGGAGACACAGGAACTCTTATTCATCACTAGTGGCAATGTCAAATGGTATGACCAATGGGAAGACCAGTTTCCTGATTTCCTGTAAAACTAAATATTCTCTTATCATAGGACCCACAACAGTGACCTCAGTACTTAGCCAAATCTATTAAATTTTACATCCACACAAAAACATGCATATGCATATTCATAGCAACTTTATTCATTACTGCCAAATCTTGGAGGTCATCAAAATGTCCTTTGGTCGGTAAGTTGAATAGATTCAGTAATACATCCAGACAATGGAATACTATTATTTTTTATTTGTTCCAATTAGTTATGCATTGTATGACAGAAGAATGCATTTTGACTCATTGTACATAATGCAGCACAACTTTTCATTTCTCTGGTTATATATGATGCAGAGTCATATCATTCGTTAAATCATACATGTACATAGAGTAATAATGTCTGTCTCATTCCACCATATTTTCCATCCCCATCCCCACTTCTCCTCATTCCATTCTGTCCAATCCAAAGTTCCTCCATTCTTCCCTTGCCCACCCACCTATTATGGATCAGCATCCTCATATCAGAGACAACATTTGCCCTTTGATTTTTGGGGGGATTGGCTTATTTTGCTTAGCATGATATTCTCTAATTCCATTCATCTATCTGCAAAGGACATAATTTAGTTCTTCTTTAAGGCTGGCATATATGCACAATATATTCCATTGTGCATATATACCAGAGTTTATCCATTCATCTGTTGAAGGGCATCTATGTTGGTTCAACAATTTAGCTATTGTGAATTGAGATGCTATAAATATTGATGTGGCTGCATCACTGTAGTATGCTGTTTTTAAGTCCTTTGAGTATAGACTGAGGAGTGGGACAGCTGGTCAAATGGTGGTTCCATTTCAAGTTTTCTAAGGAATTTCCATACTACATTCCAGAGTGGTTGCACCAATTTGCAGTCCCACGAGCAATGTATGAGTGAACCTTTCTCCCCACATCCTTGCCAACAATTATTGTGGCCTGTATTCCCAATGATTTTCATTTAAGACAATGGAATATTATTCAATGACATAAACAAATGAGTTATCAAGACACAAAGGAAATTTAGATGCATATTAGTAATTGTAGGTAACCCATCTAAATACACTACATATTGTATGATTCCACCTGTATGACTTTCTGGAAAAGGCAATAATATGGAGACAGTGGCACATTCCCATAAGCCTAGCAACTTGTGAAACTGGGGAAGGAGGTTGGCAAATTTGATGCCTACCTGAGCAATTTAAGAAGACCCTATCTTAAAATAAAAGTAAAATTGCCTTGAGATGTTGCTTAGTAGTACAATACTTCTGGGTTTCTTCTCTAGCACTGTAAAAAATAATAATTATATATAATTATTATATAATAATTATATACATAAATACATATAATTTTTAAACAATTATATGTATAATTGTATATATAGTATGTATAATATATATATATATATATATATATATATATATATAGAGAGAGAGAGAGAGAGAGAGAGAGAGAGAGAGAGAGGAGAGAGAGAGAGAG
>NW_025999949.1:14370998-14377424 GCF_001458135.2 Marmota marmota marmota
AGAGAGAGAGAGAGAGAGAGAGAGAGAGAGAGAGAGAGAGGACAGAGAGAAAGAGCGGACACAGAGAAAGAGGGGACACAGAGAGAGAATTAGTGAAGTGGTTGTCAGGGTTGGAAGGTGGGGAGAAATTAATAGACCAAGTACAGAGGATTTTTAAGGGCATTGAAAATAGTCTGTATGACAATATAATGGTGGATATCAGTCATTTTGCATTTATGCAAACCCAGAGAATAAACTATAGACTTGGAATGACAATGATGTGTCACTGTAGGTTCATAAATTGTAATAAATGTAACACTCTGTTTGGGTATATTAATAACAAAAGACCATTATGCATGTGTGAGGCAGGGAGTATATGGGAACTCTCTCTACCTTCCTTTCAATTCTGCTATGAACTTAAAACTGCTCTAAAAATAAAGTACTTAATTAATTAAAGAAAAAATCTTCTAAAACTGATGCAGATCTTGAGATGCTTGGAGGTGGAAGATCCATTACCATACTCCCTGCAATGTCCTTCCTAGAAAACAGGCCTAAATTATTTATTTCCATAGTAGAAAGCTTTCACATAGTAGAAAGCTATACAAGAGTAAGAAGAAAGAACAATTATGGTATGAACATGAATGTCATAAGCCTAACATAGAATGATAGAAGTCACTGACAGCCCCCCCACCAAAGACTGTCTGTACAAAGTGAATGATTCCAAATTACTCCAAATATGCCCTTTTCAAAAACAACAAAATCAATGGACAATGTTGTTAAATATAAATAGTTTTAATCCCAAATAGTCAAATAGTAGGGCTACCATTAGGAGATAATGTGGTGTGCTATTGATGTTCTATTTCTGTATCTAAGTTCAGGTTATACAGCTGGATTCTCAGTGTATATAATACATTTTTCTCAGTGTATATAATACTTCAAGTAATTTTTTAAAGAAAAAAAATTATAACTGTAAAATTGATAGTGGAATTAAATTAGTAATCGTCAATTGTTTTATAAAATATATAATATGTATACTTTATTGAATATTTCTCTAAATTTCATTGTTCTAAAGTTTCATAATGAGAATTATAATGCTATTATTTAAATTTCAGTAAAAAATTTGCAATGACCAACAATGGTGGCTTCCATAAATTAAAAATTCATTTCTCCCTTGTTTTAGTCTGCTTTTGTTTTGTTATAACCAAAATACCTGACAAGAATAATTTAGAGGAACAAAAGTTTATTTGGGGCTCACGGTTTCAGAGATCTCAGGCTATAGATTCTATCGCCATGGGCCAGAGGTGAGGCAGCACACCATGGAGAACTGGCCCAGTGGAGGAAAGCTCAGCTCATATCAAGATTAGGTAGCCAAGAAGGAGAGAGAGAAAGGGGTCCCACAAAAAGGGGTACCTTCCAGGGCACATTCTCAGTGACCCACATCCATTAGCCACATCCTACCTGTCTATAGTTAGCACCCAGTGAGTCAATTCAAACTAGGATGGACTGATCAGGTTACATCTATCACAATCCAGTCATTCCACCTCTGAACACTGATGCAATAACAGAAGATTTGGGGGGACAGTTCACATCTAAATCATAACATAGGCAATGGAATACTTTAGATGTAGGAAGAACAAGAGTACAAACATTATGTTTTTATTTTTAAAATGTTCAGGAATAGCATGTTCTCTTTGATCACTAAAACCCTCAGGAACACCAGCTCATTGGAGATGATTGTCTACCACTCCTAGGAACTGAACTCTATCCTCCCTGCATATGTCCTCCCTGCTAAAACTATAATAACAATCCTGTTTTAGGAAATAGGAAGAAAGAAAACAGAGAAAGAGAAAAGAACAAAGCAAATGCTATTTAAAGAAAATTCCAAAAATTTTTCACAAGACTAATAATTCTATTCATACATTGTCCTTAAATTAGTCATATGCTAATTAATTGGACTTTAGGAAATAAAAGATTTACTTTGGGTGATCATGTGCCACTTAATAACTTAGGGTCTTCTTACCTTCTAAGAAGGAGACAACAGCTATTGAATTTAGCCAGAAATCTCTATAATACAGGGAAATTATAACTACTTTTATATCAGTTTTTAAAATATCAGCCTTAAAATATCACATTCACCATAAGGAACTTTAGGAAAGAGTTAGTATGAATTATTCTTACATCACTTAAAAAAAGCCACCAAAGTAAAAGTGAGGTAAGAGAGCATATAAATAAGATAAAGAAGGATGTCATTAATGGATTGTTACTAATTTTTCTAACAAATATTCTGTCATCAACTGATGGAAAACTCTTTTGAGGAGTGCCAAAGTTTCAGGAAACACAAAGTAATAGATTCAGGAAAGTAGATGTTTTCACAGATATTGCATTTCATTATCTTAATCATACTGGAGGGTAGCCAAGAAAGTATTTTTCATTTATAATTTGTTAAGGTGAAAAAGTCATGTTCACTGAAAATCACTCCTGATTTAACTCATCCCAAGATAAGTAGTCTGAAAAGCAAGGAAACATTTATATTACTCAGAGTTAAATTATAGCCATATGTATTGTACTTATAAAAATATAAATATTGTGTAGTGAAATATATTTCAAAAATATGAAAAATAATTTTCAATCTCTGAGACTATACTTAAATATACTCCCCAATGATATGTCTTCCATTAACTTCAATTTTATCTTTTCTGAGCCAAACTTCTCAAAAAAGATGACTTTCCTTACTATTTATTCTCAGTTATTATTTATTTCTGACTTTTCCAATTTATTGAATTGAAATTCACCATCAGTGAGCAAATCTACCTGATAATTTTTCAGCCTTAATTACACAGGGTAACTATTTAGCATTTTATACTACTGACCATGTCTTCTCATTTGTTCTAGATTCCTGTTTTTCCCTTTAAACACTGTTCATAGAAACTCCATTCCCTTTGAAGACAACTCTACAATTTTGATTACTCAAAACAAAATATCTCGAATCTTCCTGTAGTATTCCATCCTTCATATTCCATTTCTAAGGAGTCAAGAACACCCATTGGTTCCACCTTAACTACCCTCACTGAAACTAACGTGCTCCATGCCATAATACCTCTCACCTGGTAACCTTCAATCTGGTATATTGTTTTTGCTTTGATTTTGATATTCAATTTGATATTCCAAGTAAGTATTTAGAAACATAAGGTAAATCATGTCACTTTTCTCAGAAACTCAAATTGGCTCCCAAGTTCATTCTGAATTATAAACTAATGTCTATAGAATGTTCCATATCCTACACTGAGGCTCCTATTACCACTCAAACTTGCCTCAGAAATTTCCTTACGTGGACCACCAGACCCAATTGCTATTATTCAAACATTGTTTTAGATGAGTGTAGAACAAAACCTATTTTAATTGCCTAGTGTTATGGTTTGAATGTGAGGTGACCCCCAAAAGCTCATGTGTGAGACAATACAAGAAGGTTTACAGAAGAAATTATTGGGTTATGAGAGCCTTAACTTAATCAGTGGATTAATCCCCTGAAGGTGGGTAGGGTATGACTAGAGGGGGTAGATTATTGGGGTACATATTTTGTATCTGGCAAGTGGAGTCTCTCTCTCTACTCCCTAGTGTCATGCTTCCAGCTGCTTTCCCTCCACTACATTCTTCTGCGTGATGCTTTGCCCTGATGAATAAATTTGGCCATCTATCAACTAAGACCTCTAAAACAGTGAGCCCGCAAGTCAACATTTTCTCTTCTAAAATTGTTCTTATTGGATCCTTTGGTCCCAGCAGTGAAAAAGCTGATTAAAATACCTATAAAGGAAGAGGTATTCACCAGTCAGTCCAGGAATACAGGTGACTTCAGTAATGGCCAGAACAAATCTCTAATGTTATCAGTATTATTTTTCTCAATACTCTTTCATTTTTCATGTCGGCTTCATTTATTCAAAACTGTTTTTCTGAACCAGGTTAAGGAAATACACCTTTCTGGATGTTTCTGAATAGGGACCTTCCCAACTTTACTTCTAATGTGAAAAATTCAAGGAAAGACTTTGGCTAGTGAACATAAAGTACAGTAAGAGACTAAACTCAGGAAGCAGACCCTTTCGCTCAAATCCCAATTCTTGCTTTTATTAACCAAGTGGCTTTGGATAGTTGTTTAATTTTCCAGGTCCTTATTATTCACAGTAAAATAATAAAAGGGGATAATAATAATAACTCTATGATTTTCATGGGAATGAATGATTTAATATGCAATAAACGTGGACAAACTCTATCAGTCAGCTATCCTGAAGATAAGCATGATTTTTCAAATGTGCCATAACTGATCTGCAAATTCAGAAGATTTTTATGCTCCTGATTTGGAAGAGTATAAGTTATAGAAAACAGTGACCACTGCTATGACAATATACTATATCTAAATACATGAAAGTCTAGATATCAACATTCATGTCTTTATATATCACATAATGGTTTAACATTTTTTAAGTTGTTAAAGCTTACCAGCAAACAGTACTCTAGTATGTTATAGTTATAGTAAGAAAAGTTGTTTTAAAATATTGACTTTATTGGCATCTTTACATGGGAACCATATGAAAATACTAGAGGCTAAATAAATGTCTGTGCATAGGAAAATATTACTCAAGTGAGCACACGAAGGGCTATCACTACAGTGTTTGGAAAGCCAGAATCCATGGAGCAAGATTATTTGACAAATGTCTGTTCAAATACTTAAATACATTGGCATAGCACAAAGGACAAAAGGAATCAATGATTCTTCAGCTGTCAGACTTCATAGTTAGCTGGTTAGAATAATTCAGAGAAAGCAATGCAAGAATATTGAACTAACCAAAATAATATGCAATGCTAAGAATAATGGTTAGGTTCATGAAGCTCTGCTGTTTGCCAGAAATCCAGCATTCTAGTTTTAGAATTTAAGTATTTTATTACTATTATGTAGTTTCTATTTTTTAAGAGTGTGCTAAAATTTATAATAGTGTATTTAAATATAAGGTTGGGTGAATTTGATTCTCTTTATGGTTCTAACAAAATAGGTTTGTCAACAAGCAACTCCACATAGCTAGAATCTGAAGTATCCAGATATTATCCAAACATAGTCTATGGAATTTTGGTTTCTGAGCATATACAAAAACATGTAATTTAATATTTTTAAAATAATACCTAAATTTACAATTGCTACAAAGTTGGTAAAGTTCGTTTGGCTTTAGTAGACTCCATAAAATTGAATAGAGAAAATAAATGCAGGAAAAGCAATTATGAGTTGATTAGAAATATGCACTAGCTACAAGCTAAGCAATTTTCTGATATGACCAAAAAGTTTCTGCTTATTTTCAGGAATATTAGCAGGGATGAAGGATTGGTCATGTGTGCAGTATACGTTATCAGATGTGAGATTCCTTTCATTTGTGTTAAAACCTTAAATATGTATTTAAAACTGGAGATGCTAATGGCTTCCACTGGGTTATCCATAAAGAGTAATGTGCCACATAAATAGTAATGTGCCACTGCACATATTTTTAAGATGGTTACATATGCACTCTGGAGTAGATAGGTTTTAGTATGAAAGTCAAATGTTAATAACAACAACTCTGTATTGATTATTTCACTGGGTATTTTATCCATATCTAATTTAAATAACAGTGGCAAATATTAAACAAATATTAAAACTAAAAACACACTATATTTTTATTTCTTCAGAAACACAACTAATATTTCCTCCTTTGACTGCAAATTTCACAAGGAGCAAAGATTTGGAACTGGTTTTATACTTATTTATCCTAGATCTTAGAGCACAGTTTCTGACTCAATAAATATCTAGCAATTGACCCTCCATCGTATACTTAATAATTTTTGAATCAAAATAATAAGAAGCTTTCTCATGAACTTGTGGTTAGTAAGTGCTGGATGTGGCATTCAATCAGATAAAACTGGATCTATAATTGTAGACTTTCCTCCTCTACATAAATTTTGAAAAAGATTTATTGGGATTAAATGTGGTAAAATTTGACAATTTAAACATTTTAAAGTAAACAATTAATTGACATTTGAGACATTTTAGACACATGAAAAAAAATTTTGTCCCCATCAAAGTCACTCCCAGTCCCCATGTTTTCCAAGTCTCTGACAATGCTGTCTTTTGCCATGATTTTGTTTATTCTGTCTTCTTCATTTAACATACCACTGATAATGTTCTGTCGGGGGTGGTGATTTGAATTATGGTCCTTGAACTGTCTGGAGACAAGAGCACACCTGAGCTGGGAACTCCTAGTGCAAAGGAGATTTCTGTGCTTACCATGAGTCTATCAGTATTGACCAGTTCAGACACCAGCTGCTGGGGGTAAAGAATTATGAATGCAAAGTTGATGATTATAATTGGGCTTGTCCTTCAGCCTGATTGCTTTGAAGAAACTTTCCCACAAAAAAAAAAAAAAAAAAAAA